>NW_006436298.1:23648468-23670358 GCF_000325575.1 Pteropus alecto | reverse complement strand
AGATTATCCCGTCGAAATGCTGCCTCTGTCCCTAGTAAAGGAAAAAAAAAAAAAAAACAAGATACAAATGTTATTTAAATCATATATCTAGTTACGTTTCTATTATTGATTTGTCTATTGAGTAAGGGAAAACAGGCTTGGTTAATATATTTCTTAAAGAAAAAAAAACCCTTGGGTTAAAAATCTTCTCCCGTCTTGGACTCTAACGGCCTTGCCCAGCCTAAAGCCATTTCTGCCTACAGTGGACCAAGAAGAACGCCAAGCTTCAATGATCTTTATAATAGCCAGAAGACCAGAGTCACCAGTTTCAGGATAATTATCTGAGTTTGAGGGAGAGGGCTTTTTCCCAAAGAAAAGAGGGAAAAAAAAGAAAAAAAAAAACTTCTTAACTGTGTATACTTAAAAAAACAATCGAAAGTTCTGTAAGTACATTTTGTAAATGGTGGCCCGAATCAGAGGCATTAGTATTTAAAAATCTTGAGAGTGAATATTTTTTCAGTGATTTGGTGTGTGCATGGGAGATCTTATTTATCGACAACCTATTTTTCTCAGCTTTTCTGAACAGACCTCTTTGAGGAGAATCTGATGTCCTTAGATGTTTATTAGCACTAACAAACTTAAACCCCATTTACTCGCTTCTATGTAACTTGTGCTATTCGAGTCAGATTGGGTTTTCACACTAGCCATTGATAATCGAGTAGCAAGTACTTCTTGCTCTATATCAACTTTACTTTTCATTCATTTTTTTTTTGTAAAATATACATAAGATTTACCATTTTAACTATTTTTAACTGTACATTTCAGTGGCATTAAGTACATTCACACTGTTAAACACCATCATTACCATCCATCTCCAGAACTTTTCATTTTCCTCAACTAAAAATCCATACCCTCTAAACATTGACTGACTCCCTATTCCCCCCTTCCCTCAGCAATCACCAGCCTACTTTCCGTCTGTGAATTTTCTGTCTCTACTCTAAGTAACTCATAAGTGGAAGCTACAACATTTGCCTTTTTGTGACTGGCTTATTTCACTTATCACAGAAGAGGTAAAAATGATGAAGAAACAGAAAGGTTTTGGATAGCAGTATAGCATTTGAATGTGGCTAGATGGAGAATGGCAAAGAAGGTCAGTAACAGTAGTGGATGATAAGCACCAGAAATGACAGCAGAGGAGAGGGGCCCAGTGACAAAGTGACAGAAAGTAATATAGCTCTACAAATTGGAATGGGGCTGGGGATAGAGTGAGAGAGTGAAAATTACCAACTACGTCTTAGCATATGGTTCCGAAGTCAGCCACTTGGCCACGAGTAATTCAGTAAGACCTGTTGTACATCAAGTAATGTATGTCGATCCATCTGGTTCAATAGTTAGTGTTTGGAAAGTGTGTGTGTACAGTCCTACAGGAATAAACTAAGTTTTTCAGATCACGTATCACATAATTTCCATCCATAGAATAATGAGGTTTAATTGAGTAATTCAGTGAGTAATTGTATAATTTAACATTGTTCAGCATTGTTAAAAATTTTTTTTTAAGATTATCTGTTTAATGAGGAAAGGAATTTTTTAAATCCAGAGTGGCTAATGGCCCAATAATTAAAGGTAACACTTTTTTTTTTTTTTTTTTTTTACTATTGAGTGTTTTGTACACTGTTATCGTCTATTAAATATTCTTGGGGTACTACATTTAGCTAACTATTTCAGTTACAAAGCTCATTTAAGTTGATTGCTTTAATCTAATGAATGAAAAATTGTACCACAATTTTGCTTATCACTCTGTGGCAAACTAAAATTGATTAATTTGCTACAGATGAGTTGTCCAATGACTGATTGCTCAGAGTTTCACAGCCATGTTAAAGACAAGTTAGGGACAGCAATGCTGTGGTGCTTTCTCTTATAGGGTATTGTTGTATTGTTTCCTTTGTTGAGAATAGTTCATTTTTGCAATATAGATAATACAGATATTTTTTGCTGTAGAAGAAAATATCACTGAAGACAGATCATTGAAGCAAAGCATTTATTTTATGTTCTATTTCTTTATAGCAGATTGGATATTTAGTTTAATCATAGTCTAGGATGATAATGTATGTATGGTTGATTCGCTCTGAAGTTAGAGAGGCGCTAATAAAACTAAGATTGTGGATTTGGCCCTTGTAAGGTCCTTTACTAGCTTACTACAGGAATGGTCACAACTAGTACCCAACAGTGTAACTGCCAAGGAGTGTGGAATGTGGCTAGTATTCCTATTGCCTGCTAATCATATTGCCGTCATATGTGATCTGGTATAAGAAGCTTGGAAGATACAATATGTGGCTCAACAGACATATGACCTCTATTTAAAAAACAATTCAAAATTAGTATCCAGCGTAATGAAGGAATCTGAATGATGCTCTTTTCATGTATGAAGCATAGCTTAGTTTTGTGTCTTGTTTAGAACATGGAACAAGCTAGAATTGTGACCAAGATTATAACTCAAGATGAGGCATTTAAATGGTTCTGGTGCTAACTTCAGTAGTTTAGAAATTAATCATCTTGATCCATTTAGTTTAACATCCTCTACTGCAGTTAGAGTATTTCTCTTAAATGCTCATACCCAGGAATAGGTTCGAGTTGGGAGAATATCTTTTCTCCCTTCACTAACTGGACAGGGTTAGGGCTCTAATCTCAAAAGAGAGGGGGAAGAGGGGGATAAAGGAACAGGGAAAGGCCCAAGATCTAGATTAACTGAAATGTGAGGAAAGTAAACTAGGGGAAGAGTTAGTTAGGGTCTCAGTTATTTGAATCACTAAAAGCTGGTTACCTATCATACGACAGTCTGGACCCGCCTCCCCCACACTTCAGGATCTTACGTGCTGGTTGGCGTGTCCGTTATAAAGGTAAGACCTTAGCAAAATGTTTGCATTATTATGACAGAAGTATGTATAGGATGCTTTGGGAGAGGCACAGTGCCTTGTCTGGGATTATTAAAAGGCTTTCTGGAGAAAATGATGCCTAAGCTGAGAACTTAAGGGTAAGTCACTTAAAAGTAGAATGGAAAGGCATTCTAGACAGAAGAAATAGCTTAGTAGTTTGATGTTTATAAAAACGAAAAGGAACTTGTAGTTGCAGAACAGATATTTTTGATTGTAGTGAGAGATGGAGTTGAAAGATGGAGATAGGAGCCAAGTCATTGAGGGATGGGGAGGAATATGAGATGTGAGGAGAGGTTTGTATAGTTTAGTGAGTAGCATAGACTCGCCTCCCTAGGCAATAGGAAATACTGAATGGTTTCTCTTATCTCCTGTGTAGTAAAAATTTAACCTTGCTCAAAGAGGTTTAGCCTTTTCCCTCAGCTTCTGAGAGTGGTAATTTCTAGTATCTTTGTTTGCCTGGGAGCCTTGGGTCACATAGTCTAACGATGTGATTTCGGGTGGGGGTTTGCCATTCCTACATAGTCTGAGGGTGGGGACTTTGGGTCATATGGTATATAAGTGACCTGGAAACATATCAAGCATGTAGAGGAGTAGACCCAATAAAACTCTTAATACCCTGTCTCCTGTTAGCTTTCCTAGTTGGCAATACTCTGTGCATATTGTCACACATAGATACCAACAGAGTAACATGTCCATAACTCCACACAGAGAGAGCATCAGAAGCTCCATTTTGATATTTCTCTGAACTCTGTCCTATGTGCTACTTCTCTTCTCTGATGTTAATCTTTATCCTTTCCTTTAATAAACCATAACTGTGAGTATAACAGTTTTAAGTGAGTTCTTTGAGTCTTTGATGATAATAATAATAATTAATAATAATTCTAGTGAATTATTGAACCTGATGGGGCTTTGGGAATCCTCTGAACTTGCAATTGGTATTAGAAGTGTCTTGGGTGGACTGTGTCCTTTAACTCTGTAGTTGTGCAAAACTTTCACATTTCCTTTCTCTGCCCCTTCTTTCCTCTGATTAGGGGCAGAAATGGCCTTAGCTTTTGAAAGCAGGGCCACATGAACTGATGGTATTGAAGTAACCTATCTTCTAAGATTAGAGGATATTTGGAAAAGTGTCAAGAATATGTCCTTAAACATGGTAAAATCCTTAAACAAGGTAAAATCCCATAATGTTTTTTTTTCTGATTGCTATGGACTGAATTATGTTCCTCTAAAATTCATATGTTGAAGCCCCAACCCCCAAGAAAGTAATTTAGGTTAAATGAAATTATAGGGTGGAATCCTGATCTGATAGGATTGGTACCCTTATAAGAGGAGACACCAGAGATCTCCCTGGATTGCTTTCTTCACCCTGTGAAGACATGGTAACAAGGTGGCTATAAGCCAGGAAGGGAGTTCTTACCAGAAATTAACAAGGTGTCTATAAGCCAGGAAGGGAGTTCTTACCAGAAATTAACCCCGCCAGACCTTGATCTGGGATTTATAGCCTTCTGAACTGTGATAAAATAAATTTCTGTTATTTAAGCCACTTAGTCTCTGGTATTTTGTTATGACAGCCTGAATAGACTAATATAATACCAGTTAGTGGCTGATCTGTTATTTTCCTTAGTGACTGCATTGCTTGTGCTCTAGTAATGTTTAGAGTTTGATGAACTTGGTTTCCATAGACCTACTTTAAACCCGAATCATTTGAAATTGTTCAAAAATATGAAAGAAGAAAGGCCTTAATGGAGAACTTTAGATTACATGCCATTTAAAGTGACTGAGAAAAAAGAAGGCACATGAAAGTAGAAAGGAAGAAGGAAAATGGAATGAAAGATGATAGAAAAATAATACATTGTGTTACGCTTTAAGAACATTCAATATAATTTTTCCCCTACATTTTGAAAATAGTTCAGTTGAGGAAATTTATCTTCTACCAAGGTTTTATCATGGATTTCTTTTAAAGAACTATTTTTAAAAGTCATTTAAAACATTAAAAAATAGATTTACCTTGAGTTTATTAGGAACTGAACCTGCTACAGTTAGGTATTTCTAGGGCTTTGACAATGAATAGAGAGGCTTCAATTAGATATAAAAAGCAAAGGAGAATTTAATAGAACTCAAATAAGATTAATAGATATGTATTTATCCACAATGTGTGTGTGTGTGTGTGTGTGTGTGTGTGTGTGTATTCCTACTATTTTCTAGATACGGTGAAAGCGTTTTGGTGGACATTTTTAAAGTAAATACAAGGGTAAAAAATCTAGGATAGAGTATAAGACCTTCCAAATTTTGAGAAACTAAGTGTAGTATTTGAATTATAAACATTGATTTAGGTTTTACTTATGGATATTGAAATGGTATAACATTTTAGAAATTTACCAGTAAGGTGTCAAAAAATCCAGAATAGAAGAATGACACAAAAATAAGACTTGGAATTATGTGTTTGCAAGGACTGCAATTATAAGCATTGACATTAGAATTAGTCATAGATAGTAATGATATGTCAGGAACCATGCTATACAATGTAGATATGGCATAGGGAGGTATATCATGATTTGTAAATTAAAGTATTTTAGCCACCTGGATATATATGATAAAGACCTGAGAGCAGAGAGAAATATTATTACCATATTTTGAAATTATATTATTTTTTAAAACGCCAGCTAGTTTGAAGAAGTGTCAATTACCTGTGCCCATATAGTAGAGTCATGGTTAGACTGTTCCAAAAATTGGAGTAACCATGTAGGCTTAGTTTTGGAAAGTACTTTTGAACTAATTCCACTTTCTGAGGAATTATTATTTTATGGAATCACTGTAGTTTTATTTTTATTACAGGTGTATATCTTTTTGCCCTGTATGTTGCTGAACCATTTGGGGGAATACTAGATAAATATACCCTTTGTAATACTGCACAGAGGAGAGTTTGCAAATTGGAGATCTCCAAGCTGAATGGGCCTGCGCAGTTTTTAATATTTTAAAATTAGTTTTCAGCTAACTTAAGTAAAAATCCAGGTTTTTGTTTTCCTGAAAAATAAGAAGTTCCAGGCCTTCATTCTGTGTAGCAACAGTGAGGGAAATAGCAATTCCCTTCAAGTGAGCCATTTGTTTTCCAGTTTGTTGCAGTCTTCACGCTCATACAGTGTAAGCTTGACTTAGAGGGCCTCACTGCCCGCATTAACTGTTAACTTTCTGGGTTCCTGTAGACATTTGAATTGATTCTTGCATTATACAAACTTTAACATGGATACTGTTTATCATTGCCTTTCTGTGGCTATACTGTTCACTTTTATTTTTCTAGATTTCTACAGTGATCAGGATATGGCATTCAGTGTAGAGTCCCACTACAACCAGTAGTCTATGCTGTAAATTTGATTTTTTTTTTTCTGTCCCATTGTGCTCCAGTGACCTCCCTGAAGCAGCTTTCAAGATGGTGGTAGGGTCTTTCCTGTAGGTTGATTCTGGCCTGAACTTTAAACAGGATAGTTCTAGGTTTGGTTCTAGGATCCGACAAAGTTGGTTCCATTGGAAATTACTTCTTACCTCTTTCTTCTAGCATCGAAGCATTTTTAATGTCTATCCTATTCTTGAATGGTCTTTTTCTACTTTTTTAGAGGGCACTAATATGATAAATCAGTTTTGCCATAATGTATGTGACAGGTAATTAGGATTAGAATATTATTATTTATAGGTAATATTTTATTATTTTGATGCAGTGTGATTGTGTAATGTTGAAATTTTTATCACATTAGGACTATTACAAGTACTTTTAAGAAACTAGACATTTCAGTTTTATCATTGAAAACAATTTATTTAAAATAAACTTATTTATTCTGAATATTTTCCTCAATAAGAAACATGTATAATTATTTTTATCCAAACAAACATATGTGTTTGTGTTTTTAAGTGTTCTAATTAAAAATGTAATCTAACTCTCTCTCAATGAAGAAAGACTGTCAGCCAGATCAACCCTGTAATACTGAAAATACTGAATTATGTAAGCTAATTTTCCACTATTTTTTAAATCCAAAGATAGTAAAAGAAAGCATTCTTGTTTTGGTAAATCCAAATGAAGCTCTTTCCTCACATAGAAAATAAATTATTGTCCATTTGGAATATCAGTAAGCGATTTAGTAATGATGAGCATGAATGAATCTGGGATCTTTAAAAAAGATTAAAAAGGGTGAGGAGGAGAGGTAGATAAGGGTAAAGAGGGTCAAATGTATGGTGACAGAAGGAAATTTAACTTTGGTTGGTGGACACAATACAATACACATATGACATATTATTGAACTGTATACTTGAAACTTATATAATTTTATTAACCAATGTCACCCCAATAAATTTAAAAAAAAATATTTATTGCTGTGTAAAAATTATTCCAAAATTTAGCAGCTTAAAATGAAAAATATTAATTATCTCATACAATCTCTTAGGGTCAGGAATTTAGGAGCAGCTTAGCTGGGTGGTTCTGATTTGGGATCTCTCATGAGGTTGTAGTTACGGTGTCAACCAGAATTGCTGTCATCAGTAGTTTGGGTCTGGAAGATCCACTTCCAAGCTCACTCATGTGGTTGGCAGGAAGCTTCACTTAACCACATAGGTCTCTCCTTAGGGCTGCTCACATGGTTTCCCTAGAAGAGCACTGATCTGATACGGTAAGAAGGTGCCCAAGATGGAAGGCACAGTCTTTTATAACATCATCTCAGAGGAGTGACAGTAGCACTTCTGTTTAGTATTGGTCATACAGATCAACTCCAGTACATTGTGGGAGGAGACTACATGAATAATAGCAAGTGGGAAGCTAGCTGCCACAGTCCCCAATGGTTTATGTCCTTCCCATGTGCAGAGTACACCTACTACTTCTCCAGGCCTTCAGATGTCTCATTCTGTCACTATATCACCTCAAAACCCAGAATCTCATCATTTAAGTCAGGTCTAGGTGGAGACAGCATTCCTTAGGCGTAGTTCCTTAAGCACAGCTCCTTGAATACAGTTCCTCTCTACCTGCCTCTCCTCTCCCCCAATACCCCACATACTGTGGTAGGACAGGCATAGGGGGGACACAAAGATTTCACTGATTTATAGCAATTTGGAGATCCAGATGGGTAAATATTGGAAGTTTTTTGATGTGATCTCAAACCTGGGAATATTCATTGTTCTTCTGTGCTCTTGATTTTACCACTTTATTTTTTCATGAAAGATGTTTGCAGGTGAGTAGTTTTCTCAGCCTACTTCTTGCTAGTAGAACTTAGAGGTTCAAAGGTTGATTTAAAATATATTAAATCTTTTAAATTTAACTAACAAGGTTCATTAATCTTACATAAATCTTGGTGGATGTTCTGTGAATTCTGTTGAGATACATCCTTTAGACAAAAGGCACACCTACAAATTTCTTTGAATTAAATCCTTGTGTACTTCAGCTAAGAAGGCTGAGGGACAATGCCCTCAAGCTTCCTAGAACTTTATTGTTTGAGAGGATCAATAATACACACTCTGCTCTGCTTAGAAGGCATTTCATCTAACTGATTCATACTTTGAGGTACCACTTTTAGTATCTTTGAGGTTTTAACAAAAGATTTTTCAGTTACACTCTCAGCTTCATCTTTGAACCATGTTTTCCCAGAAGTGCCCAGGATTTGATCTTTGTTCAGAAGACATTTCTTAATTTTAGCATTATTCACCTCGAGAGAAATTTTTTTCATATACTTTATTTTTTAGAACAGTTCTAGGTTTAGAGAAAAATTGAGTGGAGTGTTCAGATATTTCCCCTATCCTCCCTGCCCTCGAATGTGCACAACCTCCCTGACTATCAACATCCTGCATCACAGTGGTACATTTGTTGTACTTGATTAACCTACACTGACAAATAATTTTCACTCAGTCTATAGTTTATGTTAGGGTTCTGTCTTGGTGTTGTACATTCTGTGGGTTTGTACGAATTTATAATGGCATTATCCACCATCAAATTATTGTACAGAATACTTTCACTGCCCTGAAATGGTTTCATTGCCTTTTCAACCTTTCTTTCCACCCTCCCACCCCAAACCCATACAACCACTGACTTACAGTCTCCATAGTTTTGCCTTTCCCAGAATATCATATAGCTGGAATCATATAATCATATAGTATTTAGCCTTTTCAGATTGGCTTCTTTCACTTAGCAATATGCATTTAAGGCCCCTCCCTGTCTTTTTATGGCTTGAAAGCTCTTTTTTTTTTTTTTAGTGCTAAATAATATTCCATTGTGCAGATGTACCACAGTTGATTTGTTCATTCGCCTGCTGAAGGACATCTTGGTCGTTTCTAAGTTTGACAATAATGACTAAAGCTACTATAAACATCTGTGTTTAGGATTTTGCAAGTTTCAACTTACTGGGCTAAATACCAAGGAGTGTGATTCCTGGATTATATAGTGAGAGTATATTTTGTAAGAAACTGCCAAATTGTCTTCCAGCTTGGTTGTACCATTTTGCATTGTCATCACTGATGAATGAGAGTTCCTGTTGCTCCACATCCTAACAAACATTTGATGTTGTCGAAGTTTAGGATTTGGCCAATGAAATAGGTGTATAGTGATATCTCATTGTTTTAATTTGCAATTTTCTAATGACAAATGATGAACATCTTTTCATAAGCTTACTTTCCATCTGTATATCTTTGGTGAAGTGTCTGTTCAGGTCTTTGGCTCATTTTTCAATTGAGTTGTTTTCTATCTATTGAGCTTTTAAGAATTCCTTGTATATTTTAGATATGATACTTTTATCAGATATCTCTTTTACAAATAGTCTGTGGCTTGCCTTTTCATTCTCTTTATGGTATCTTTTGTAGAGCAAGTCTTGGCTTCTATTTGTTTAACAGTCAGTCCTTTCATGATTTTTTCTCTTGCTTCTCACATTTTACTATAAGCAGCAAAAGAACCAAGTGGCACATTCAACACTCCGGTTGGAAATCTCCTCAGTGAGATCAGCCACTTCATTAATTAGGTACGTTTTCTACTTTCTGTGTAGCTCTGTGGAACAGTGTTGCTAAAGTTTCTGCCCCTACGTGACAAGGTTCCTCCTTCCTCAAGTTTCCAATAACATTTACTTTGCTTATTTGCAAGCCCTTACCCACAGCCTTATCAAAGACCATTGGGCTTCTATTAACAGGTTCTTCAGTTCAGGGTATCTTAGAATTTCTTTAACACTCTTCTCAGAAACCCATGCCTGGTTCCAAAGCTACTCTCGAATTTTAGGTTTTTGGCATGGCAGCACTCCGCTTCTGGGTACCAAAATTTGTATCTATGGCTGCTCTGAAAGAAACTCTGATCTCCTACAGTTTTAGTACTAAAGTTTCTGTAAGACAAATCATGTAGATGACTAAATTTTAGCACAAGTTGAATTTGCAACCTTGAAAGAAAGATTGGGACCTTGATAATTGGAATGGGTACATATGGGCACATTCTGATAAAGCTAGGAACCTTGTATTTCTCAATTCTGTTGACCCTCCTTTGCCAGTAGAAGCAATCCTTCTACTCCTTCTCAGGAATTCTGTCTCCTTTGGCCCAAAAACCCTGTAATGGCTTCCCCTGAGTAGTTTCATGCAATGGACTGCTCATCTTCCTCTTGTCTTATTCTGACTGCCTTCCATTGCTTCCAGACCTGGAACTATTTGAATTTAAAAAGGCCCCACAGGGTGAGATAAAAATTTTAAACCACAGAGAGGTGTGATATGTACCAAAAGAACTGGATGAGTTTTTCCAGTTTATATCTACAAAAATCAGGGGAATAATGGATTTTAAGAGTAAGGAATCAGGTTGATGGGATATAAAGTGACATCAAGCAATGGTGGTGGTGATGGTAATGTCAGGAAGTCATGCAAGGATAATATTGTTACGAAGATGCTCCAACAGTCTAGTTAAGAAATAAGAAATGATGGGAGACCTAAATGATGATAAGAGTGTTGGAAGGAAGGAAGGGAGGGAGGAAATTATGCTTTTTGTTATTCTGATGCATTATGTGTAATTTTTTTAGCACTTGTAATTTAATTAGTTAATATTTTCTCTCACTAGAACAAGCTATTTAGCTTTAGGACTACTCTTTTTTGTTACAGCAGGAGAAGCAGCAAATACATTCTAAGCAGTTAACACACATTAATTCATTTGATCTCCCTCGGTATTCTTTAAGTAGGTACTAATATTAAATGTGTTTTTCAGATGTGGAAACATTTACCGTTTTGAAAGTTCTCAAGACCCTTCTCAGCTTGACTTGCTGGAGGGACTCAGAACTCAGGAAAGCTGTTACAATTTACAGTTTAGTACAGTAAAAGGATACAGATTAAAATCAGAAAAGTGAACAAGCGCATAGGGAGGAGTCCAGGTGAGCCAAGGCACTAAATTTCCAGTTGTCCTTTCTCAATAGAGTCCTACAGAAAGTGTTTCATTCTCCCAACAGCAATGTATGACAAAAAGGGGAAGTGTTACTGACCAGGGAAGCTCCACTGGGCCTTGGTGTGCAGGGTTTTATTGGGCGTCAGTTATGTAGTCATGGAGTGGCCACATAACTGACCTTAACTACTCAATCTTCAACCCTCACAGAAATTAAACTGGTACTGAATGTCCCAGGATCCAAGTGAACAAAAATGAGCAGTCACCATAAATCACGTGGTTAGTATAAATTGTGAGGCATGGCCCAAGCCCTGATTATACAGAGATACTCTAATGAGGCTTGATATTCCAAGGGCTTATAGGTTATTTCTCAGAAGCCAGTCAAGGGCCAGTCCTTTCTTCAGAGTGTAGAGGGTTTGAACACCCCAAGCTTGCACCCCATGCCTGCTAAGTTAACCTTCTATGCAGAGCTAAAGGTTAAGTAACTTGCCCTACGTAATGCACAGAATACAAGGCTGAATAAAATTTAAGCACAGGCATTCTGGTCAAGAGTCACTTTTAACCATATGCTTTACTACCTTTTGGTATCTCTTCTGTCAAACACAGAATCTGATATGTTTGAGGCACTTAAGAATTTTTATTAAGCAACTGAATGAAAGAATAGCAGGAAACTAGATTGGTTCTGCTGATTTCATAAAGGACATTAGTATTAGAGCTTTTTAGTCTTTGTGAAATATTACATGCCTGTATCTACTCCCAAACCCTCTTAATCTGTAGAAGTTGTTAGATATTTGCTAAAGATCAGCTTAAATTTCTTTTCTGATCTCTTTGTGTATGTAAATATTGCTCAATTGACTAGAGTAGTAGGATTAGAGGTTAATTATTTCTAATGTATTAAGAATATGTGTCTGCTTGAAGTTTTAATACTTAGAGCTATTTTTCTGGTTTATAGTGTTAATAATTCCTTAATAGCAATTACAATAACATATAAAACTAAATACTTGTGATATTTAGGTTATTCTGTATTTATGTGTATTTACTAATCTCTCTTGGAATAAATAATAAGGTTTGGCTGAAATGTAATAAAATAATACCATCTCACATAGTTTATATAGTTCTCATTTTTTTCTACCCACATGGAATGAATACTACCATAACATGTAAAGATTTTAGGAAAATAGAATCGATTATGTTAATACCATTTAAAAATGTTTTCAAGTTTCTTCACTTTTACCTGTTGTTATTACAGTGTAAATGAAGTACAATAAGCTATACATATTTAAAGTATATAATTTGATAAATTTTAGCCTACATGCATGAAGCTATCTTATCACAATTAAGATAATGGATGCTTCTATCACCTCCAAATGTTTTCTTATGCAATTTCTCATCGGTCATTTGTATGACTTTTTTAGAAGTAACTTCCAAACTATTTTATATAAATTTCATAAAATTTATGAAAATTTTTTGCCTACTTTTAATTGGGTTGTCTTATTGAATCGTAAGAGTTTTTTATATAATCTGCATGTTAAGTCTTTTTTTTTTTTGATATATGTCTTCCAAATATCTTTTCCCAGTCTGTGGCTTCTTTTTCATTTTCTTAATGTTTTTTTTTGAAGAACAAATGGTTTTGATTTTAATGAGGCACAATTTTTTTCTCTTATGATAAACAAGCCCTATTTAAGTCAACATTTATGAGCCTATAGTATGTAAGAGATGTCAAAATAAGCAAGACGCAGCCCTGTCCTGTGAGAGGTGATACTGCCAGTGTGCAGTTGACCATAATACAAAATACAAAAAGCTAAATTCCATGAGGTACTTAGAGCACATTATTTGAAGAAAATATTCCAGGCATAGTAATTATTGAATGAAAAATGTTTCGTGTCTTAAAGTTTCAACTTCATTTTTTAACTAACCAGTGAATTTTATTATGAAAGACATGGAAAAAATAAACTCAGCAAAATGAAGTAAATACATTTCAAGTTAAGATTACTCTAAAAATAAAAAAAAGTTTTTTTTCTTTAGAGAGCCTTTCTATAATTCTGAAATGTACTTCTCTCAAAATCTAACCACCTTTTTTTTCCTCTAAATATTTTGGCGTGATAGGAACTGCAGCAAAAAATTTCAGAGAGAGTTATTTATGCCTGTTGTAGTTAATTTCAGCTTTGATGTATAATACATATATTCACCTACAAAATTATTAAGCTGTTGGTTATTTATTAAAATGTCTTACTGCCTAAGACTTGTTTTGAATTTCTACAGACTATTTGGATGAGGTGGTTTTTTTCCCATCCTTTATATTCTATAATTACAAAATTTTAGTGTCAGTTTATTATTGATAAGTGAATATATTTAGCATTTTTCCAATTACTGTATATTTATTTATTTTTAAAGGCATATGGATATTAGGTAGATCTAAAATTTAAAACATAAATGAATGACCAGTATTTCATAAAATTAAAAAAAAATTGTACTAGGGAAGTCCTAAATAGTGATTTTCCATGTACATTTAAAATATAACCTTATAGTATTTTAGAAACATCTTTGATATAGTATATCATTTTAATTGATAACTATTAATTTTTTCTTTTGGCATAAATGTCTGAATTATATTCTTTCCATATTTACTGTTACCGATTTATTTTTGAAATTTATTTTCTTTGTTTAGGTGTTCCCTATTCAGTAGAATACCTTGTCAGATGGATTTCTATGCTCTTCCACTGAATTTATTTGAGTTTACTCTACCCTTCATTTCTTGCTTTTTCTTATGAATGGTTCTTATTCAAAACTGACTGACAGTTTTGTTGGCACACTGACTAAATCACAGTAGGATTCTCGAGTTTAAGAAGTCAACTCCAAAATATTGATTGTGTAAGGAATCATTTTAAAATGGAAGGGATGTTGTTACTTTTGGAAATGTTTCAGGACTTTACACAAGCCTAGTGTCTGTTGTTTAATGTATGACCGCTATTAACATAGAAACTGGAATTGTGAAAGCTCACTTTTATGCCCTTTCAGTCTATAATTTTATGTTTTGAACCTTTATTTAAACTTGCTTTATATAGTATCTCTGTACTTAGTGATCTGTAAAAGGGGCCAACACTGGAAGCTTGCAGCTTACTTTGGGATTCTTGTTTTTGTTTGTTTGTTTTTGTTTTGGGGTGTGTGTGTGTGTGTGTGTGTGTAAAACCAAGTTTACATTAACAAATATTAAAATACATAAATGTTTTCATTAAAAATCAAACAAAACTCATCACCTACATGAAGAACAATGCCACAAGTTTACAAAGCTCTGCCAATTTATTTATAGTCAGATTTTAGAGACTGAGTAGTCCCTGAGGTCTTATAGCAAAATTTGTGGTTAATATTTTAAATGAACAAATATAGCCTTATTTAAAATCAAGTATGGGCCTTTAAATATATACTCAGACTAAGCATTGGTGCTAATTTTTGATAGTCCAGGCAGCTTTATAATTTTCTTACTGCTAATTTGTGTACCAATAAAGGATGGTTGAATCAACATCTGTTTTTCCGTGAAAGGAAGTTTAACTCTCATGCAGAAAAGCAGTATTTTCAGCATTTGTCATTTAAACAAATAGAATGAGTTTAACAAAATGTTATGTTCAGACAAAGCACCAGATAAAATGTTTTATGCTTGTTTTATTCTCATTCTAACAACAAGTCCTCCCTCCAGTGGCTGCTGTTACAGCATTTTCCTTTTTCACCTTCTTTTTAAAAAACAAGGAGTTACTATTTTTTTTTTCTTCTCAGAATAAAGCCCATTTTTGTGTCATGTTGAAAGACTGGCAGATGATCCTCTGCGGGAAATATTCTTTTGTGACTAGATAATCCCATTCTTTGGTAGCCAAGAGGGCAAATCATTCTGAATTTAATTCTAAGTTCTCTTCAAGTTGGTTATAACTGTCTCTTATGCCAGCATTTAAAAATATTCATCGCTTGTATATGTTTAAAGACAGAATTTACTTGTTATATTTTCTAGTAGCAGTATACCAAGCAAAGAACAAAAACATAAATGACAGCTGATATTTTGAGAAATGAATAGTTGCATTTTAAAATATTTTATTATAAAGTTGTGGGATATTGTTATTTTTAATACCGGTTTAAAAAAACATAGTTTGCATTTTTGAATAGCTGGTACAAAAGCTTTTAAGGAAATAAATTTTTATTAAAAATAATAGTTCCATTTCAAAATAGTCAAGGAATCGAGTTTTAGTAATACTACATTTTGTTGACATATAACTGCTCTGAAATTTACTCAGTACCTGTTTATCCTTTTTCTTATACCTTCTCTGATAGGATTTATTCACCAGCAGGACCCCCAAATTTCTGACTGGACTCTCAACATTATGTATAGAGAAAAATGCCCCAAAGAACAACTTATAAAAGGCAATGCTATTAAAATTATAATATTCTTTTTCTTTTAACGTTTTTAAATTATTTATTTAAAAATATGTTGTTGATAAATAAAAAATATATGTAACAAGGGCCAGTTGTGATAATGTGTATATTATATACCAGTTTAAAAGTGACTACTCTATGCATATTATAAGCCATAATAATATAATGAACAGGTGTAAATTCACCACTCAATCCAAGACTCAAAACACTATCAATAACTTGCATTAACCTATGTTTTTTTCCCCATCTAATGGTCCTCCTACCCTCCTACTATAGTCTTCTGAGACTCAGTTATTCATTCAATATTGTTTGGGAAAATTCATTCAATTTTTGAATGTAATTTCTGATTCATTCATTTGCACCATCACTACTGTTCATCTGTATTAATATACTACATTATATCTACCCTCCTACAATTAGAGAATAGCCATTTCTAGTTGTAATGGCCCCCAGTGATCTTTGCTTCTTGATATTCATTCCTTTGTGTAGGCCCCTCCTACATTGAATAGGGTTGCCCTCTGCCAATAGAATATCTAGAAGTTGATGGTACAGTTTCTCCCTTGCTCTCAGGGCTCTATCTCTCTTGGGAAACCCATAAGCCATGTCAGGGTGACACTCAAGCAGACCTGTGAAAAAGCCCTTGTGGGGAAATACTGAGGTTTCTAGCAACAACATTACAATGCATCCATGTGAGTGAACCATCTCTAGCTCCTGTTAAGCCTTCAGATAATTGCAAACCTTGCCAAAATATCTTGACTGTAACCTCATGAACCTGAGCCGGAACTTCCCAGCTAAGCTGCACCCAAATTTCTGTTTGACAGAAACTGGGAGATTTTAAGTGTTTATTGTTTTTGGCAACTACATTTTGAGGTAACTGGCTTTTTTGATATAAACATTTTGTAAACGTTTTCATACCTGTCTTCAGTTGTACATATACAAGACCAGGTTATAGACCAGGTCGTAGATTGTTGGATTGAAGATTATGAGAATGTTTAACTTGGAAATCTCATACCAATTTTTCCAGAGTGGTTGTACTCATTCATATTTTGATCAGCAATATGAATAAGAATCTCCGTTATACTCCATTCTTTTTAACTTTTAGTATCGTGATACTTAATTATTTTCTAGTCCAGTGAGTATAAAATATCTTATTATGGTTATATTCCTTGCTGCTACATAAAAACTGTAGTCTCCTATATTTTCCCCTAAAAAGTTTAAAGTTTTGATTTTCACATTTCTGTCTTTAGTCCATCCTATTGCTACCATCATGTAATGCCAATGTATGGAGTGAGGTAGGTATCTAATTTTTTTTTTTTCTTATGTAGGAATCAGTTGTCCTAATTATTGAAAAGTCCATCCTTTCCCAAGTTTTATGTCATTGTCATCTGTGTCATATGAACCTGTTATGTGAATCTGTTTTGGAGTTTCATTTCATTTTATTGATCAGTTTGTTTATTACAGTTCTAATGACATACTATCTTTATTACTGTCCTACCCGATAAGGCAAATCTTCCTATCATATTATTATTCTTTGGGAGAGCCATTCTTGGCCGTTCTTCTTCCATAGTACGTTTTAACATAGTTTTTCAAGTTCTGTGAAAAGCTCCATTGCATTTGAGTGGACTTGTATAGAATCTATTTATCAATTAAAGGAAAATTAATATCCTCACAGTATTGAATCTTTCTATCCATAAATATGGCGTATCTCTTTATGTATTTCAGTCATCTTTACTGTCTCAGTAACATTTTATTATATTCTGCTTGTAGGTTTAAAATGCTTTTTGTTAGATTTAGTCTTACTATTTAGGTTTTACTTTTTGCTATTATAAAGTGTGTCATTAAAACAACTGCTTTGTAACTGATTGTTGGTGGTGTTTATAAATACACTTTATTTTTGTATATAAATCACTTTAGCCATCTTGCTAAATTCTCTTTTTATTCCTAATAATGTAGAGATTTTTCTCGCTTTTTAATTCTAGAAAGTCTTGTGTTTTTTTTTATTCTTCTTGTTTTGTTGTTGTTTTAGGTAGTCATATCTTCGGCCAATAATAACTTTGTTTTCCTATTTTCAATCCTTATACATTTTTATTTATTTTTCTATCCTATTATACTGGCTAGGCCAATCAGAAAACTTTAACTAGAAGTGATATTAGTAAAGTGGTGATGATGGGCATTTTTCTCTGGTACCTAATTTTAAAGAGAATCTTTTTAATATGTTATCAAGAAGAGTAATTTTACTATAAGTTTTTTCGGTTTGTTTTGAACCCCTCTATCATGTTAAGAATGTTCCTTTTAGTTTGCTATGACTTCTCTTCCAAAGATGAATATTGAATTTTATCAAATACTTTTTTGCAGATATCGAAGTTACTGTTATTTTTCCTTTTCCTTTATATTAATTTAGTGAGTGACATTTGTAGATCTTCTAATATTTTGTAATGTACTTTTCCAGTTTAGTTATTCTCAACAGGCAGATTCCCTCTGGGGACTTTGCTGTGACATTAGAAGTAAAGTGAAGTAAAATTCTTGACTTTACTGTCTCAGTAACATTTTATTATATTCTGCTTATAGGTTTAAAATAGGTCATAGAAGGGATTCTATCACCTTGTGCTTATGTAGACAATAGTAATGAGAGCCATTTGGCATATTGTCTTTAAGCGTAGGTCTGATGACCCAAATGGCTTAACGTCCCAGAAAGTGCCCGTGTGCTGTACCACAGAGTTAATTTACTGTAATTAATAGTGTGGCTGAATGATGGGTGGCCTTTGTGGGGGAAAAATATTTTGTAGAAGCCAGGAGGGTTCAAAGTTCTTTGTTTTTGGAATAAGAGAATTTTGCTGCCTCAGATATTTTGTTAATTTAGGCAAGGTATGAATTGTATGTATTGTTGTCTAATAAAGTAAATAAAGTAACTAATATGGTAGTTTAAAAAGGGGACTTGAAGTTTCAAATTCTTAATTCTCTTTTTTTAAGATCAGATATTTGTAGTATCACAGCAATATAAGCCTCTGCAAACCTTTCTGAATTCATCTCCTGTTGGCCCCAGGATGTGGATATTGTTGAAATATGGTATAAACATGAAATTCTAGAAAGTGCTATCTCTTCATAAGGAATTGGGAAATTATAGAAGCCAAAAAAGAAAAAAAAAAGCTATCCTGAAGTAACTTAAATAACATTCCCAGTTATTAACACATTTAGGTAAACTCAACCTTCACAGAGATTTTCCCCTTAAATAAACTATATGGACTGTCAGTAGACTTTGGATGAGTGGTATTTAAATGCTTTATTTGCAGTACAATTGTGGTCTCCACAAAGCTTTACTTTGCCATTAAACTTTATTGCTGGTGTTATTAGTCTAGCTTACTGGGTTTAAGAGTAAATTGCTTGATTATATGCTCAAGTTTTTCTTCAGTTTTTTTCATAGCAAATGGTATGTTTCTCACTTTGAAGTAAGTGCAATTTGTGAGATCAGTTGCAATAATAATCAAAATATTAATAATAAAGAATTATTACAAATTTCAGTCCCGGTAGAAATTGGGTAAAATTGGGGTGCTGTTAGGTGGTATGTGGCCAAGAAATTAAATCATAACCAAAGGGAATCTATTTCTGACTAGATTCTCACTGAAAGATGTATGCAAGGGATAATGAGAGGCCCGGGAGGCAAATTACCATTGGCAGAGAGCCCCCAAATCATAGAACTAGAACAAGCTAGAGTTGAGCACTGTGATATACAAAAACTTTATATATAATGTTACCTTTTATACCTAGGAAATAATGTGTTTGCCTATAATGTCTAGATAGAGCAGACCTACATGGTTGCCAGCCTGGCTCTAGTGGGAGGGATGGTAAGGACATTTGAAGAGAGAAATTCTTTAAATGAGTCTACCTGAAGTCCACTTATCACACCTATTTCATGGAAGGAAAAGAGAAGCGTGAGTTGGTCAAATCTCTCTTTTGAGACTGTGCCTTGACCTTTAGCATTATTTCTATAGAGAAGAAGAGATAGGGAGACAGAGCCGTTTAATACACAGAGGGACACTACTCCGATGTGCAAATGTATCTCTTTAAAACTGTTGGAATCACCACCTCGGAAAGAAACCATGTCCCATTAGCAGTCACTCTTTGTTCCCCTACCGCCCCCGCGCCTCCGCCAACTCCTCAAAACATTAATCTACTTTCTGTTTCTGTGAATCCGCCTATTCTGGACATTTCATATAAATGGGATTGTACAACATGTGATCTTTTGAAACTGGTTTCTTTCATTTAGCACAATACTTTCAAGGTCATTCACGTTGTAGCATGTATCAATATCATTTCTATATTGAATAATATTCTGTTCTATGGATATACTACATTTTGCTTATTCTGTCTTCACTTGATTCTTGATATTTCAGTTGTTTCTACTTTTTGGCAATTATGAATACTGATTCTATAAACATTTGTTTATCAGTTTTGGTGTGGACATGTGTTTTTATTTCTCTTGTGTGTATACCTAGAAGTAGAGTTGCTGGGTTATATGGTAAATCTATGTTTTACATTTTGAAGAACTTCCAGACTATTCTAAACTGGCTGTACCAGTTTACATTCCTAGTAACAATGTATGAGGGCTCCAATTTCTTCACATTCTCACTAACACTTGTTATTGTCTTTCTTGTTTATAGCCATGCTATCGGGTATGAAGTGGTATCTTACTGTGTTTTTGATTTGCTTTTTCCTAGTGACTAATGGTGTTGAGCATATCTTTTTTGTGCCTTTTTATCATTGTTTTCTGGTCATTTGTATACATTCTTTGGAGAAATGTTATTCATATTCATTGTCCATTTTTAAAATTAGGTCATTTGTCTTTTTATTGTTGTGTTGTTAGAGTTCTTTATATATTATGGATACATTATGTCTTTTAACATCAAAGTTTTTTTGTAAAACATTTAGAAAGGTACATTGGTACAGCTTAGATTTTTCAGAAGCAGTTGCTGAGTCAAACTTGGAGTATAAAACGTTTATTAGAGATCAACACTTGTAAGAAGAAGGAGGACGACAGGATTGATCAGAGGTAGAAGTTGAACTTAATTTAGACCTGACAAAACCTCAGTCAACCTGATGGTGAGCTCTGGAGCAAATATTGCTGTCACAGTTGGCCTGCATCAGGCCCAAATGTCTGGGCCTTCATATTCCCACTTGGCTCAGTCAGTAAGTGAAGGTCAGCTTGGGAAAGGCGTGACCTAGAGAGAGGCAACTATTTCATGATATTAACTACTTTGAAATCTTATGAAGGTAGTTTCTATATGTTCAGTTTGACCTGGAGTTATGCACATTTATAATATAAATTATGTTTTATTGCTTGTTTACCATAGAATTAGAGTGTCTTAAGTAGCTTATATGACATTTATATTTGATCCATAAAATAGAGGCCACTGCTTGTTTGACATATTCTGTTTTTATCAATAAGAGTTCTAAATACCAAACCAAATAGACTGAGACATTCTGGTTGATAGCCTTCATATATATATAATGAAATTAACTACCACCAACTTGCTCAAACTCCAAATTGTCATACTTCTTGATAGTATAAATTAGTACATGAGAATGAAAATCTTCTATAGAATAAAGAAACTGGAATTGTTTTTCTAATTGAAGTTGAATAGTTTGGCTCTAACAGGATGATAGAGTAGAAGGAGCTCATAACAAAGGGTCAGAAGACCAGAGTTAGAATCCTAACCATCCCTTATCATCTGAGTTGCCTTAACCAGGTTACTTAGCTTCTCAGAGTCCAGGATGCCTCATCTCTGTAAAATGCAGATATGTCAATTCTGCCTACCCCTGCCAGTTGTGGTGATAACCTAATAAGATAATGGATGTGAAAAGACTTGATGATTTTGTGGCCAACATGTGCATTTAGGAGATAGTTAGAACAGGGTTGTTCTTTGGACACACTTGAACCTTTTCCAGACACACATTTTAATAAGATTGGAAAAGAATACAAACAAATTATTTCAAAAAATTAAGTTTCATTATGATTATCCTCAATATAGGCTTGGAAACCCAAGTCAACTCGGTAGGTATTTATTGTGGAGTTTTATTATTTATTCATAGAATTCATGCAAGTGATTAACGTCATTTTTCATTCTTGTATACTGTACCGATTAGGATATCCTTCTTGGAGCTTGAGCACAAATTAATTAGAATGTAATTAGTTTTGATTT
>NW_006436298.1:23598565-23648406 GCF_000325575.1 Pteropus alecto | reverse complement strand
CTGTGAAAAGGAAGTGCTCTTTATCGTTGTTCTCATTACTTAGGTTAGAGAAGTTGTGACATTCTCAAAGTAATTCAGCTTCTAAGTGATAGAACTGAGATAAAAAAAAAAAAACCTGGAGTTTTTCATTTCAAACTTACAATATCATGTTGCTTGGGAAACTAAGGAATTATTTTAGATAGGCATAGATTGGAACAAGACATTCCTAGTCTGAGCGAAACCTTGATCCAAACACAGATTACATTCTCTATTGAAGCCACCATTTTCTATGCACCAAGAGCCCATTTTTTCCTGGGCTTTGCCTTCCATGTGTGCTCCAGCCTGATTCCCTCATTCTTCAGCCTCTTCCCCAATGTCCATATGTCTGGGTACAGACACACACACACATACACACTCTCTCTGTCTCTGTCTCTCTGTCTCTCTTTCTCTTTCTCAAACATACAGTTTTTGCACTGTAGTGTCAGAACTATAATCCGTCCAGTATTATTATTAACTAACCTTTGCTGCTGAGCAACTTTTGAGTAACATGGATATTTTAACTGTAATTTGGGTGGGTCTTTTGGTTCCTCACGAATCTCTGGTATGTCACATGTTGCACTTTCAACATCAAGTAGACTATTGTGAGGTAGATTTCCAGAGCCTGACCTAGTGAGCATAGGTTCTTTAGGACCAAATCAGCTCCAAGGATTTCAGGGACTTAACCCAATTTTACTTGTCTTGTGATATATTTTGTACATTCATCATTTAGAATGTGACAGTAGAAAGACCTTCTGTTGCAAAAATGGTCTATATCTAGTTCTCATTTAATACCTGCCTAAAAGCAAATAGACATGGAAAACTAAGGCTTCTGTGTATCTTTCTGTACATTTTAGAAGTGCTCAGGCCATATTTTGAGCAAACAGAGCAGCTAAGAAATATTCTACTTTTCATGTTTTGAAATGCTGACTGGATAAAGATTACACATGACAAGTTATTTACAGCTTTATTTATACATAGTGGATTCTCTGTTGGAATCATAGGGAAGAAGATATGATAATTGCTTTGTGTAGTTCACAGAATGAAATCGCAAACTGAGATGTTTTGAATCTAGTTTATACTGTAACCATTTCTAGGAAACCATATTTAAACGGCAGTGGTTATCATGAAGTATACAACATGTCAACTGTGTCCCAATTCATATCAGTGAAAACCTTCCACTTTATTCCCTATAACCTAACCTCCATCAGATAATACTCAATAAACTATGTGGAGTGCACATATTAATATATATCAAATATATCAAACGGCTTGCTGGCTGCATTTTCAGTAGTGTTTATCTGTGGTCATGCAGGTTATAACTCTGAATTCTCATTAGGAAAACTAAATTGAGGATTTGTAATGTTTCTGATTTAGTTTTACCAGCTGTGCCACAGCCATGGAAAATAACTCAGAAGGGTAAAAATCTAACAATGAATAAGAGTGCCACAGACAAATGGCTTTTGCTTCATGCTTACCTTCTTTGCATCTGCTGCTATATGGTTTAGGGTCTCAGATAGTAATTAGCAGTCTCCTAACATATATTATCACTTCAATGAATTGCAACATGTATATTTAGGTTATCTCATATGAAATAAGAATATGATTATTAATCGATATGTAATATTGGGAATCTTGAAAATAATTCTTTAAAATGTGGATCTTTTCTCCTCTTGTCTTTTACTTATTTATTTGTAAATTTGACAAATATCCATTGAGCTCCAAATATGCCAGACGTTGTGCTATGGACAGATACGCTACCAGTCCTCATGGAGATCAAAGTCGAAAAGGAGAATCTGTTATTAAACATGGTAGAGTACTTAGATCTTTTAAAAAGCCTTGTTGAGATATAGTTGACATATAGCGTTATGTAAGTTTAAGGTGTACAGTATGCTGATTTGATGTATTGTAAAATGATTATCACAATAAGGTTAGTTAACACATCTATCACCTCACATAGCTTCCGTGTGTGTGGTAAGAACCTCTAAGGTCTGCTCTCATAACAACTTTCAAATATACGATACAGTGTTGTTAACTATAATCATCAAGCTGTGCATTAGATCCCCAGAACTTTAAAATATGAATCTTGAAAATGACTCATGCCAAAAATATTTTATAATTTCACTTTCATTAAAACAGTCACAACGAAATAATTGCATAAATTGTTCTGTTTAGAACTCAGACAGTTTGGGACCAATGAAAAATAACCTAACAGTTTATGTTTAGAATAAATACTGAATTGTCAGAGGGATAGAGTAGAAAATGCAAGAAGTCCCATGTAGCTAGTTAATTAGTTGTGGAATTGCTAGCAAAGATGGAATCTCTCATTATGAACATTTTTCTTTAATTTCTGCTACAGGATGGTGTATAAGTTGTTAGTGAAACTGTGCACAAACTTGTGGGATTTCACAGATAAATTCCTGAATGTAAATAAACAGCCATTACAAATACTTTTTTTTTTTTATAACAGTATTATAATTATCAGTCTAGGATTTACATATTTTATTTGTGGCTCTTTGGCACTTTGATTTGGCAGCTAGAGAGTAAGCCCCCACTCAGGTCAACCATGCCATTTGACTCACCACTGTACTCTAGCATCTTACACACTGCCTACCCTGTAGAACAAGATATGTCTCTTGAAGGAATATAGACACATTTTATTTATGTAGAATTTATAGCATTTTAAGTTACCTATTCACATAAGAAAAATAACAATTACTTGCATGTTAAGTGAAAATACTTTCCCAGTCAAAAATAGTCTCATATTCTAGTTATTGCTGATACGGAACCTCACACCTTTGAGAAGCAATAATATTGCTAATAGTAGCAATGATCAGCTATATACACCTTCTATAATATTAATTCTCAACCACTATTATATGAGCGACATTTTATAAATGAGGAAACAGAAGATTTTGGATATTAAATGATCTTGTCCCTGGCCCAGAGCTATTTTAAATGGTGAAGCTGGGACACATTTACAACAATTAAAAAATATAAGCCAACATATGTTGAGCACTTAATTATGCATCAGGCACTGTACTAAATGTTTTACATTTAAATGTACTATAACACTATGAAGGCAGTATGATTTATCATTTCCCTTTTACAAATGTAGAAAATGAGGCACAGAGAAGTTAGGTAATTTGTCAAGGACACATGGCTAGTTAATGGTAGAGCCAGAGTGTCCTTCCTTTTACACCACTCCACCTACAGATAGGGCAGCATTAATTTAAGACCATTTGGAACATTTATAGTTTAAAAAAATTACTTTCAGTATTTTCTGCTACACTCTGCTGACTGTGAAAATGCCTTAAATTTTAAAGATAATTATAAAATGTACCTCTGAATGGAAATCGATGTTTGCTTGTGGGTAGCAAGTCACTTGGATTCCTTAATCAGAGGAATATTCAGTCTCATTTTATTCTTGTCATGAATTTAGTCTATGTATAATTTCATTAACAGTTATCGATTGACTAAATTAATTTAATTTTTTCCATTGTATTTAGTGTATTTTTTTTTCTTTTAGTCTTTAGGAGTAGTGAGTTCTTTTTTTTTTTTTTTTTTTTTTTTTTACTGTTCATGGGCACCTTGGGAAAAACCATCTATTTTAATTTAAATGCAGAATTAGATTTTAATAAATCATAAATAATTTTATATTATTACTGTTTACTGGAGTGCCATTTGTAGAGTATGGCTTCCGGATATTAACTGTGACATAATTTCATATTTAAAAGGGTTAAGTTTTTCACTTAAAGTTGTATTTTGAATTATATTAAATGTAATTTATAGCTATTTTATGTATTTATGTATTTTCTCTGATTGTGCAGGGTCCAGGAGAAGAGATTCTGACCTTGTAAATGTCACATATTTACAGTTTAAGAAGGAATTTAAAGTTTTGAAACTATCCGGAGATATTTTTTTGTAATTAGATGATAAAGAACTAAACCTCAATAGTAGGTTTAGCTAAATTCAATTCAGCAACATTAGGTACCTGTATGTACTGTAAGGTATTCTGTTTGGTGACATGAGAGATATAATGATGGAAAAACTTAATACCTCTATCCTGGGGCTTGTAATCTGTTAGCTGACCCAGACAAAATACATAAATAACTATAATGCAAGGCAGGCTTTGATAAGTACTGTAGTATAGGCAACAAAGTGCAGTGGGAAATCAAGATAGAGATTAATCCCAACTGGAAGGATCAAGGAAGTGCTCATGGAGTAGGTAGGACTGAGTAGAGCTTAATTTATTGCTTTCATTCATTCTAGACTGTCTTCTGAAGATTGATGTCTATTTCCTTGAGCTCTTTAATTTTGTTGCCAATTTGGATAAACATGGCACAAATCCAGCAGGGAGGTCCAGATGAAAAAGAAAAGACCACAGCACTGAAAGGTACATACTTAATTTGCTTTTTCAGGATATTTTCATTGTGCCTAACCTTTGTTAGGTATAGGAATAGGACTTTTTAGGTGACCTGCCATTAATTTCAAATTTAACATAAGAATAGCATTTAATCTACTTCTAATTATTCCTATCCCTCACAATAACTATCTCATCTGAGATGTAGTCTGTACTCAGTACATAAATCATAGAATCATGTAATTTTACAGCTGTAAGAATTCTTAATGCTTTTCTTATTTAAGTCCTTATATTTAATGGTAAAATTAACACTGTAGGTTCTGGAGTCAGGACTAGTGCCCTTACCATGTTTTTGTTGATATGAATGTCATATTAGGTTTAGGATAATGATCTGCCTAATCCTGTATTCTTTGTGGCATTGGCACTAGGGACATTTTATGAGAGGCTCACCATGTTAGCATCTCAGAAGGAATCTGCTTTAGACATTCTTCGGGAATTTTGAGTTCTAGATTTTTTTTTTTTTAATCTGCTGTCTAAAATAAGATTTTTTTCATTATCATATATTTCAGTCTAACTGTCTAGTAACTTGCCAAAAATCCAGTTATTTAAGTAACTTGTGCAAGGTCTCAGTTACTTTGTTTGGTGGTGGAAAAAATATCTTATGGGCTATGGCCACTTCTCTGAATCTCTAGCTGCTGTCCTACCCTACTGTGCCAGGCTGGATGATAAAGATACCTTAAGAATCTCTTCTTGTTAAAAGATACCTTCTTTTTTCTCTTCTCAGGAAAGCCTAAAGCATGTATAAGATAAGGCAACTGGTTCCTTAACTCAATTTGCCTCACCTTGTCCCTGCTTTTAGAGTAAATGATCTATCAAAGGAATGTTACTGGCCCTTACTTACAAAAATGGAAAATGACTAAGAGCATGCTGAGGATTAGGGTGGTATCAGAAGGGATGATAAAGAGGGCAGATTCTGGTTATGTTTTGAAGGAAGAGATAACATGACTTGCTGTTGGATTAGACATGAGAATTCAGAGAAGCAACTAAGATAACTTTGAAGTTTCTTGGCCTAAATAGCTCTAAGATAGGTGCCATTAATTAGATTAAGAAAAGTGTGGGAAAATCAGGTTGTAGTGGTGCTGGTGGAAAGCAAGAGTTAGGTTTTAGATGTAGTAAATATTAAACTGAGATGTCCTTAAACGTGAAGGTGGGGAAATTGAGTTTGGAGTTTCGGAAAACATTTGGGTTAAAGATGATAGTTTGAGGAATCATTAGCACAGAGATAATACTTAACATTATGGTCATAACTGGCTATATACCAGGAATGTCCGTGTAACTAGAAAAGAGGGGAAATATGAATATTGAGCCCTGGAGCATCTCAACCTTAGGGTCAGAAAGATGAGAAACCAGCAAATAAGGCTGAAAATGAATTTCAAGTAAGATAGACTGAGAACCAGAAGCAAGAGAATGATGCTGGACACCAAATGAAGAAAATAGGAGTTATTCAGTCATGGCGATGAGTCAGGTTAGATAAAGACTGAGAATTTACTTTTGAGTTTGAAGGTGTGGAGGTCAGTTTTGATCTTCACAAAGAGCTGTTTCAGTGAATTGCTCAAAATGAAAACCATCTTGGAAAACTTGAACAGAGAATGGGAAGAGAATTGGAGACAGCTGTAGACAACAATATGGAAGGTTTTACTACATTTTGTGTGCTGCTGGGAATGACCACTCCACTCAGAAAAATGGTTAATTTTGGAGAGAGGACAGGAATGTCTGTGAGTTTCTATCTAAATAGATTTGCTGAGTTTTCTCCTAGATTTTGTGTATCTTTAACCTTACTTGATAATATTAAAATTTGGTCTCAAGTTATTTTACATTTTACACTTCCACAAGCAGCATATAAGAGTTCAGAATGATTTTAAGGATTTTGGAGGTGACTTTAAAAGAATATGAATAGGGTCTAAAGGTAGGACTCTCTGGATTCAAACTCAGGTTTTTCCACTTACCGTGAACCAGTGGCTTAACTGAAACTTTTTCTTCATTAGTACAATATGAATAAGAAGACTTTGCACATATGAGCTTGGAATGATTAATGAAGGAGTTGAATTGGAAATACTAGAAAATAAAATGTAAATGCGTAGGAAAGTATATTTTAGAACCAATTGGCAAACTGAATAAAACTTTACATCTAAGACAGTCCTGTTTATCAATTTTTTCTATTATAGATTATGTTTTTGGTGTAATGTCTAGAAACTCTTTGCCTAACCCTAGTTCATGAAGATTTTCTCCTGTTTTCTTTTAAAAGTTTTCTAGTTTTAGATTTTACATTTAAAATAATCATGCATTTTGAGTTAATTTTTTTAATAAGATATGAGACTTAGGTCAAGGTTTATTATTTATTTTTTGTCTATTGATGCCCAGTGTGTTAGCACCATTTGTGAAAAAGACTGTCTTTTCATCATTGAATTACTTCTTCACCTTTATCAAAAATGAAGTGGGCATATTCGGGTGGGCTTGTTTTGGGGCTCTTTTTTATTCCATGGATCTGTGTCTGTCTCTTCTCCAGTACCATACTCTCTTGATTACCGTATAGTAAGTCTTAAAATTGAATACAATGATTCTTTCTACCTCATTTTTTAAAAATTGTTTAGCTATTCTAGGTCCTTTGCCTTTTCATGTAAATTTTAGAGTAAAGTAGTTTATATCTGCAAAAAAAATTTTACTTAGATTTTGATTAAGAATTATATTTAAACCTATAGATGTATGTGGGGAGAATGGACCTCTTTGCTATATTGAGCCTTCTATGAACATCATGTGTCTCTCATTTATTTAGATCTTTGGTTTCCCTCACAGTACTTTGTAATTTTCAGTATATAACTCTTATATACTTGTTATTAGATTTATTTGTAAGTTTTAATTTTTTAGAGTGATGTAAGTTGTATTGAATTTTTAATTTCAATTGCCACGTGTTTACTGATAATTTATGGGAATACAATCAAGTTTTATTATATCTTATGCTGACGTTACTTATTAGTTCTAGGAGTTGTTTTGATAGATTCCTTGGGATTTTCTATGTAGACCATCATGTCATTTGCAAATTAGACAGTTTTATTTATTTCTTTCCAATCTATATGCCTTTTATTTCTTGTTTTTTTCATGCTGGCTAGGCCTTCTAATACTATGTTGAGTAAGAATAGTGAGAGTGGACACTCTTTTCTTGTTTGTTAGCAGTAATAGTAAGTGGTACCACTCCTGTTTTTACCTCTTAATTTCTAGAGTTGTGAATATTGGCCCTGACAGGTGGCAGGGGAAAGAGGCTGACTGGTTTTCATAGAATGGGTCATCCTATCCACTTGATATTAAAATCTTCCTCTCTTGAGGTCACCTTTTATTGAACATTCACTTAAGACACAAATATCTTCACTTTTTTTGTCCATTCGGAGATGTCTGTTCAAATGCCTCTTTTCCAAATTTTCTTGTCACCAGTTTTCCAATCATGTTCTTTCCTGGTCCCTGACTATCCAGCTAAACCATTGGCCACAGCCATGAATCATTATATAATCACACGTCTGGCCCAATCTCTTTCCACACAAACTAAACAGCCAGGTGCACTGCTCTCAGTTCTGCTTGCTGGAAGGATTTCTCTTCACTGCTATCTGTCAGGGATGTCCCGGAAAGGGGCTATAGTGCTTCAGCTGTCCACTTTTGGGTGGTGCTTGAATATCATGCAGAACTATCTATAAACCAGACCCAAGTTTTCTCTTCCTCTGTCATCTGATGGTAGGAACTCCCCATGAGGCCTTAAGTGCATGCCAATAGATAGAAGGCGGTGTAGTAGGAGTGAAGACCTTAGGCATTTAAACCACTTCTTCATGTAACTTACTTTTGCCTTCAGGGCCTGCTCTGTCCTGATCACATATAAACCACTTCTATTTGATGATGGAGTACTGTTGTACACACCCAACTTTGTGACTTAGTAGGTCAAATAACACCCAGTGCATGGTGGGCAGCTAAGATTACATGGTAACTTGGTAGCCCATGATTAAGCATTTAGTCTCTGCTAAGTCCCGGTAGCAGACTAAGAGCTGTTTCTCAAAAGGAGAGTAGTTATCTGCAGTGGATGGCAGGGCTTTGCTATAAAATCCTGAAGGCCTATACTGTGAGTCACCTGTAGGGGCCTGCCTAAGATTCCAGACAGCATCCCTATCTGCCACTGACACCAGTGGATCTGATGGATCATATGGCCCAAGCAGCAGAGCAGCTCTCACAGCTGCAGAGCCTTTCTTATTCTGGTACCATATAAAAGTAGTAGCATTTTGGGTAAATGGGCTAGAGTAATACACTCAAATGGGGACTGTGTTGCCTCTAACATCCAAAGAAACCCACTAGGCATTGTGCCTATTTTTAGTTGTAGGTGAGGCCAGTTGCAACAATTTAGCCTTCACATTAGAAGAGATATCTTGACATAACCCACATCATTGGACCCCTAGCAATTATAGTGGAGTAGAAAGCCCTTGAATTTTTGTCAGATTTATTTCCTACCCTCTAATGCACAAATATCTTACCAATATGTCTAGAGTAGTTGTTACTCCTTGCTTACTAAGTTTAATCAGTATAATGTCATCAATATAATGGACCAGAATGATACCGTGTTGAAGGGAAAGGTGATCAAGATCAAGTGAACTAAATTATGACAGGACTGGAGAGTCAATATATTCCTGAGATAGGACAGTGAAGGTATATTGCTGGCCTTGCCAGCTGAAAGCAAACTGCTTCTAGTTGGTTTTATTGACAGTGATGGGGAAAAAGGCATTTGCCAGATCAATAGCTATATACCAGGTACCAGGGGATGTATTAATTTGCTCAAGCAATGAAACTATGTCTGGTATAGCAGCTGCATTTGAAGTCACCACCTGGTTAAGCTTAATGATAATCCATTGTCGTTCTCCAAGTTCCATCTGTCTTCTGGACAGGCCAGATAGGTGAATTGAATGGAAATGTGATGGGAATCACCATTCCTGTAACTTTCAATTCTTTGATGGTGGCGTTAATCTCTGCAGTCCATCCAGTAATGCTGTATTTCTTTTGTTTTACCATATTCTTAGGTAGAGGCAGTTCTAGGGACTTTCACTTGGCCTTTCCTACAATAGCCCTCATTCCATAGGTCAGGGCACCAATGTGAGGATTCTGCCAGTTTCTGCAATATCTATTCTAATTATACATTCTGGAACTGGAGAAATAACCACAGAGTGGGTTCAGGGACCACTGTAAAATGGATCTGAGCTAAAATGCCATTGAACACCTATCTTCCATAAGCCTCTACTCTGACTGGTAAACCTCAGTAACCTTTTGGGTCTCCTTTCTGTCATTTCAGAGCCAGTGTCCACAAGTCCATGAAAGATCTGATAATTTCTTTTTTCCCAGTGCAGTTACTCTGGTAAAAGGCTATAGGTCCCTGTCATTTCAGAGCCAGTGTCCACAAGTCCATGAAAGATCTGATAATTTCTTTTTTCCCAGTGCAGTTACTCTGGTAAAAGGCTATAGGTCCCTTTGGGGAAAGATGGGAGAAAGATTAATAGTATAATTCTTGGCAGTGTACCTGGATCATTCCTTATGGGGACTTGGCCTCTCCAAAGAGGCTCTGGTTCTGTACCCTGGCTTAAATCTGAGAATTGACTGTGACTCTGTTTTTATGATTCAGGTTAGACTTTTGTTCATTCGACCTAGAACTTTTCTGCTTATACATACCAAGTAAGAATTTAGCAAGCCTCCTATCTCACTTCTAGAAACATTATGTTTAAGTAGCCAGTGCCATTGGTCTGTGCAAGTCAGACTCTTCTGATTGCTGCTTTAACTCTACTGTCCATTAGGGTAACCATGCCCACGTTGCCTTTGCCAGTTGGATGACTGCTGCCACTTGGCTGCTCCACCCCAGGATCCAGTGACTCACATTGCATTTAGGTTTCTTAATTCAATGACTTTAATTTCCCCTATAAGGTTTAGCATGAGAGAAGATCCACATAAAGCTCTTCATGGATGTCAGGGTTCTCACAAATGTATTTCTCATAGTAGTGGGCAAAGGAATGTCTTCTGGACTCCCTCATTGTGGGTAAGTAGATCTTCAGTGACAAATCCACTCTAACATTCCTATCTTCCTAAACCTTTGAATCCCTTCTTTTACATTAAGCCAAAGCAAAGTCACTCACTGTGGGCCACCTTTTAGTCTGTTTCAGACAGCCAAACTGTTAGAGCCCTTTCTAACTCCCCAAGCTTATCAATAAATACAGAAGCTCTACTTAGTGAGCCTTTATCAATAAATTCGACCTGATTGTTTCTTCCACCATTATCTTACATCCTTAATATCTAGTCCTACATATGTTCTCTGGATTTCTTTTGGTATAAATTTTTGTTCTCTTCAGACCTTCAGTGGATCAGATGAAGTTCATTCATATGGAGGCGGGCTGGGGAGGAGGTGAGGCAGTCTGCTTTATTCAGTCTACAGATTCAAATGTTAATCTCGTCCAGAAACACCTTCACAGACACACCCAGGATAATGTTTAAGCAAATATATGGGCACCCCATGACCCAGTCAAATAGACACGTAAAATTACCCACCACACCATTCTTGGGTTGTTTCCATCTTTCAACTATTGTGAATAATGCCTCTGTGAACGTGGGTATGTAAATACCTGTTCGAGTCTCTATTTTCAATTATTTGGGGTATCAAATGGTGTTTCTATCTAGTTATCATATATGCTTATTTGAAGTTTAGAATTCTAGTGTAGGTTATATGGGTTCAATTGTACTGTATTTTATAGGCGATTGAAGGGATTTTCAATGGAAATATTTTATTATACTAGATTTGTACCTTTGTTCAGTTGCTTTGGAACCCAGTCTCTGTGTCAATTGCAGCTATACAGTATTGCTTTCTTTTTACGAAGCAGAAAAATAATCTGACAATTCCTTTCCGCATGTTTTCTTAATGCTAATGAAATAAAAAAATATCTATGTCTGCTTTTCTAGTTGACAGAAGTTTGAGGAATGCCTGTTTATTGTTCATCTTATCATTCAAAATAACATTTTGATCAAAGCAAAAGCATATTTCTGCATTCATAACTGTTTATTCTTTATAAGGTAATGAACAGAAGGGGCAGAATATTTTAGGGTTGATATGACACATAGAATAAGTATGGTGATTTTGAAAGAGCACCGAGTTAGGTATTGGGAAATACATTATTTTACTAATTGCACTTCACCATTAAGGTATAATTTAAGGGCAAGCCATTTTACCTCTTTGAGCCCATTTCCTTGTCTGAAAGAGAGTGAAGATGATAATACATGGTACTATTTTATGGGTTTGTGATGAGGTAAAGTATGTGAAATCTTTAAAATGACATATAGATATATTAGGTGGCATTTTATGATCTGAGCTTGATAGAGAAAATGACTATTAGGCATAATACATCTGTTTATATATTGGATGGTTTCTGTGTGTTTGATTAAAAAGTTTCCAAGTTTTGAACTATGGAAGATGACTGCGAAGTAAAGGAATCCAATTTTGCCCCAAAACCTCAGTCCATTGGAAGGAGAAAAGTGAGAATCTTCTAGCCACTCCAAGCCAATTTTTGATATCAAAAAATTTATTTTACTCAGTTTTGTAAAGATTTGCATGCTATCTAGAACTTTTCTAATAAATTAGAAATTTGTCAGCATATATCCCCCTTTTCTAGCCTAGTGTGTATATTTATTATCTGACATTTCCATTTTACTAGAGAATTTACAAACTTTTTTTAATGTTGCATGTTGAAGATGATATATATTTTGTGCTAGTTGAGGTTTATTTGAGATAGCGTTTGAAGAGTACCAAACACTGATTTTTTAAATAAGTTTTTTGATGGCTTATTTTTGTGTCCTATAGGGAGAGACTAGACACTGGAAGTAGATAGGCTAACTTTTTCTCTAACAGATTTTGATGAACCATGCAGATGGATTTGTTATATGTCTGTGAGACACGGAAATAAAGTGTTACTTCTGAGATATTTCTTTTGTAGAAAATGAACTTGTTTGCTTTATTATATATCCTAGGAGCTTTTTCTCTTCAGAAACTTGAGTTAGAATGAAAAATCTCAAAACTTAAACTTTTTTAAAAAATACATCTTTTTGGAACTGAACAAATTTGAAGTTTATCTTATTTTTCTGAGTTTCAGTATGACTCTGATGGCATATAGTGAGAATTTTTGCCTCATCCCATAATATGAGCCAAAAGATATCATTAAATGCTTGCTGACAGACTGATTCTAGGGCTGGGGCAGGGAAAATACGAGATAAGCCTGGAGTTTCTTGTAGTAGGAGAAAGTTCTAAAGAAATGCTCAAAAAACAAAAAGATGAGAGCACCTCAAATGGAGATAAGGGCCAGCTGAAAAGAGCTTACAATGGCCAACATTGTAACAATTTAAGCAACAAAGTAAATGATGTAGAATTTGATTGTAACCCAAAATATACAATAAATATCCATGAGTCCATACGTATATAAATAAGTGATTGCATAAATTGGTAAATGGAGGGAGGGACAAATCTTCCATACGGAAGAATTAGAAAGTGTGGGCTAGACTTAGTCAATTCCAAGGAATAGATTATGGAAAGGAAAAAATAGTAATTTCATCGTGACGAAGCGTGGCAAACACTACCTTCACCAACTGATGAAGGAAAGTTAACATCCTCAGTGATGTCCTGTGGATATCATGCTCCCCTTGATGTGATATGGTGAGAAGGGCAGTTCACTTCTGTGGTATTCTTTGAAAAAACTTATAACCCTAGTCTAATCACAAGAAAACAATATCAAATTTAAACTGAGGATCATTCTACAAAATACCTGATTAGTACTCCTCAAAATAGTCATGATCATGGAAAAGAAGCAAAGACTGAAAACTGTAAAAGAAGAGACTGAGAAAACATGCTGACTACATACAGTGTGTTATCCTGAATGGAATCCTGGGACAGAAAGTGTACATTAATAGAAAAACTGATGAGTATTATCCAGGCTTAGGTAATAGTAATGTACTAACATTGGTTTCTTCATTTTGACAAATGTGCCGTGGTAACGTAGGATGGTAATGATAGGAGAATCTAGGTACAGGTTATACAGACATTATCTTACTGTTACACCTTTTCTGTAAATTAAAACGATTCCAAAATAAAATGTTTATTAAAAAAACCTCTTGACAATTTTTTTTGATCATATAGAATAAAACGATGTGAAGAATAAAAACTGCTTTGTGTTAACCAGTTTTCTTTAGTTAGCATGTTTTATTTTAGTATTGTGATTTCCCCCTAAAAATGGAATAATATGGTTGATTGCCACTATTTAGATTTGTTTCTTTATCAATAAACAGTTGTTTCATTTATATGTAAAATTTAGTGACCTTTTAAAAATCATATTTGAAACTTTTAAAACTATAGGAGATTAATAAACTATAAATTAATAGCTCTATATTTTGAAAGGAAGAAGTTAATAAATTACCATAGTGGTACATACAATCTGAGTTTTGATTGTTTTGAGAATTATGATTTTGAAAGTGCTTATGTTATGTTGATGTTGTACTTCATTATAATATAGCACTCTGAGAACTTAAAAGTTTAATAGTATTATCAGGCAACACAAAAAGTTATTCAGTAGAACAAAAGAATACTTAAAATGACTTAAAAATATAATCTTTATTAACTGAAAATTAATATAAGTAAATTTCATTTTTTTTTTTTTTTTTTAGATTTATTATCTAGGATAGATTTAGATGAACTAATGAAAAAAGATGAGCCACCTCTTGATTTTCCTGATACCCTGGAAGGATTTGAATATGCTTTTAATGAAAGTAAGTGGTGTATACTATGTGCAATATGTATTTCACAATGCTAATAGAATCATAGGTCAGATATTATTTGCTACTTTTATTTGTCAGCTAGACTATTTTATGTATTTCTTATGAGAAATAATGTCTTATCCTTTCATGGTGAAATTCTTCACTTAATTAGAAGAACCGAGTTATAATTTGCCATAGTTGTCAAGTCATTTAAACCCATGGACATGCATTAGATTCAGCTTATGTATTTCAGCCTTGAACTTTCAACTCCCTGGTATCCAATTGGAATTCCCAATTAAATTATATAGAAATATGCTACTGTTTCCCATGTTACTTAAAATGAAATGACTGGCAGTGATTATCTGTGAATATTTTAAAGCACAATACTTAGTTTTCTATGATTTTTTTCAGACAACATCCTTATTTTAAAATTTGTTAATTAAGTTCTGAATAAAATAAAATTTGCACTTGACCTTTGGAAGAACATACCATAGATTGCCAGAATGTTTCTGGAACAATGAATTATGATTCATTGTATTAATAACACACTGTTGTACTTGAAAGGTAATGTTGTTACAGGCTAGATAGTGTTTGAGTTGTAGCTTTATATTTGTTGTTCTGCATCAATTAAATTGGCGATCTGTCATCACTATGTTAGTGGATATCCCTTTACAATATCAGTTATACTAGAATATTAAATGAGGTTAAGTAGTAGATATTAGAAACTTTGATGTCTTTTCTAATATTAATTTCACGCTTTTTTAAAAGCATGTCTTCTGCCAAAATATATATGAGTAGTAATATTTGGTTTTAAAAATTTCTTTATATTTTAATTATCAAAATTAAATGAGACCTCACCTACTCAGGACCAGAGAGTGCCATCTAATGGAAGGAAGGGACCTGAGAAAAAATTCCTGGGTTGTCCCAGGCCTCCCCATGTTTTGTCTGTGCCTTTTGATTGCTTGCACTCTTGAGATTATTAGTGAAGTTCTTAATTATCAGTAAAATCTCTGAATTGAGTGAGTCTGACTTGAGAGTCCAAGCCTGTGTTAGCTGACTGCCTCTCTTCAATTTCTGTTTCAAATTCTACCCGTATTTCAAGGCCTACTTGAGAAATCTCACTGAAACCTTCTGAACCTGTTCTAGCCTCTAGGGATCTTTCATTTTTCCAAACTCATTTTAGACTTTATTGTCTACATGAATTGCCTGTGGCAGTATTTAGATTGTCAACTAACTTCAGTCTTGTCTAACTTCCTGAAAAGTCGCTTAACTTTTTAATACTTATGCTTTTACTCCTCAGGTAGCCTCTATGCTTAAGAACTGGGATCATGTTCCTGGCTGTGGCTAGCAAAGATCCTTATATATTGTAGTCTCTCAAATATTGTTCATTTACTTTAGGTTAGAAAATGAAGATCAGAAAGCATAGCATTTTAGTATTCGGGGTCATTCTTTTATAGTATTTGTACATGAATCATACTGATATTTGAAGAAAAAATTATTAAAAAATGAAACTTCTGAGAAAGTTCTTTTAAATTTTTATCAGATATTATTAGTTGTACTTTCCATATTATTATGTAATATACTCTGAATGATAGCGATATTGTTTGTTTATCTTCTAGAGGGACAGTTAAGACACATAAAAACTGGGGAACCATTTGTTTTTAACTACCGAGAAGACTTGCACAGATGGAACCAGAAAAGATACGAAGCCCTAGGAGAGGTATGGTCATATATACAACTTCAACCTTGCCTGTTCCAATTTTAAATGATCCAAATAGAGGTTTTGAAGTTGAAGCAGTCATGTACTCTTTCTACAAAAGATGTTTTTAAAAACATTTTGCTTTTTTTCATTTATTTTTAATGGTTATTTTAGAAATATATTTCAATTTAAAAGTTTATGTTGTTATACAAACATATTTTTCCCATGCCTTAATATTTTGTGGTGAGTCATTGTAAAACAAATTTATGCAAATTTTAATTTAACTTTTTTTAATGTTTTAAGAGGTTGAATCCTCTGCCGTGCCACGAGGAATAAGTATTCTGTTAGGTGCTTATCTTAAGAAAAAAAAAAAAGTTACCCTTGTTAACTTTGTGAGGAGATGGATATATTAATTATCTTGATTTTGATTATCATTCTACAATGATATGTAGATCATATGATCACTTTGTATACTTATTATTCCTTAATAAATTTTTGAAGGTTCATATTTATATGGAGAAAATTGATATTTGGCTAACAAATTGGGTATAACTTATTTACTTATGACTTGATAAAGTATTAGGCCTTGTAATCATTAGGTACTTCACATGATACCACTGGTAGGAGCCTTTGAAAATGTCATATATCATTTAGGTGAATATTTTGTTAAAGCTCGAAGTTTTACTCATTCTGTGTCCTGTTAAGTATTTTTAGTAAAGTGTATATGGACACATTTGTTTAGTGTGATAACCTGACAGCTATTTTACTTTTCTAAGGAAACTCTGACATTTCTCTATGCCTTTTTGGCCCTTTAATGAAGTGATCAAAATGGATTACTTGGTTAAACAATAGCATAAAGAATATATGAAACAGTTTATGTTTGTTGGGAGAAAATTCTCCATAAACTTTTTGGGTTTTTGCATATCTCTGAGCAAAACTATTGCAAGCTTTTGTTCTGGACTATCTTTTCTAGGATTTTTGCATAGAAAACCACCTTGGAAGACAGAGATTGTGTCTTCCTTCAGGGCAAAGGGCAGACATGTTTGCTGTCCAAGGTGCTAAAAATAACACTCTTCGCTTCCTGCACTGGTGGCAAAAAGTGGGCAGGTTTGCTAGCAACCCCCTTATAAGATTGGGTTTCGTAAGTTTGAGGTTCTTCAGCTGTGAAACAGTCTCACTCTGCTCACCCTCTATCCTTGGCCTATCCACATTGCCCGTTTAGAATTTGAAGGTCAAGAGGAACAGATAAAAACATGAAGCTCATGCTGCCTGCTATACTGAGTAATAACAAAGTTTTTTGGCTCTGACCCAGGAGTTTAGTGTCTTCTGGCAGCATCCATGAAACTGTAGCAGGCTAACTTGTTAGCTTACAAGCAGGGTAAAATCTTAGGCCCTTCATAGTTCTTGACATTGTTTTGCAGCATTTATAACTTAAGTATATTTAATTCCCTGAAAATTTCTGCTGCACATAAAAAACGTTTGCCCATTTCTACTTGAGTTCAATAATTACATGCTGCACACTGGTAATATTTTGATTATAGAATATCTATATTATATGGCATTGTTTGTTTGTTTGTTCTAATGGGGCTCATATTTTACTCTTTTTCCAAAGATATGTACACTTGTTAACTTGGATAGGTGTTCTCCAAATAAACCTTATTCTTTTTCACATCTGCATCTTTTTCACTCTCAATTTCTATCCTCCAATATCTATATAAAAATCTAACTAGTGTTTCTTATTAGATAATCCCATGTATAGGTGACGCCTTTCCCCTGGATCTCCTACCTAATTACTGGACATAAGGGAGGGTCACAGATTTATTTTTGGTGGACCATAGTCCATGATAATCAAAATATTTTGAGTTTTCACTTTCATGATTTTATATAGAGAGAGAAAAAATATTTTGCATTATCAAGGTTCCCACTTCTTGTGCCTGCAATCTCATTTGTATTCATTATCACATTGGCCCCAAGTGATCACACAAAATCACAGGATTTAAATTTCTATTCAATGTTTTTCAAATTTAGATCAATGGATCCCTGAACTTCAAATACCAATTCCTTTTATTCTCCCAGCATATTGATCAATAGTAAACTTATCTTTCTAGCATAAAACTTAGCACAACAGAAGACCCAGAGGTTGGAGAGGAAAGTCTGGTTGTTATAGCATTTGTTGTATACCTTCTTGCATCTCATGTCTTTTTTAAAATACTTGTTTTCATTGCTAATTTCACTGTTGAAGGTTGATTATTAATTGAATTTCATTTCCTACATTTTAGGAGTGAGATGTATAAGTTCTAGTTATATACGAATAATGACACAATTTTCACTGTGTTGAATTTGTTTATGGTTCATTATAGTGGGATTTAACGCATATGTGGACCTGTCTTTTTATATTCTTAATTTCTATTTCTGAGCTATGCCTTCAAGTTTCAAGTTAGATTTAACCAACCTACTATTTTTCATTCACACATTGTACTTCTACACTCTTTTCTTTCTTCGAAATATCCTTTCTTCCTGTTCATGATACCCCTGCCTCTACCTGCCTTCAGATTTTGGCTCAGATGTCTCCTCCTTTAGGAAGCCTTCCCTCATCTCCTCTGCTACAATCTTCCTCTCTTCTCAATTTCCTTTATTCTCATTATCTTTCCCTCCTATCTCGTTTTCTTCCAAAAATGGTTTAAGGTGATTTAAAGATAAATGCCAATTAGTAAGATTAAAAATTAAAAAATATGATAAAGGAAGGAAATTTAACTTTGTGTCGTAAACACATAATGCAATATACATGTGACATATTATTGATTACACTTGAAACCTATATAATTTTATTAACCAATGTCATCCCAATAAATATCATAAAAAAGTGTATTAAAGTAAGGAAAAAATGAGTAAATGGAATAAAAAAAAGAAAATGATGTTAAGTAAACTAAAGGTGTGAGTTTGGTTTATTTTTCTTAAGGTGTAAGTTATTACTTATAATATTTTTTTTAATGCATGTCTTTGAGAAATTTGAGGAAACTTTCTGTGTCCTCATGATATTTGTCAAATAATAAGTGAGTGTCATACAAATATATAAATTGTTTACTATAAATTCTGGATTCATGAATTTTAGGGAATTTCTTAATGTTAGGAATTTATACATAAAGACATGTAATTTTTTATTGGAAGAAAGGAAAACGATGTGTTAGTGATAATTTTCCAGTTACTAAAGCTAAATAATTTTTTTATTGTTTTATTCTAAATCCTTTTTAAGTTCTACAAATTTTAGACTATTAAAGCTTTGCTGATTAAATTTACTTGTTAAAAATATATTTGTGATACATTCTATTGGAAAATTTTTAACTTTCAGAGTCAAACTCTGACTTATGTCACTATAACTAAGAAAATGTAACTTCTTACGTAAGTGTTCACAGTTCCTAGAAAACAAATAAACCTTTGTATTTAACTCTTGCAAATAATTTCGTACATTGATTGCCAATACGATCTCTAGTTCTATTAAGTGAGAACCTGTGGAAAGCATATCCCTATGCCCTGGACATTGAAGCACTGAAAAACCACCTCTTCTTAGGTGGATAGGGCAGAATTCAGAAGATAGTTCATATTTTAGTATATTGCCTGGGCACCTGCTTTAATAAATGGCTTTTGATATGCTTAGGATTGAAGTTTTAAGGAAACAGATTTTGATGTTAGCCAGCAATTTAAAACAAAACCCCTTCTGTTTTTATAGTGTTCTCCTACTAAATACTGAGTTTTGTCTTCAGCTGAGAGCTACTATATCTGTTTTACAACTCCTGTTTTAGTTTATGTTTATTTCTCTCTTAAGGAGATTATTACAGCAGTCATTCAGCAGAAATTGTTTTTAAGACTTGCTCCTGAAATTATCTATCATTTCTATGTAAATTAAACTTATTGTGTAAGTAAAATAAACTGAGATGTCAGTTTGTTTTTAGAATTCAGCGCCATAACTACACAAAAGAATACTCTTTACTTTCACTGTTATGTCTTTATAGTTCAACAACTGTTTTTGCTAGTATGTGTGTGTGTATGTACTATGAACATATAGCTTCATAAAAACATATAGCCTTTAATAAGTTTGTATAATTTCTCTAAATTTAGAAAGAAGTATCTTTCTTATTGGAAGAATAAGACTCAATTTAAGGAGGTGGAAAAATGATATAAAAGGGTAATTTTCAAAATAGAAGTCATATATTTATATGAATCAAATGCTAGGGAATAATGTTTCTAGTAGACTCAGTAAGAAAGACTAGAAAAACTATTATGTTATGTAGAGAGCTGGATCTGAGCTTGACCCATGGCCGAAGCATTGTCAAAGCCATGCTTGACTGTGTTATAATCTGCCAAGGAAAGAGAAGCAAAACAGTGAACAGACAGCTGCTTGTAGTTTAACATAGATAACCCAGTACAGACAGGCCTTGGGAAATTATTGCTGCCAGCAAGTTTCAGGTCCTGAGAAGAAGATTCCCAACCCTTCCTTGACCTTCAAAAGTATATAATAAACATGCTGAGCTTGCCTCGGGGTCACTATATCTGAGCAGAGTGCAGTGTCCCACCTGGCCCCAGCTTTTGTATATACTGTTTCTGTGTTTTTCTCCATCATTCCATCACCCCCTTTCGGGTATATTAACCCTCTAGCTGTGTAGGTTGCCGCAATGTTACATAGTAATAGAATGGTAAAATTTCAGCATGTAACATAAAATTTTCTCAACTCTTTCATGTCAATACTGAATTACTATTAAATGGAGAATTTATAATCCAACAGAAATTCTAATGAAAGAGATTTGATTTTCTTGCCTGATTTGGGTCTTGGCATTTCCTTAAATATTTACCTTGATTATCTCTTTAAGAATTAATAAATTTGCAGTGTGCTTAATAAGAGAATAGTAGTGATTAGGTAGTCCTACCAGCTTGGCTCTTCATGGATAGACTCACACTTAACAAAAAAAAATTAAGGGCCTGATATTTTTTCCTGGACCTTGATGAGGAATCTGGATCAGTAATATGTCTTGTAAAATAGGAAATTACCAAAAATATTATATTTTAAAAGGTGAGATTTATTAAAAAATATAGGCCAGTGATGTCTTAAAGTTTTTTTTCAGTGGCCATATTCAGGTATTTGAAATAGGAGCAACTTAAAGTAAGGAACAATAATATAAATTATGTTTGTTTTAATATTCAAATATTTAAATATAATATGATTATTTGTATGTAATATCTTCATGTTATATGAGATTCACGCATCTTATATTGTGACAGAAACAAAGAACTGGCCATCAGGAGATCTGGATCTAGTTCTGGCTCAGTCACTATCTGTGTGACTTTAGAAAGACCTTTCTGAGCCTCTGGTATGAAATATGGATAAAATTACCTGTGCTGTTGTGAGAAATAAGTAAGATGTATACGTGTGGTATTTTATATTCTTTAATGTGCCAAGAAAATGTTAAGAGCATGGAGTGAAAATAGAATGGCACTGTTTAAGTTTTCTAATTTACCTTTATTATTAATACTATGAAGCTTTAATTCATAGTATTTCTGTCTCTTTGTCAGTTTATCATTACTAACATGAAATTTACCTTTCTACGGTGGAGACAAAAAGAAATGACCATTGGCACAGAGTTGGTCAGCAATCTCCTTGCCTTCCATCTCTCTCTAGTAGCCATTCCTACAAGTATTAGTCATTAGAATGGTATTAGTCATTAGAAATCTTAGAATTGAAGAAATAGTCATTGAAATAATGAGAAAACCCGATTGAGAAAAACTATAAGCCTCTGAAAATCAATATGACATTGACGTATAAATAGACACACAGACCAATTGAACAGAATACAAAGTTCAGAAACACATTAAAAGTTCAAATACACATGGAAATATAGTTTATGTTATCTGTAATCATAAATCATTGAAAGAAAAGGGACTTTAAATAATGGGTAGATAATAATACATAAGAATATAAAATTTGACTGTACATCACAATATATCTACATCAGAATGAACTCCAAATTGATCAGAGATCCAAATGCAAAAAAGAAAAAAATGAAATAAGACCTTTCAATCCAATAGCACTGATTATAGTTTTGAAATAGCAACCCAGAATCAATGATTGTGGTTTTGAAATACTACTTCCTATTAAAGCAACCTGAATTCTTTAGAGAAATGTTAGATTCCATTCTGTGACAAGAAACGAATGACAAGAGCCTGGAATATTTTGTCAGATAGCAAGGAAGCTGCCAAAGACTACTAGCTCTTCTAAAACTTTGAAAAGAAAAAGCCAAAATAAAAACAACAACAACAAAAACAAAAACAAAACGCACCAATGGGCAATAGACATGAATAAGCAGTTCAGGGAAAAAATGCAAATAGTCTTTAAACATAGGAAAAAATGTTTAAACCTCACTCATAATAAGAGACATGTTAATGAAGACTGTTCCGAAATAACATTTCTCACCTGTCAGGTTGACAAAAATCTATAAACTTGACAGCACACTCAGTAGATGAAGCTGTAGAGAGAGAGAACCTCTCATATGTTGCTGGTGGGAATGTAAAATAGTATAATCCCGTTAGAGGGAAAATTGCCAATACTTACAAAATTATAGATGCATTTTCCCTTTTGTGTGAGAAAGGGGAAAGAAATGTATATATTTGTTGTTTGTTTACTTTTTGGAAAAAAATTGGAAAGATAAGCTCAAAACTAATGTTTATCTTTGGGTTTGTAGAGAAATGAGATGAAGGGATGACATTGAGAAATCTCTAATACTTTTTTGTTTAGTTTTGATTTTTAAACCATATACATATTTTAATATGTTAGGCAGGGAAAGCATACATAAATTGAGAAGAAGCCGAAGTTAATGAGCCTAAGCATATATCTAGTTTGTAACAAAACCAAATGGAAAAAAGAATTATTTCAGATGTCTTTTGGTTTAGTACTTTGTACTGTCTTTGCTGAATTTTTCCTAAACATAAGAAGAATGGCTAATGAAATGTTAAAATTAACTCAGTGGTTTTATTGTAAATAGTGATATTAGTATAATTTTGATACTATTTTATAAATATTAAATATTAAAAAAGTAAATATAATTGTGAACTATAATATTCAGGAGTAGGAAAAAGAGATACAAAATATAACATCAAAGCAGTTAGGAAAACCCCTGTAGAGTGACATAAATTTTGGACTATTATTACAAACTCATTTTTTAATTAAATTTATTGGAGTCACATTGGTAATAAAATGATAAAGATTTCAAGTGTACAATTCAGTAATACATCATGTGTATATTGCATTGTGTAGTCACCATCCTAAGTCAAATATTCTTCCATCACCATATATTTGACCCTATTTACCGTTATGTACTTCCCTTCCTACCCCTTTTTCCTCTGGTAACCACTAAACTGTTGTCTGTGTCTATGAGTTTTTCTTTGTTTGTCTTCTTTGTTTGTTGCTTTCAGTTTTATATCCCACATATGCGAGAAATCATATGGTTCTCAAATTTTCCATCTATTTTGACTTATTTCACTTAGCATGATTATTTCAAGGTCCCTCCATGTTGTTACAAATGGCATTATGTTTTAAAAATACATTTCCTACCCAATGGAAAGGCCTGGAAATAGTAATTCTCTAGTAGCAATGAGTACACTTAGTGGTAGGATCTTGGTTCCTAAGTGCATTGCCTAGTAAAAGGAGCCAGCTCCTTGGAGAAAAAACTGATTCCAGATTTGGAACTAGGAAAATATGAGCCTACTTTATCATGTTTTGATGGAAAGCAAACAATCTAATGGAAATATATGAAAAGGACAGAGGAACCAATTTAGAAGGGCTTCTTTTAGGCAAAATTGGGACAACTTGAGGATAAAACAGAATTAAGGTTCTAGTGATTATAAAACATTTAATAAAAAGACATGATTCCATAATACTTTTAAAATACTAGTTGCCATCATCAGATGAAAATTAGCTGAAAACTGGTAATCAAATGAAAAGAATGAATAGCTAGCCTTTTAATAAGGAACGATAATTCATTTGCTGGTGAGGAAGAATACTGGCTAGTATAAGTAAAAATTTGATAGAATTTAAAAAATCGCCTTTTTGCCACCTGTAGTAGGCATAATTCTAAACATGTTCCCCCCAAGATTCCCATTTCCTGCTTATTAAATCAAATGCTAATTTAGGTGCTGCTGTGAAGGGACTTTGCAGATGTAATTAAGGTTACTAATCAGCTGACCTTAAAAGAGGGATTATCCTGGATTATCTGGGCGGACTCAGTGCCATTACATGAACCATTAAAAATAAAAGAGAAAGGCTGAAGAATCAGTCACAGAGATTCCCCAGAAGAGGAAGAGAGATGCAGCAGGAGAAAAGCCAAAGATTCTAAGCAGGAGAAGGATTCAGCACACCCTTACTGGCTCTTGAGATGCAGGGCCCACATTCAGGAACCAGAGAGAGGCCTGAGGGAGCTAAGGGCGTCCCCTGACTAACAGCCAGCAAGGAAATGGGGATCTCAGTCCTACACTCTCAATGGACTGGATTTTTTCAACAACCTGAATGAGTTTGGAAGTGGACTCTTTCCAGAGTCTCCTGATAAAAGTCTAGTCTGCTGACATCTTAATTTTGACCTTATAAAACTTGAGGCAGAGAAAGCAGTGGAACCAACTCAGTAATCCAGTAATTGTGAGATGCTAAAGTATATTGTTTAAAGCTGTTAAGTTTGTGATAATTTGTTACATTAGTAATAGAAAACTAATAAACAACCCCTTCTTGAAATAATTAATTTAGATGAGAATCATCAAAGGATGCTAATTTTATTAAGTGAAAGAATTTGAGAATATTTGAACAATATATGTATATAGTACCAAAGTGTTAACTCACATATTTTTTTTTTTTGTAATTGTAAAGGGGAAAATATGTACCTTAAAAAAGAGATGTAGCTGTCAGCACTTACACCTCAGTAAACAAAGTTACCATCAGTAGTAGTAGAACAATCTGACATCATGTGTCTTCTGATGTGATGTAATTTGAAGTATACAGCATTAACTGTGAATATTGTTGTATATGTTGAATCTGACTCTATTCAGACCTTTTTCACAAAGTACAGGGAATAGAGGAAAAAAGTAGATAACATCAAAAGGACATAATTAAACGAATCCAGATTATGTGAAGGACAATTGACCTGGTCTGATCAAAAAGTGAATGACATTAAAATGTTAAAAAGATCTATGTGTTAGAGGCAGGTGAAACTATCATATATGAAAATAGACAAGGAGACATAGCATCAAATTCAGTGTGTGGACATTGGTGGGATTATGGTTCAAAAAATAATATAACAAAAAACTCTACACTTTTTATGAACAGTTGAGGAATTCTTAATTTTTTAAGGTGTGATAATGGTATTATGGATATGTAGGAAAATATCCTTATTCTTAGGTGATGTATGTGAAATAGGGAGAAAGTCGTGATGCCTGCAGGTTATTTTTAAATGCTTCTTAAGAAAGCGCAGGGAAAAACCTCACAAAAATGAAAAGAATACATGGCAAAATATTAAGTTGTTACAGCAAGGTGGAAGATGTAACGGTGTTTATTGTACTGTTTTACAACTTTCTGTATGTTTGAAAAGTTTCACAATTAAATATTGGGGAAAAAGAAGAGAATTATGACAGGAAACTTGAAGGAGCTCCTCGTATATCAGTGGTGCTTGTTCACTAGCAGGCTTCACTTTAGTGTTCTAGAACAGCACCATTTTATTTGTATCATCAGTTTCTCAATGACTTTCGGATAAGTTCAGCCTACTTCGTATAGCCTATATGGCAGAGCTGATCTTTGTAGCTTTATTTTTCATAAATGCTCAAGCCATTTATGAACTTTGCGAGTTATTTGAAATTTATTTTCTCACAGCCTTGATACGACCTCTCTTTTGCATGAAACACTTCTTCCCTCCTAATCTGTTTAGCTGCTATTTGTCATCAGGGAATAACTTAAATATTACTACTAATAAGACCTTCTTTCATCCAAGATTAGGTTAGATTCTCAGAGATTGCGACTTTGTTTTTTCTTGGGTTTAATGTCTAACTCTCTGACATGCTTCTTTCTAAACCGTAAGCTAAATGAAGTCAGAGTCACTGTTTATTTTGTTTACAACATTATTCCTGGTGCCCAGCACAGGACCAGCACTCAATATTTTTTGATTGACTATTGAATAAAATGACAATATGATGTATTTCTTTTTCAGTATTGTTATGGGATTTTAAGGACTTTTTTCTGTTGCGACTTGAGATGTGTATTTGTTGTGTAAGATGCTAGGGTTTGGCATTACGGTGGTAATAAATCTACTTTTTAAAAATCTGCACTGGGCGTACAAATCTAACAGAGAAAATTATCCATGAAATCCAAAGATTGTGAGACTGAAAGGTAAAGTATAATGTGTTCCTACATTTATATAAACTGGAAGAGAGAAGACTCCAGAGAACTTAATCATAGTTTATAGATCCCTTCAAGGTAACACTATAAATGAAGGGAGGGAATGATTTTATTCTGTGAAGATCGTGGGAAGGCAGCAGTTGCCTGAAGCTAAGGAAGGAAAAGTTTAAGCTGAAGATTCAGAAAAAAGTTCTCTGAATGGACAATGGAACAGCCTTAGAAACACTCAAATCTGTGAACTTCGAAGGTGCCATATTCAAAAAATAATTAGCTGTAGCCTTAGGGAAGTACTGCTTTCTCTTGTGACATTCTGAAGAATTGATCATACTTCATTTATTTTATATTCAGAATTTAACCTATGCTGCATGGCTTTTAAAGTTTTCTGTACAGATTTTAGATAGGACTAAATAGAACAAGAAAAAGATAAATGACTTGCCTAAGAACATTTAGTGTGTTATTATTAGATCCTATATTCATAGTTCTTACTCATACTGCTTTACGATATCGTACATTGGAAAGTTTTATCCAACAGTATATTTATGAGGAATTTCTTAGTATCTTAGATGTAGTATTATGATAATACAATACACAATTTTTATTTTAATAATTATATTTTTAAAAACATTTAGGCCAAACCGTTCCTCATAATGCTCTAAATCAGTTTTTAGAACATGGTAAATACTTTCTATGAATTAAGTTGAGCATTTAGGAAGGTCATCACTCTTTTTCTCTTCAAAGTAATTTTAGTAAATTCTATAGTTTATTAAAGGATAATTTAAGGAGTATAGCATCTACAATTCGATTTAAGATTCTGATTTTTAAGGGTTCTCCAAGAAAACCTAGCTGATTTGTTATTTTAAAGTTATATAGATAATATGCTGCATTTTCTGATTTGGAAATAATTGATTAATTGGTACAAATGCCTACATTGATATGCCCTCTGCTGTTAGTCTGTTTGCCATACTGTAAACATTGTTTATTGTTATCTTGAAACATTGTCTGTGCCATTTCTTTCACCGGATCTGCTCTTCTTTCTGTCACACAAATTGTATCCTCTGTCTTCTTCAAAATTCCTCTTTTTTTAATTTTTTTTATTTTATTTTTGCATATTGGGAAAGGTAGTGGGACTCTCTGGCACACTCTCCTTTTTGCATTCTTTGCTCTTCTAAGTAATTGCCATTTTATGAGACTCTTTTTGGTGAACAGATTGTTCTCTAAAGTATTTAATAAAAGCCTATAGTCCTTAGATATTGTTATCTGATACAACTTGATTATATAGTAGAAGCTCTGTTAATAAACTTCTAACTGGTTTCTTATTAGCTTATTAACTGACCGATTCACACTGAATGTTGTGGCTAGCATAGGGCACTCTCTAGTAGTCTATGCCTCTTTCCTCTAGCTGAGTTTATTCTCAAACTTATTTATTCTTGTTTTGCTTTTTATTATAATTCCGTAAACCAATGAAAACAAAAAATAATTGTTATTTTTATGAAAACAAAATTGAATAATTTGGAAAGATTGGATAAAGGCAGGTACTGAAATAAGTTGCTGTCAGATTAGATATGATTGTAATAACTAAGATATTGTGTGTGTGTGTAGACATGCAAGTGTGTAGAGTTATAAAATCTAAAGAATTCTTCACTTTCTACTTTGTGACAATCTAGAAGAAATTGATAACATTTTTAGAAACATACAACTTTCCAAAACTAAACCAGAAAGAAACAGATTATCTGCAAGTGTTCTTAAATGTTTTAAATGTGCACAATCTACTTTAAAGAAACTAAACTAGAAATCAAGGATTAGTGCATAATGACATATGTAAGAAAGAAAATCATTCCAGAATTCCAGGCAATAGAATAATATGCAAAGAAAAGGCCTTGGTTCTATGACAGAAGATTAGTAAGTGAATGAATGTTTATATTCATAGAAGTATATAGGACATCCACTCCAAGCCAAAATATGAAATAACAGGGCAAGAATTTTTTCTTTGCCTTAAGTAAATAAAAAGCCAGAGAAAATATATGAAAAAATAAGACTTTGTACAGCAGCTTACTGCCTGTGGAGAGGCTCCAAGATATGGCATAGGGAGAGGATATCCAACCATAGTTTGAAGTATCAATGAGTTTGTAAGACAAAGTTCAGAGTTTGGGAGGCCAACCTGGCTAGGATTTGCTCAAATTTGTGGGGCATTAAACTAGAGAGGAGATTGCTACTCATGAGGAAAAAGAGAAAATGCACTGGAACTCTATAGTGCATTATCTTGAGTTTTTGGCTGAGCACTGATCGGTGCTTGCATATGAATAACCTACTAAATTTACTAAAATGCATGTTTTAATAATCTAAAAACAGGGAATAAACCACTAGAAAGGAACAAGCAGAATAATCTCTGACGCTTTCCTTAGCCTAGGAAATAGTTTTATGTTTCCACCGGCCAGAATGAAATGATCTCCTAACACACAGTATATTGGGTATTCCATAAAGAGTAATGTGTTAGTACTGGAATAAAATTAACTCTAGACTAAAGGCCATTCAGAAATCACTTCAATAAAGCTTAAGAACGTTCTCATAAGGGCCAAACTGTATTAAAGTAATAACTGTATCCCACAATCCCAGAATAAAGCCTCAGAATATTTCAAGGAATACATTAAAATCTAGTAACCAACAAAATTTACAGTGTTTGTCATCCAGTCAGAATTACCAGGCATGCACAAAAATAAGAAGATATGACCTGTAACCAGGAAAAAAAATGAACCAGTAGAAACAAATCCAAAATGATACAGAGGATAGAATTAGTAGACGAAAACATTATAACAGCTATTATATACTACATAGTTCAAGAAGGTAGAGAAATATGTGAGCTTGATAGGGAAATAGAAGATAATGTAAAGATTCAAACTGAGCTTTTAGAGATGAAATTAATAATATCTCATTTGAAAAATACACTAGATGGGATAATTAGGAGATTTGATACTGCATAAATAAAGATATGTGAACTTAAAGCATAGTAATGGAAACTACCCAAAATGAAATAAAAAAACAAAAAAATGACAGAAAAATGAACAGAGCTATGGGACAATATCAAGGGAACTTATGTGTTTGTAAATGGAGAGGAGATGAGTGACAGAAAAAATACTGGAAGAAATAATGACTGAAAATTTTCCAAATGTGATGAAAATTATAAACTCTGCCCGAAAAAGTACAGTGAAGAGAAAATAGGAAGAAATCACGCAGAGGCACAGCATAATAAAATTGCTAAGAACTAGTGATAAAGAGAAATTCTGAAAAGCAGGCTGAGGGAAAAGACACCTTATATGTAGAGGAATAAAGATACAAATGAAAGCAGGCTTCTCATTAGAAACAATACAGGCCAGAAGATAGTGGAGTGACAACTTTGAAGTTTCAAAAGAGAGATGTCAACCCTGATTTTTATGACCACGAAAAATATTGTTTGAAACTGAAGACAAAATAAATAATATTTCAGGCATATAAAAGCAAAAAAAAAAAAAAAATCACTATCAGACAATTATTTATGTAGTATTAAATGAAGTCCTTCTGCCAAAAGGAAAAATGATACCAAATGGAAATTCGGACCTACAAAAAAGAATGATGAGTATGGAAAATGTTAAATATATGGGTAAATACGTTTTTTATATTAAAAAAATCTTTTAGAAATATAATTGATACAATTAAAATGAGCAAGAGATTGAATAAACATTTCCGAATAGAAGATATACAAATAGTAAATAAGCACATGAAAAGTTGTTCAACATCATTGGTCAGTAGGAAAATGCATTTGAAAACCACCAGATCTCACTTTATACCGGCTAACATGGTTATAATAAAACAGAAAGATAAATGTTGCTGAGGATGTCAGAGAAATCAAATTTCTCACGTGTTGTTGTAAAATGGTGAAGCCACCTTGAAAAATAGTTCAGCAGTTCCTCAATATGTTAAACCATGACTATAGAGTTACTCAATGACCCAGTAATTCTAGTCCTAAGCATATATCAGAGTTGAAAACATATGTTCATACAAAAATTTGTTTACAAATGATTATAGCCTTCTTATTCAGAATAGCCAAAAAGTGGAAACTACCCAAATATCCATCACCTGATGAATGGGTAAACAAAGTGTGGCATACAATGAAATATTATTTGGCAATAAAAGTAATAAAGTACAGATACTTCTAGAATATGTTTGAACCTTGAGAACATTATGCAAGCGAAAAAAACCAGTCACAGAAAAACATTTTCTGAATGATTCCAATGTATGAAATCTCCAGACCAGGCAAATATATAGTTTGAAACATATAGTAGATTAGTCATTGACAGGCATTAGGTGTATGGGAGAGTGGGCAGTGACTGCTGATGGGTAGTTGTTTCTTTTAGAAGGAAATGGAAATGTTCTAAACTTAGATAGTGGTGATGGTTTCACAATTCTTTGAATATACTAAGAACCACTGAATTGTACAGTTCAAAGGATAAATTATATGACTTGGAATTATATTTTAATAAAGCTGGTGACAAAAGATAATTGACTTTAAACAAAAGTAATTGTAATGCATTGTAGAATTTAAAGCATATATACAAATAAAATATATGATAATAGTAGAAAGGCTGGGAAAGGAGAAATGGAAGTATTATAAGTTTCTCCTACTGTAGGGAAGTGGTATAATATGTAGACTCTGATATGTCAAAAATATATACAGTAATCTTTGGACCTGCTTCATAAAAATAGAACATAATGAGGTTTAGCTAATAAACTAATACAGGAGATAAATGAAATAACATTAAAAATCAGTTATGAAAGAAGTCTGGAAAAGAGCAAAAATGGAACAAGGAAGACATGAGAGAAGTAGCAAGAATATTTAAGTTAAAAAATATCAATCATTTTATATGTAAATGCTCTAAAAAGGCAGAGATTATTATACTGGATAAAAAAAGAAAGGCATAGCTGTATGTTCTCTGTAAGAACCCACTTTAAATATAAAGACACAAGGTGTAAATATAGAAGCATGGAAAAATGATATGGTAGCACTAATCAAATGGAAGCTGAAACAACTATATTCATATCAGACAAATTATTCCAGAGCAAGGGATATCACTGGGGCTAAAAAAGTAATTTAATCACAATAAATGGATTAATTCACTAAGAGGAAATGATCCTAAAAGTTTACCCACCTAATAACAGACATTCAAAATACACAGAGCAAAAACTGGTAGAACTGAAAGAAGTAAATAAATTTATTTATAGGTGAGATTTGAGCACCCTTCTCAATAATTCATAGAAAAGTAGGTGAAAAATCAGGATATAGAAATTTGAATGAAACTGTTACTTAACATTGAATTGATATTTTTAATATTTCTTTCAACAACCTAAGACTACACCTTATTTTCAAGTGCACTCAGAACATTTACCAAAATAGACCGTATTCTTGCTATAAAGCAAGTGTCAAACTTAAAAGGATTCAAGTCAGAAAAAATTCTCTGACCATACACAATATGTTTTCACCGACAGAGAGCTCTCTGAAAAATCCCAATTTTATTGTTTAAGACTAACCAGTACAATTCTGAATAACCCATGAGTCAGAAAAGATATTGCAAGGAGACTTAGAAAATATATTTAATTTATTGAAAATCGAAATACAGCATACTAGTGGGGTGCAGCTAAGACAGTGCTTACAGGAACATTTATAGCATTAAATGTATATTATTAGAAAAGGTTTAAGGTTGGTGACCTAAGCTTCTACTTTAAGAAACTACATAAAGAGCAAATTAAATCCGAAGTAAGTCAAAGAAAGAAATATTAAAGAGCAGAAGTGAATTAAATAGAAAACAGAAAGACAATAAGGAAAAAAGTCAGTGAAATAAAAAGCTGGTTCTCTAATGATATCAGGAAATTTGATTAACCATAAGCCATAAGACAGAAATTGAAAATTTTAGCTGTAAAAGGAGGGGGACATTACTGCATATTGTACAGACATTTAAAGGATATTGAGGGAACATTATGAATAACTTTATACCAATAAATTCAACAACTTAGATGAAATAGACAAAGTCCTTGAAAAACCAACTAAAATCTCACTAAAGAAATAGATAACCTAAATAGGTTATTTTTACCATTTTTATTAAACTATTCTAGTTTTATTTCACTCAGAAATTGTTCAGAATCTTTTCTCAATGTAAACTATAGACCCAGATGGAATCAGTGGTGCATTTTACCAAACATTTGTAAGGTGACATTGAAGAAATTGTAGTTATGTTAATGTAAATTTTAATCCTTTCTTTAAGATGGCTCTAGTTTCAATATGAGAAAATAATGTATTAAATTTTTTTAATATAAATAAGCCTTGGAATGTTTGCTTGCTTGTCTTGGTTTTCTTAAAATCTTTTTAAATATTGTATTTTAGCTAGATCAAGGGAGGCGATTTATGGAATGATTTTGTATTAATCAGTTTTATTATGCATCACAGTTATTGAATATATAATGATTAGCTCCTTTTAAAAGTTTATATTAGAGGGTTAGATCAGAGTGAAATAGTCTTAATGTTGAGTTCTCAGGGTCTTGTTATCCATACTTCTTATACTGAGGAATTCTGAGTAGCAACATAGTAAAGAAATAATGACAGTGATAGTAGATTATTGATATATTGGTCCATTTATTGAAAGCAGGTGGAAGCTGTTTTTTTTAAGGGATGCTCCTTTTGAACTATACTTGTCGATATTACATTGTTTTCTATATAAATGCTTTATTCTAAATAATTTCCTTTTTTTTATTTTATATTTTATTTTTCAATTACAGCTGACATTCAATATTATATTACTTTCAGTAATATCATATACTGATTAGACATGTATATAATTTATAAAGTGATCCCCCAATAAATCTAGTACTCACCTGGCAATATACATAATTATTACAATATTATTGACTGTGTTCCCTATTCTGTACTTTACATCCCTGTGACTATTTTGTAACTACCAATTTGTACTTTTTAATCCCTTCACCTTTTTCATCTAGCTCCCCTACACCCACTCCCATCTGGCAACCATCAGTTTGTTCTCTGTATCTATGACTCGGTTTCTATTTTATTTGTTTATTTTGTTCTTTAGATTCTACATATAAGTGAAATCTTATGGTATTTGTCTTTCTCTGTCTGACTTATTTCACTTAGCATGATACCCTCTAGGTCTATTCAGGTTGTTGCAAATAGTAAGATTTCATTCCTTTTTATGGATGAGTAATTTTCCATTGTATATATGTACCACATCTTCTTTATCCAATTGTCTATTGATGGGCCCTTAAGTTGCTTCCATATCTTGGCTATTGTAAATAATGATGCAATGAACATAGGAGTGCATAAATTTTTTAGAATTAGTGTTTTGGATTTCTTCCAATAACTAGAACTGGAATTGCTGGGTCATGAAGTAGTTCTATTTTTAATTTTTTGAGGACCCTCCAAACTTTTCTATAGTGACTGCAGCAATTTGCAGCCCTACCAATGCACAAAGGTTCTCTTTTCTCCTCATCCTTGCCAAATCGGTTGCAGTTTTATATACCAATGACAAACTATCATAAAGAAAAATTAAAAAATAATTCCATTTACAACTGCATTAAAAAAAAATACCTAGGAATAAACTTAACCAAGGAGGTAAAAGACCTTTACTCTGAAAATATAAGACACTGAAGAAAGAAGTTGAAGAAGATACAAAAAAATGGAAGCGTGTACCATTCTCATGACTGGGAAGAATTAACATTGTTAAAATGTCCTTACTACCCAAAGCAATCTGGAGATTTAATGCAATCTCTATCAAAATAGTATTCTTTATTAATACTTTAGATAATTTGAGGATAGACAAACTTTTTGAATGTGAGCAGAGGTATTTGCCAATATTCTCTGAAAGAGTCATGTTTCCTGGGATTAAGAATTTCTAAAGACAACTTAATTGTGAGTGCATAATAGTTAATACATGATCCTGACATTTCTTTCTAGAAATCAAATTAGTTTATTCTCAATGTGCAAGTTTTCACAACCTTGTTAAAATGAGTTTATTCTCTGAACTTGTACAGAAACTTACATATTGCTAAAATGTTATCAAAAGACCTTTTAAAAAGTGCCAAGAAATGAATTATATATTTAGTTTTATTCTTAATACTAGCAGCAGGAAGAGCACATTGTGAGCTAAATTGGTTAATTGAAGTTGGAATCGGTACTACCTTTATACATAGATCATATACCAGAAGATAATTAATTAAGAACTACATTAAGACATGCACAGAGTGGTGAAAATTTTAAGTCACCCAACATGCACATTTCCATCTGGGGTTAAACAAAGCGATGCTCTGCCTTTTTGTTTTAACTTTCATAATGTAAACAAGTGTCCATTTCACAGATTATTTGTGCCACATTTTTTCTTTTTTTTTGTATTTTTGTGCTGTGATATGCCTTACAGAGAAGACACCTGTGTTCGATGGGCTTTGTGCAGGCATGAGTTATAGTGCTATTGAGCATGAGTTCATTGCTAATGAATCAATATATAAGTATCGTGACTATAAACAGAAACACATAAAACAAATTTATATATTAATCTGTTGATGATAATGTTGTTACCAAAAGCCTTTGAACCTGTATTTTAATTTTAGCTAATTCACTATTCATGGACAAATCATAGAACATAACTACCATGAATGACGAGAATTAATTGGATAGTCTCAGCCTCATAGCTTGTCTTTTCATCCTTTCAACAGGTCTAGCTTATCTAGATTCATTTCTTTTATGAATCGTGTTTTTGATGTAAAAATCTAAGGACTCTGCCTAGTCCTACATCCTGAGTATTTTCTTCCATGTTTTTTTTTTTTTTCTAGAAATTTTATAGTTTTATACTTCACATTTTGAATTAAGTTTTGTATAATGTGTGAGACTTAGGTTGAGGTTTATTTTTTTGCCTAGAGATATTCAATTACTCCAACACCGTTTGTTGAAAAGACTATCTTTCTTTTATTGAACTACTTTTGCACCTTTCTCAAAATTTACTTGGACATATATCTGTGTGTCTACTTTTGAGTTTTCTTTTCTGTTGCATTGCTCTGTATGTCTGTCATTCTGCCAATAGCACATTGTTTGGATGCTATAGCTATATAAGCCTTGAAATTGGGTAAACTGATCATTCCCACTTTATTTTTCTTTTTCAAAGTTATTTTATCTACTCTAGTTCCTTTACTGTTTCATATATATTTACGAATAATCTTGTCTGTATCTAAAAAACATCTTGCTTGGACTTCAGTAGAAATTGCATTTACCAACTTATCAATTTGTGGAAAATCGACATCTTTATTATATTGAGTCTTACATGATCACAGTATGTCTTGCATTTCTTGATATCTTTGATTTCTTTCATCACTGTTTTATACTTTTCAGCATACAAGTTTTGTACACATTTTGTTAATTTTACACCTGAGTATTTCATTTGTTTGAGTGGTTGTAAATGATACATTTTATTTTAGCATTCATATTTTCATATGCTATACATATAAACACGATTGATTTTGTAAGTTTATCTTGTATCATGTGTTCCTTGCTGCACTCACTTATTTGTTCTAGAATTTTACTTTTTCTTGCTAGATTCTTTGGGATTTTCTTTGTAAACAAACACGTCGGCAAATAGGGACAGTTTTATTTCTACTTTTCTGATTTGTATAGCTTTAATTTCCTATCTTGTCTTATTGCACTGGTCAAAACTTTGAGTACTAAGTTGAATAAGATGTTGAAAGCGCAAATCTTTGCTTTGTTCCCAGTCTTAGGAAGAAAGCAGTCAGTCTTTTACCATTAAATATAATGTTAGCTGTAGGTTTTTTGTGGATGCTTTATATCAAGTTGATTAATGTAATTGCATATGTGACCACATTTCAATTTGAAAAAAGAAGTATTTATTTTTGCTTTTGAAGTCGATGTATTTTTTTGGCTTATTTGTCATGGTGCCGGCAGCCGGAATTTGTGTACAGTTATTAACATAAAATAATTTAAGTGCCATAAGAACATTATTCAAACAAATATGGAGTGAAAATTTACCATTGTTGATACTAAAGAAACTGTGGAGAATGTTATTTTATGTGTCCAGGTCTGCTTCTCCCACCTCCATTTCTGCCTGATTTCTTGGAAATCTTTCTTTGGACTTCCTACTATAATTGGGGATTCCTTATCTTCTTGTGTACCCACTTTATGAACATATATTTAGGATTAATGATATGCTGGACCAGGTCCTGGTGCTTACTTCTTTTAAAGTATATTAGCTTTCTGATTCCCTATACATCAGAATTTTACAAGTTATTTCTTTCAGTTCAGTCACTAAATGGAATTTCATGGTTTTAAACGAGTTGACATAGATAAAAGAAAATAGGAACATTTTCTGGGCAGCACAAGGGCTTCTTTCTGTGAAATGGTTTGAGTATTTTTGATATAAGGGACTCTGTTATTTAATAAAGTACAATAAAATGCATTGATCAATAGATTGCTAATGCATTGCTCATTAGATTAGTAAACAACCAATGCCCTGTGAATGGATTCACTCAATTCAAACATTTGATCTGCCCTTTCTAACCCTTGATAGCTCTCCAAGGTTTGCCGCTACGTGTGAGAATGCAAGATAAGCCTAAAACTTGGATTCTTTCTGAAGGTATAATGAGCTACCACCCCAGCCATTTGGCACATCACCCATGTTATTTTAGAAAAAAAAAAAAAAAAAGCCTTTCAGTGGAATGGGATTATTTTACTTTAGCAGTTTTCTATGTTATAAAGTTTAATTGCAAGTTTAAATGAACAGAAGTAAATTTGTGCCCATATGGCATTAAAGTATGTTAACTTTAGGGGAGAGAAATAATATGAATAATGCTTAGAGATGTTTTTCTGTGCCAGAAACAAAAGCATAACATTCTTAAAATTGTATTTTCACTGAAATCTACCTGTCTAAGAAAAGAATAATATGTTTCATGTTATTTTTTTTTCTTTTCTTGGATCATGAGCAGTTCTAAAAGTAGAATAGAATTTGTAGCCTAGTAATGGTTTTACAAGCATTATAGTAACTGGGCAAATAATCTATTGTAAATTTCCTACATGTCTATTGCTGTCATTAAACACAAGCATATTGTATTTCAGAATCATTTAGTCATCTTCACTGTTACTGACAGTTGGTGCATTAGTTCATGTTAAATGGAATATCTCTTTAAACTCTTCTTGGCATTTCCTAGATTAGATGAATTATGAATTTGATTATTAAAATTAACCTTTTATGTTCATCTGGTATGTTGTTCTGAGCCAATGTCCTTTTGTACTAAATCTTTATCTTTCTGTGCTCTGGAAGAAAACTCTTTTCAGGTAGATATTTAATGCGAAGTATATTTTGCATGAAATGTAGTTTGCAATATATGCAGTTTGTTTTTACATGCAAATATTTTACAAATATATCTTGCATGAGCCAGAAGAAGGATAGATTTGTTCTAAGTTCATATATCTTTTTATTTCTTTCTTCCTTTCCTCAACATTGATTAGGATTTTAGAAATAATAGAAATGAAAATAAGGGTAAATTCTACTATTACCAATAAAGATAAACTATATTTGACTTCCAAAATATATGCTAATTGATACCCCCTCCCCTGCCACCATCACATCCCTATCTCAATACTCTCTAGGTTTTAAGAACATTTTGTTAAATTAGTTAAAGGGAAAAGATTCTAAAAACTCATGCTTGGCTATTATGTCATAGGCAGATGGGACTTCTCATTACACTCTTTATTTTATTCCTCTTCATGAATTTGTCAGTTTTGTGGATTTTTTTTTTTTTCTGATTTTTAAGAAGAGACTGCACAAATTGTTCCTTGAACTTCTTTTTCCTTTGGGGATGCACTTATGCATCCACACACATCCATATTCACATATGTGTGTGTATGTGTATAGACACATATACCACTGGGATCTCTTTTTGGGTGTTTGTGAACTGTTTGAACAGAACAGAGGGATTCTGATTATTTCGTAATGTGATATTGATTTTAGAAATAATTATGGAACTTAATTTATTCAGAGTGAGTATTTGAGGTCAATATAACACTATTCAAAACTTTAAGGAATGCCTTAACAAAAACTATTATAAGTCATTGACAATATAAGTTGATTTCCAGTGCAGAGAGTTATGTTTGTTCATTTTTACTTATGGAAATAGCCTTAGACAGAGGTTAACTGATTGCATGAGGGTATCAAATCTTGAATTAGAAAGTCATATATTTCAAGGGCATTGAACTACTTTTTCAGGAGTAACTTTTTCTAGAAGATAGAGCAGCTGTAACTTGAAGGAAGGAAGACCAGTTTGTGAAAACGTTTACAGGCATTAGGTTTTCCAAACCTAAGATTAAATGTGGGTTTTGATTGCTAAGAATTATGTAGACTATATTATGTGAAAAGATTGTGCATACTTTTTATCTTTGCTTAGAGTCCTAAAATATCTCGTTGAATACCAAATAACTAGTTGAAGCTATACTGGGGTTCTTAAAAAAACATATTCAGGGTTCATCTGTACTTATTTGCCATTTAACTCCTGGAACAATTGTCTTCATGCTATGCCATTGTTAAAATCAACTAAAGGACACAAGCAGTATATCAGATAAAATAATTGTTTGCTAAATCCTAATTTGAGTGAGCTAGACATGTTTTGAACCCTGACAAAAAGTTGCTCAAACACCTTCTGTTTAGTAATGTCGATTTGGTAGCAATATTAAAGGAAAATATAGCATATTCTCAGCTGGGAAGTGAAAACATCTGGCAATCTACCTAGCACGCAGAAACTAGAAGTGAAAGATTAAGTCAAGAATTGTATAATTTGTGAAGTAATAGTTATCCTATTTATTTGTTTACTTTTTCTTATCTGTTTTGTGAGAGTAGATACCTGTCTTTTTCTCCTCTATATCCTCCGTGTCTGGATCAATGACTGGCACATAACAGCTTCTCAATAAACATTTGTTGACTGAGTAAACTATCTGACAGACAGCAAGAATTAGGCTTCACATTGAGTAATGCTATATTTATTGCCATAATCAGGATAGAAGGTTTTATGTAGAGGGTTATGAATTATCTTGTGTGCTTTCAAACAGGATATTACTAAGTATCTCAGATTATAACTATTTCTTAAAAAATAATAACAAATTTATGTGTTTATAAATGAGGAACCTTTTCAAGGCATCATTTGCTTGAATAAAAGAGGTTAAACATAAAAATTTAATTTTAGGAAAGCGTTTTCTTTTTAGGGTCATAATATACATAACATTGGAAGTCAATACTTACAGAACAGTTGAAGTAGATCTCAGAATGTAGCATGATCTTTATTTGAGACATTATAGGGGCCAGTGCAAGAATTCTGACTTGGATTTCTGAACTAGTGAGAGTTATTTGAGGCACTTCAGTAACACAGAGCAATCCCATAAATCTTAGAACCAGTTAAACATTCTAGCTGTCTTCATTCTCATACAAGCTTGAGTCCATAAACAATGCACTATTCGTAAGTTTAAAAAGGTTGCTGCCCATTGTTCTACATATGGCAGAATTTCCTCCTTTTTAGGGCTTAGTAATATTCCATTATATGTATGTACCACATTTTCTTTATCCATTTATCCATTGATGGACATTTGAGTTGTTTCCATGTCTTGGCTATTGTGATAATGTTACACTGAATATGGGAGTGCAGGTATCTCTTTGAGATCCAAATTTCCATTCTTTTGGACATGTACCCAGAGTAGGGCTGCTGGCTCATGGTAATTCTATTTTTAACTTTTTTAGGAACCTTTGTACAATTTTTCCATAGTAGCTGTACCATTTTACATTCCCACCAGCAATGTACAAGGTTTCCAGTTTCTTGAACGACTTTGATTATCACCCAGTGATGTGCTCTTGGTGTACATATATATTCAATATGCACCTGTCTCAGGTGGCCCATGATTATTATTTTGCTTTAATCCTTTTGAAATAATTTATAAAGGTGATTTACTTGTATCAATAGTAAAAATATACTTTAAAACTGGTTTTCTTTTTTTGAAGCTTTTAAAATATGCATTATCTCATCTCATTCATATAGATAGGCCTGTGTGGTCAGTCTCTTCTTAAATTCTTACTGAGAATTTTCTAAGAACTTATTGTACATTTTAAATTTGAACTTTATTATCCAAACTAGTCTCTCTGCAAAATGGCAAGCCACTTGCATTGTGAAAGAATTTGAAAGTTCTTATTAAAATAGCTTTGTAATTCATACTTTTTGAAGATATACTTCCACTAACATTTTTATGTCATTGCATTTATAGGATAGAGCAAAAGATTTTATAGTAGATGGCGTGAATATTTTACTTTAAGTCTGCAATGCAAAAGAACAACAACAAAAAATGTGTGGGGAATTCTGTTATGAGCTGGCAAGTCTGTGGATTTAATTTGAATTCACTGAAGAGAGTGGACTTCGTAGATTTACAGTTAATGAGCCATTTTTCTTAAAGTATTCTGTCACTGTGGGATTGCATAAGTTAGAACTGACAGTTGGAAATGTGCTGAGATAAGGAAACTGAAAAACAGCTGTCTCTCTGGGCAAACGCTACCAGCTGGTGAGGCTCGCCAAAGCAAAATATTTTATATAATAGAATAGCTTTCAGATATCACTGAAGTTGCGTATTATATATTTAAGGTAATTTTTTTGTTTGCTTGCTTTCATCAAGGCAAGATACTCTGATATTTTTTCAGTTTAAGAAGTTTTGTATTTTAATGACAACTAATCTCTAGCACGTATTCATTAAACTCTAATATGTATATGCCTTTAGAGTTTACCTTTTGAAATTGTGTGGGGACCTTTGGAAAGGTGTTTTTGTTTTTATATGGATACTAGAAGTAGAAACAATTTTTCTCCTGTTAGGTGTTTTCCAGAATGGAATCTATTTTTTAAATGTCTTGAGTTGTTTTAGAAATGAAATGTTATAGTCTCATACACCGGACAAAGATTTATAACGCTGAATCTTAATTTAAAATTTGGTGATTCCCTTTCTTTTGATATTGTCAGATTTGCTTGATAAAAATCATCCTTTAAGTTGTAAAAAATTATATTTTATCTAAGGAAATGATTCCGTTTTTCGGCATGATGGTGTTTATTGAATTTCTATAATGCCTGTATTCTGAGGTCTTTTAATTTAATTTTTGTACATGGAGAACCTTATAATTAATGTTTGTGAAAACATTAAAAGAAATAAGCAAACAGTGTATATTATAGTCTTCCATAGAAGTTTATCCATTCACTCATAAGAAAAACGTTAGCTAAAAGTAATAAATCTAACTGAATATATTGTATATTTGTTAGTAATACAATTTACATCCTCTTTGGGCTTATTAACTAGACCTTTTTGTTTTACTTTTTACTGATGGTTGCTGTCAGGTTTACAATATGCATCTTAAACTTACCACAGTTTATCTTCAAGTAAAGTTATACCATTTCACGTGCAACATTAAAGCCTTATAACATTGTAGTCCCATTTCTCCCTGTACCTGGGTTTCCATCTGGAATAATTTTCTTTAGCATAAAGAACACTTTATAATATTTCTAGTACCAGTCTGTTGACAATTAATTTTTTTGGCTTTTGTTTGTCTGGAAAGGTCTTTGTTTTACCTTCATTTTTTGATGGATATTTTCAGTGTATGTAGAATTTCAGGTATGAGATATTCTTTTTTCTTGGATTACTTTAAACATGTTTCCTCATTTTTTCTGGTTTGTATTATTTTTCTTGAGAAATTAGTGGCATTTTTTTTTAATCTTCGATCCATTCCGTGCAATACGTTGTTTCCTCTGGCTGCTTTTGAGACTTTCTCTTTGTCACTGGTTTCCTGCAATTCGATTATGAAAGTACTTTGGGCTTCTTTTTTCATATTTATCTTCTTTATTGAGCTTCTTGGACATGTGGGTTTATATTTTTTCAAATCTAGAAAATTATCTACCATTTTTTCAAATATTTTTCTTCCCCTCCTTTTCACTTCCTGTACTGAATTACATGTATGTTAAGCTGCTTGTCATTGTCTCACAGGTCACTGAGGCACTGTTCATTTTTTCAGTTTTTTTCTCTTTCATTTTGGATAGCTTTTGTTGCTATATCTTCACATTCTCTGATCTATTCTTCTGCAGTGTTTAATCTGATATTAAACCTATACACTGAATTTCTTATTTCAGATATTGTGTTTTTCAGTTCTGAGTAGTTCCATTTTGGGTTTTTTTTTTTTTAATTCATTTCTTTTTCATTGTATTTTTATTTTCCTTTATATCCTTGAACATTTTTATAATAGCTAGCTTAATGCACTTGTCTCCTAATTTTATTATCTCCGTCGTTTCTACGTCTGTTTTTACTCATGATTTCTCATTATGGATCACATTTTCCTGTTTGTATGAATGTCTATAGTACTGGATAGTGGACATTACAAATATTATATTGGCGAGTGTCTGAATATTGTTATCTCCCTTTAAACAACGTTGAACTTGTTTTGGCAGCAGTTAAGTTTACTGTGGAACAGCCTGATCATTTGTAGATTTGTTTTAAAGCTTTGCTAAGATAGATCTAGAGTAGCTATTATTTTAGGAATAGTTTATCTCTCTTTGGAGGCATGATTCTTGTCAGGAGTTGAATACTCTGACTATTCAGTGAAGCCTTTCACTCTGGCTGGTTTGAACTTGAATATCTCTGAACCCTGTATAAGCTCTTGGAATTGTTCACCTTTAAACCTTACAGTGTTTTTTTTTGTTTTGTTTTGTTTTCTCAGTTTTCTTAGTCTGGCCTCTAGAAAGTTTCATCCTGTACATATACAACTTAGTCAAAGACTTTTAAAGGAACTCATAAGTAGAATTCATAGAGCTCTTTTTCTGCATAACTCCCTTATCTTTGGTATTGTGCCCTGCAATTGCCAGTTGCCTCAGTTTTCCTGAACACCCGTCTCTTTCTCCTCAACTCATTGAAGCCACTGGTTTCTGCTTGGGTTCCTCCTCCATGGCCACAGTCTGGAGATTGTCTTCAGGTAGAAAGCCGAGGTGATTATGGAGTTCATTTTCTTTGTTACTTCTCTTAAGGATCACAGATCTATATTATCTGTTTTCTACTCTCTGAAAACAGTTTAATATTTTTTATACATTGTTTATTTGTTTATAGTGAGAAGGCGAATCCAAATACTAGTATAGTCATGTGCCACAAAACAACATTTTGGTCAACAATAGATTGCATATATGACAATGGTCCTATAAGATAACAATGAGGCTGAAAATTCCTATCATGTAGTAGTGTCTTCTCTGTCCATAAGCACATAGCAGAACACATTGCTCATGTGTTCATGGTGATGCTGGTGTAAACAAACCTACTGCATTGCCAGTCATATGAAAGTATAGCACATACAATTGTATATAGTACATAATACTTAATAACAATGACAAATAACTATGTTACTGGTTTATGTATTTACTACACTATACTTATTATCATTAGTGTTGAGTGTACTCTTTCTAGTTATTGAAAAAAGTATACTGTAAAACATGCTGCGTTATGCCAGTGGCAGCCTCACATTTCTCGTGTTTACTTTGTCTCTCGATTACACCTTTGTTTCTTGTGCTTGATTTAAACTTTTGTGGTTTTGTACAGTAGCATGTTTTACAGGCTTATTGCCTAAGAGCAGCAGGCTATACCATGTAGCCTAGGTATGTAGTAAGCTATACCACTTAGGTTTGTGTAAGTATACTCTGTGATGTTCACATAACAATGAAATCACCTAATGATACATTTCTCAGAACATATCCCCATCATTAAGCAGTGCATAACTGTAATTCCACAATGGATGGCTGGAAGCTAAAAATATAACAATTCATTTCACTTTTTTTTTTTTTTTTTGCTTATAATGTAGTGGAAACAGGAGAATTGGAGGAAACTTCTCTTCCTCTCCCTCAGTGGGAGTGGTTATGAAAGAGTAATTCTTGACTTAATAAGATAGCCGATCATAATAGTGCTTCCCAGTAGAATCTACACTATTATGTTCAATAAAATTGTCTTCTTTTCTAGCTCAAGAAAGACTTTCTTGTTAAATTGATAAAACTCTCCGTGTGGAAAGGTAAAAAGAGAGTGGTGAATATAGCATCTTTTTTCCCTGCCATCACTGTAGATAATAGTCTTTACCTTGATTTGAAAGAAGATAGAGGCAAAGTGTTAATCTCTAATATAGTTGTTGATATTATGTTTCACAAATTTAGATGGCATAACAAAGGCTACTTAGAGTTTATTAGTGTACTCATTTTTTTTTCCTAACTACAGTGTGGTCTTATTCTCTATGGACTTTGTAACATGGAAGATGTAATATATCGCATGAGTTCAGAAAATATATTCTGGACTCCCAGGGAGGAGGATCGCCTAGGTTTGAATTCAGACTCTGTGACTTATTTAGCTGTGTGACCATGGGCAGATCATCCAACCTTTCAGATGCTTTGGTTTCCTACTTTACTTTATAGGGTTATTATAAAGATTAAAGATTTATTAAAGGGACTTATGTCAGTATGAGTGCTATGCTGTTTGCTATTATTATTACTAATGTTTATTAAAAAAAATTTTTGTTGCCATTACATGAGTTAGGCTTTAGACATTCAGCCCAAGACAAATAGATATATAGTTGCTTCTCTTCCAAAAGCTTAAATTCTAGCAGCAAAGATAGACCTTGGGAAAGACATTAGTAATCCAAGTGTCAGCAAAGAGGAATACAGAATTCTTAACTGTGTCTTGAGGATAGACTGGAGGCCAGGCAAGGAAGATATTAAAAGTAGATAAGTAAAGAATGAGATGAGCATTCCAGGCAATGCAACATCATTTGCAAAGGCTCTGAGGTGAAAAAAGATCCTGATACATTGAAAATTTAAAGGAAAGTCAGTGTGGCTACGCAATACAGATAATGAGGAAAGAGTGGTATGGGATGAAATTTGAGAAGTAGGCAGAGATCAGATATGGTAAGGCATTGCTGAATTGAAGGATCGAAGCCTTATAGCACTGGGAAGCTATTAGATTTGCATTTTTAAAGGAGTAATATGTCTGCTAACAGGAGATACTGATCCAAAGGAAGATCTGCCACAGATATAGCAGAAGGAGGCTACAGAAGCAATCCAAGGAAGAAATAATACCTGTTGATAGACTAGAATGGACTAGAATGATGATAGTGGAAATGTGGAGATGTGGAGATCTTCCAATATTAGCTTGAGGGACTTGATTGTAAGGGACATATGTAGGAGGAATCATGACATTTAGCCTTGTGGCTTGAGAAATTAGGTTGATTATAGTGCCATTTATGGAGCTGATGAGAACACACTGGAGGAGAAATAGGTTTGGACATATGTAGACTAATCCAGTTGGAACATATTAAATTTGAGGCGCCTGTGAAGTCAGTACGAGGAGATATCTGTAGTTAGTTGGATACATTTCTTGTGTCTCTCTTAAGCTATTTAAGAATCTGGTTATTGGGAATAAAGGATGGCTTAAAATAAGAAGGACTCTTCTTTAAAGCAGGTAAAAGGAAAATGTGAGAGCAAGTGATCTGAAACTGATATAAATGAAGGACAGCTGGGGATACAGACTAGCACTCCAGGGAATGCTAATGGAAAGCTGGAGGAATGAATTTTATTTCAAAGATATGCTGAAAAAGCACTTACTTCAAAAGACTTTAAAAGGTTATAATGTTCCCACTATGACTGAAGTATAAAAGGTTTTAAGGAGAAAAATAGGGATGAGATGGAGAAGATTTCAGTAAAATTTAAGTTGTAGTTCTGACTTAAGAGGATATACACCCAACATAAATGTTCTTTACTTCTAATTAGACAACTCATTGCCATTCACAGCACAGTTTCTTTAATGTAAAGATGCTAGAGGACCCCTTTTAGGCTTAGCCAAACTGACATTGAATAATATTAAACCTTAATTATTAAGAAATTTTATATTTTTTTCTCTTTCTCTATGTTCCTCCCTTCATCTGTCTCACCGTTCTCTCCTATCTACCCTCCCTCTATCCCTTCCTAGGGGGGAACTAGGATGGAATGTAGAATTTTGATAAATGGGGCATTGAGAGGGAAATTTGTTATTCTTTTTTAAATAATTAGCTAACTTACAGGGTGGATCTTTATTTTACATGATTCTAAGTCCCAAGGTAATAATTTTGTGTAAATTTAATTTACATAGGATTTAATAAACAATGCTTAAGGTTATATATGTTTTTCTTAGTGAATATTTTTGGAGAACATTAAATATTTTTTAAAATTTATTAAACTATGTACATCCACACAATGGAATGTTATGACTAGTAAAAAAAGAATAAAGAAGTCTTTGTTACTGAGAGAGTAGATCATCAGTATCAATTTTTAGATGATAAAGTAACAGTATATTTAGTCTGTTATAAGAAAGGGAATATGATAAGAATTCATTGTGCAACAACAGCATGTGGAGTATACTGTCTTTTTTAAGAAAGAGGGAAATAATACATTTTTATTTGCTTATATTGGCCCTCAGAAACACTGGAAGGGTGCATAAGAAACTAAGTAGTAAGATTACCAATACGGAGAAGAATGAAGGGCCACACAGTGGAGGAGGACAGCGGTGGGAGTAAGACTTCTCAGTGTATATTGTGTTATGTTGTTTCATGTTTAAACTTGTGGATTTATTTTCATACAAAAATTAATTTTTATTTTTAAATGTATTACTTATAGTTTTTTATAAACTGAAATACCATATGTTCACAAATGCTACCAATTCTTTTTCTTTCATCGTTCATGTATTGTTCATCTACAATGTAGTCGATGCTACAATAAAGTAGGATATAGGTTCAGTGGGCAAATGAGAATGTGAGGTAATCACGATGGAATGCTAAATGTCATAAGAAAGGCACAAAGTCATTGGCAGGATCAGTGAAAACTTCAGGTAGGAAATAGCATTTGAATTGATTTTTGAGAAATTGGAGAAAAATGGGTGAAGTTAAGAGAATTTTAGGTGGGGGACGAACGTAGGCACAAACATGGCAAACTATACAAAACTTATTCCAATGAGTCTTTGGTTTTGACAAGCAATAATGGATGAAAATTATCCCCAAGAATAGCTGTGGTCTTCTTGTAACATTTCAAGAAATTAATGTTTTAATTAAAGCACGTTGTTTGTCATCTGCTACATTTCCATTAAAATACTGTGGAAATAAACACAGTGTCGATACCACATGAACTAAGAATATGTACAGTATGGGAAATTTTAAAATAACTTTATAAAATATATATAATTTTATACTGAAATATTGCATAATTACAAGGAATTATATACATTACTGATATAGTTTTCCCCTGAACTATTTGAGAGTAAAATCGGAAACATTATATCCTTTTATCATTGATACATTGGTATATATTTCCTAAGATCATTCTCTTCATAACTACAGTACAGTTCAGAATCATGAAATTTTATATTGAGTCACTATTATCAGTCTACAAACCATGTTTAAATTTTCCTGATTGTCACATAATGTACTTAATAGCTGATATTCCTCAAGTCCAGGATTAAATCCAGGTTTCATACGTTACATTTAGTTGTCATGTCCCTTTATTCTCCTTTAGCCTGGAACCATTATTCCCTAGCCTTTCTTTATCTTTCTTGACATTCACATTTTTTGAGGAGCATAGGACAGTTGTTGAATGATCCTCAATTTTTCTCTTTGTAGTTAATCAGTAATTTCAGGAAGATACTTGAGACTATGTTCTTCATGAAACTTCCACCTATTAATTTTAGCTTATATTGATGATTTTCTAACTCCATCATTTCTTCTATATGCATTAGCTGGCATTCTGATATAAGAAAGAACTTTCTTTCCTCTTTCGTTTTTACTTAATTTATGTCATTATGGACTCATGGATTCTTATTTTATTGAATTTTAATGATTATAATCCGTTGAAGTTATTATTTTGATGCTTAGACTGTCCCAGATTTGGTTTTATGTTCTTTTAACATTTATTCATCACTCTTTTAGTATTTTCTTATTGTTTGGCACAAAAAAAAATTTTTTTTTTCAGATTTACCTTGCATTTTCTGTGCTCCAGGCCCTAAATCAGGCTTTTTCCTCAGATCCTTGGTTCTCCTTCTTCCACCTTCAAAACCAGCATTGGCCAATCAAGACCTTCTCACTTTGCATCTTTCTGACACATTATTCTTCCATAATCTTCCACTTTTAAGGATTTATGTAATTAGCTTGGGCCCACTCATATTCCAGGATAATCTCCCCATCTAGGATTCTTAACATTAATCATATCTGCAAAATCCCTTTACCATGTAATGTTAATAGATTCCGGGAGTTAGAATGTGGACATCTTTGGGGAGCCATGTTTCTGCCTACCACAAACAGTAATACTAACTGGTGCCTGACTTTGCTGGACCAGTTTTCCTTTTTTGTTAAGAATACCTCTGACCTTTTCCTCCTTGATTTAGTGAATACAGAAAAGGTGTTAGAATTCAAAGTCATGATAGTACTACATTGCATATAATATCTATAGTGAAATTACAGGAGAAACAGATTCTAAAAATACTGATAAAAGAAAATATGCTTACAGAGTATTGCTTTGAAAAATTGAAAGACCTTGTTTTTGAGTTTTATTAACTTGTCCTAATCCTTAGTATTAAGGCATGTGGTTATTCACACAGCAATAGGAAGTAAACCATTACAAGTAAAGAGTCTCTTAATTTAGCATAAAAACATCCCAAGATAAAAAGATACTAATTTAGAGCAATAAGTTATAATAATTTATGTGAATTTTAATAATGGATAAAACTGGATCTTAACGTGTTATTTCTTTTCTACCTAGATCATCACAAAGTATGTTTACGAACTCCTAGAAAAGGATTGTAACTTGAAAAAAATCTCTATTCCAGTAAGTCTAATTTTTTTTAATGTTTATGCTTCCGAATAAAATATTTTCAAAGAAAACTTTTGTTTTAGGTTAACTGTAATAAGTTTTAATGTTAAGGTCCTAGTATTTTGATATTGATAAAGATAATATTAAATGTCAGGATATCTAATCTTATTGTACCCAAGAGTTCTTAATACTAATACTCTTCAGTGTAAAGAAAAGAAAGACTAATTTCCAGTCTTTTTTTAAAAAATGATAACACAATTAAAAGGACAACCTTTTCTCTACCCTTTCTCATTTCATTGGTATAATCGATTTTTCTTACTTATTTGAAGTAAGCAAATGAACTTTTTGTTACATTAGACATTCATCATCTCTTTATTTCTTGATTTTTCTATTATATGTTTTATTTCTATGTTATTTTCTCTAAACATTCTGAAAGTCATTCCCTGTGTTTCCTGTTTTATAACACTACTCCCTCCCATTTTGGCAGAACACGTTTTTTTAAATTTTGCAGATGTTGCCATTTCAGAGGGAAA
>NW_006436298.1:23593527-23598510 GCF_000325575.1 Pteropus alecto | reverse complement strand
CAAATTCTCAAAAAAAAAGATTTTTAATTTTTAATGTAAAACCTGAAATATTAGGCTTTCAAATGCAGAAATAGTAATCTTATATGTGAGTGATGGTGAGACTAGATTATATGATCTTTCTGTCTCTGATAGATCTCTGATTTTATGATATATATGGATCTGAAAGGGTTAATAAAAGTTATTCATTTAAGGCACAAAACTTTACATATAGATAATTTTGTTTACATGTATTTTACATGAGATTTTAAAATTGGATGTTACTTTACTATGAATTGTAGGGTTTGAGGATTTCTTTATACTATCCATCCTAACAAATTAATTTCAATTTTTTAAAAAAGAAATCTATTTTATGTTAATTTTGTATAGAAATCCTGAAGTGAAGGTCACATTATTAATGATTTATTCATTCATTCAACAAATATTTATTTAAGGGTGCCAGGCACTGTTCCAAGGTACTAGTGAATAAAATATGATTCTATATAATAGGCCAGACTTTGTTTATTTAGAAACTTCCTTTCTTTAGAAATACTTGAAAACCAAGATTTTAGAATCTTTTTAAGTGTGAATATACAAGACCTTTTGGGATTCAAACTTTTTGTTTTTGTTTTCACTTGAAGTCTAGTGTATTACTCTACTAAAACGGTATACTGGAATTGGTCTTCTGGAAAGTCCACGTAGAATTTTGTCACTTTCTCCAGTCTTCCTAGTTTGTTAATTTTACTTCTTTCCAAGTTTTTAAAGAATGAAATTTAAAAAGCCCTAGGTTAATTCATTGTTACAACACGATTAATTTTGAGTTTTTTAAGTCTATAACACTTCTAGTTTCATGGAACTTTTAAACTCATTTCAATCCTCTAGATTTCCAGAACAAATCACGAGATAATGGGCCATAAAGATCGTGTTATATGATTAAGTTTCATTAATGTTCTTTCTAGAGAAAGCCTGAGATTAGGTTTAGAAGGACTTTGTTTTTTTGATCTGATTATTTTCCTCTTAAGTTTAGACTATAAAGCTAATAAGCATAGAGGTTTTACATTATATGAGACCTATAATGAGTGTTATATGCATTTTGCTTGGCAAAGATTCCCTGATTATATAAACTGAAAAGAAAAAAAAAATTTTATTTTAGAAAATTAATCTCTCCTTAAGTTATCATCACTTATTTTATGTAGTTGTGAAATTTTTCTTTTATAATTTATGGTTTTCTCTTGAGGTCTTTTTAATCCCAGGTAGATGCTAGCATTGAGAGTGGTTTTTTTGTTTGTTTGTCTGCTTACTTGCATGTTTGTTTGATTTTTTTGGTACAGTTCTTGTTACTACAGGAATACCACAAAATATTTTTTTCTTATGATGAACTAAGTTTTAGTTTTATAGCTGAACTATTTAATAAGGAAAGAAAAACTTTATGGAAGGCTATGATTTGATAGTAAAGATCCTGATCATGTCTCATGTTTACTCGCCATTTCACATGTATAGGTACAAAATATTCTCAATTATAGTATGTCACACTTGTAGAGAATATTAGATACATGAACTAATAACTTGACTACAAATTTTCATTCAGTTTATGCAATCATTTTTAAATATACATCACAATTGATGGGTTCATGAGCATCTCCAAATAAATTGTTAACTGCTAAAAATTATTTGGTGGAGTTTCCCTGACCAGTTGGTCTTGGAAGTTGATTTGTCAGTAAAGTCAGATGGTGCACTGGAGTGGCCTATATATGTATGTATTCTTTAATGAAAGCTCTGCTTAATGGATTACTATTATTTGAGGAAAAATGGCCTTGGAACAACTGTTTCCAAACTTAATTAAGTTAATGCAAATTTACTTTATTTATATAGTTATTTTACTATTGAAAATTAGCACTAAGTTTATATAAAGTTATAGTTACCAGCTGCAGAATCAGAGTTCTGTGTTAAATTAAAATGAATATTAGTCAATAACCAGTTCAGATATTACTCTCACTCCTTAATTATTATTACTGTTACATTGATCAGTTTCATTGCTTTTTTTTTTTATTTTCTTATGTTCTTATATTTTTTAAATCAACTTTTCTGGATGTTCAAGTAAAACTTCATTTATTCATGGCTATCTTAGTTTGTAGCCCTTTAAAAAGGTTCGAACATTACAATATAAAAAACACATTTTTATCTTATGAAAATAAGTACTCTTCCATTTTTAAAGTGATTACTGTGAAACTTAAAGTGCCAACATTCCATTGCTTAAAAAATTGACTTGAGTTCCTTAGTAATAGGAGCCTCTGCTGGAAAGTCTATAGCTACAAGTTTTTACATTAAGATAAACAGATGTGCATTTCCATAGCCATGCCAGGTTCCATTAAGGCCTCACTGACTTTGAGAGGCTTTTTTATTTGTGCCTCTTTGGTAAATTAATGACTAAAAAACTCTGTGACCTTTTTTATTATATACTGACCTCTTTGCTTTGTAATTTTTTCTTTTTTTATCGCGATATTCTTTTTTTTTTTTTAAGCCACTTTAACAGAGTGATTCTTCTGTTTTCATATAATGTTCTTAGGTAAAAGAGAATTACCTAGATTTGATTTTCCATCTCTCATCCACTTCTCTTCCTTGTGACTTCAGTCGTACCCACTGTCATCATCGTGATTTGTTTACTTTGGACATCTCATGCATTTGAAGCTAATGTGATTGTGTTACACTTTATATCTCTCTTCCTGCATCCTTAATTACTAATGATAAAGATAGAGTTACTTCATTATAATTATTAGCATTGCGCAGCTCTTTTAAAATTCTTTATAATCATACATTAGTTTAATGTTGTGTATATGCTTTCTGAACCAGGCAAATATTATAACCAATTAAGGGAGGCATTATTTAGTTAAATGCCTTTTATTTAAGGGAAGTCACTGGTGATGCTTGATAAATTTTTTTATTCTAAAAGTTTATTAATTCCTTTATTTATTAAGTGCCTACCTACAATGTGTCAGTCTCTCTTTTAGGCCTTGAGAATGTAGCTAGATACAAACAAAAAGTTCATGCCTTCCTAACCAGACCTTCTAGTGGAGGAACAGATGGTTAATAAACAGATATACAAACAAATATATAAAGTAAAGCATATAATATGTTAGATTGTGACATGTGATGTGGAGGAAAAGAAAACAGAGAAAGAGAATAGGGAATTCTTGGGGAATAGTGATCAGAGAGGCTTCACTGAGAAGGTGGTATTTTTTTCTTAAGTCCTTTGGCCATGTTATTTGCGCTAAAATAATTGCTCTCTGTGCTCTGTTTACACAAATGGTTAAGCATCTATTACTGACACCAATCTCATTGTTTTAGAAGTAGAGGAATTTTAATTTTTTTCTCTTCCCAGGAATAGTGACTGGGAACATTTAGAATCCAGGGTATTTTGTGGTATCTAGAGTTTTTGTGTATTTTTTATTTTGATAGTTGTATGAATATACTGTTGAGGAAGTGAAGAACCATGGCATGTGGACTGACACTCTCTATTAGAGGACGTCTCTTTTACCAGCCACGAAGACTTTAGCTTCTGTCTCTGACCTGGGTGCACAAACGCTTCCATTCCTAGTTCTTTGCCACTGTGCGTGCCATGCCATATGTAATAAAAGGCTGGGTAGTTATCCCTTCCTAAAGGTCTTTTGAGTCTTTCATATCTAAACCATACTTCAACTAGCTTAAACCTAAATATTAAGTACAATCAAGATGAATAAAAATATTTACTTTTCAAACTATAGTTAACCAGTACATAAAATAAGGCTGAGTACAAAAATATTTCTTCTTAAAATAATTGTTATATGATCTTATGTTCATACTCTGAATGAAATTTCAAAGTCCATTTACATGCAATAGTAGTAGGTGTTTAAATTTTTAAGTGGTTCTCTCTCCCACCTTTTAAAAGTTTAGTAGTATATGATTTTCCAATAGGCATATCCTCCAGTAGGGTTCTTCTGTTTTGTATTTTAGGTGCAGTATACTTCCTTTATAGAATTATAAACTTAATAGCTGTGTGACCTTGGAAAGGTTATTTAAACTCTCTAGGTCTCAATTTCTTTATCTATAAAGGAGTATAATAATAGTGTCACCTAATGAGATTGTGATTAATTGAGATAATGTTTTAAAAACCTTTTGCATAGTATCTAGACAATAGGAATCACTCAAAACATTAATTCTTATATATAATGATACTATAATACTAAATATACAACAATAATTGTAGGGAGACATATACTTCTAATATTCCTTTTTATATTTTTATATTTAAATTACTGTCATGTCTTTTTTGCTTATCCACTTTACATGTAATTGTTAATCTCTAATGAATATTTTAAATTTATTTTAAAGTTTTTTTAATTCTATAATTCTGTTATAGCCTTTTTATAATTTATAGTAACCATTAGTTGTTTTCTTATTTATGTATATGCCTGATCAGAAAACATTTATTTATTATTATAATTTTTTTTAATTACAGGTAGATGCCACTGAGAGTGAACCAAAGAGTTTTATCTTTATGAGTGAGGATGCTTTGACAAATCCACAGAAACTGATGGTTTTAATTCATGGTAGTGGTGTTGTCAGGGCAGGTCAGTGGGCTAGAAGGCTTATTATAAATGAAGATCTGGACAGTGGCACACAGATACCATTTATTAAGAGAGCTGTGGATGTAAGTGCAATTTCCTTTATTTTGTTTTTGACATTTTATAGCTGTTTTATTATGTGTGATAAATTATTTTGAAATGTCTCTTCAAAAGTATATCCTAAACATGACCTTATCTTTAAATCGTTATTATTTATTTGTAATGAAAACTTATTTTGCATTATTTTGCAGTTATAACAAAAACAAAATGATTGTCTTAAGTGTACAAAAATTTAGATAATGTCTTTGAAATGAATATTTTCGATTCTAAAATTTTGTGATTATTACATGAAATAGCACTTAAACTATCATATAAATATTATTGAAATGCTTCTGGAATATATTGT
>NW_006436298.1:23561954-23593504 GCF_000325575.1 Pteropus alecto | reverse complement strand
TTAGTGAAGTTAGGAACTAAAGGAATTTTGCATCTTTAAATTAATCTCTTATTCTTTAAAAAACTTGAGAGGCAGAAATAAAATGTCTTAAGCCTAAGACATATACATACAAAATGATAAATTGCAATAATACTGAATTAGTTTATTCTTATTTGAATTCCAGCTTTTTAGAAATTGGCTTTTTAAAATTGTCTTCAAGGTTTTCTTTCCTATAATAGTGAAATTGTTTTTTCTAACTCAGCATTTTACATCTACATGTTTAGCTACTTTTGTTTTTACTGTCTCATCCTTAAGTTCTGTAGCAAATAGCCAAATTTTGCAAACTATGGGTTTCTTTCACATGTGAGTAGAATTTTTCTTCAGAAAAAAAGTAAAGTGGCATCTTGTATAACATAGTATTGTAATGGTATTCAAGAATATATGCATGCATGTATGCTTTGTAAGAGCTCTATTATTACATTTTTGTAATTGAAGTTGGAAAGGAATTCTTTAGTACACTGATGGTTACAGTGATCAAAGGTAATATGTCCCCTACTCTGCTAACTTGGAAATGTTAAAATAGTTAGCCTTGAACAATGCAGGGGTTACAAGTACTGAGCCCCATGTAGTCAAAAATCCACATATAACTTTTGACTCCCCAAAACATTAACTACTATTAGTCTGCTGTTGACCAGAACCTTACCTATAACATAATCAGTTTATTAACACATTTTTATATGTGTTTTATATACTGCATTCTTACAAGTAAGCTAGAGAAAAGAAAATGTCATTAAGAAGATCATAAGCTAAAGATACTCTACAGTACTGTATGTTTTTGTTAAAAAAATTCCACGTATAAGTGTACCCATGCAGTTCAAATATGCCTGTTGTTCAAGGGTTAACTGTATTAAGGCCAACCCAAACTCCTAAAGAATATTTTTGTTAATAGATTTTGAGACACTTAAAATAGTGCAAGTAGAATTTCTTGGGTTAATTGCGTTTTCAGTTTTCATGGATATGCAGAGAACACAAAGGCATTACTTTTGATTGGTTATAAACTTTAATAGTGTCGATTTTTTAAGTAAAATTTAAAATAAATTGAGGTTTAGATTGAAGTAACTCACATAAAATACTATTTAAATGGTTTCATATTTCAGAATATCAATAGTGAAATGAACTTTTTGACACAGTTTGTGGTTAGAATAGATCCTGTCAGTGTATTTTAAGATTATATGTGAAATGGGATCACAACTCAGTGAATATTTGAAAATATAATTTAGTAAAGAAAATCAGATGTTTTACTTTTGAGTGATTGGTGAAATACTTTATGTAATTATATTGTCCATGCTACTAGGTCAATTAAACCTTTTCCATTCTAGAATATTATATTGTCATATAAGGTTTTTTGAGATAAAAGAAAATATAGGAAGCCATACCAAACATCTTTAGACTATCCTAATAGCCCAAACGGGAGAGAGGAAGTTTGTAAGTAACATTAGAATAGTCAGTTATCTTGTTCTTTAAAGTAGGAATAGTGTTTTGGTGATAACATTTTATTGCCTTGACTTTTTTCTGCTTTTCTCAATCATGGCAACTCATGATTTCTTGGGGAAAAAAAAAAAAAGCAGCTGATTTCTGAATTCATTAGTATTTAGTGTATTTAGTTGTTACCATGTTATGTGCTTTGAAATTTTTAGTTTATATACTTCATACTCTTTATTTTATTATAACTGAATATGACCTTCATTGTGGTAACTTTTTACATGGTGAACATTTAAAAACAGATCTTTGCTTTTAGTCCAGATAAAGTGATTTTCTTACTTTGGTTTTACCATTTTGTAGTGTTTCTCTGGTAGTTCTTCAAGGGCTGCTCTGTATTTTGCGTTGTGGGGGCAGAGGGATGGTTTGAAGAAGGATGGTATTTTAGGAAGACTAATAGGGAGAAAGAAGCTGTCTCATCCTTACTTTTTAATCAGATTAGCTCTACTTGTTTTTATTTTTTGGACATTATTCAAAAATTGCATTTAAAGAAAGATTTCCATAGTTTACAAAAGGCTGGGAGCCACTACTCTGTTTTTCATGGTCTTTCGGTTTTCATATCAAAACTGAAGTAAATTCTGATATTTTTCAGGTCAGACAGTATCATCTCTACACAGTACTGTAAATAATATTTCTGCTATATTTCTTTCAGATTTTTAGTATAAGATTAAAAGTCCTAAAATTGGATTTATATCATTATAAGGTTATAACTTTTATTTTTTAAAACAGTAGAGCCTTGCCTCTAAGTGGACTGTTTTTGTAAAAATGATATATGTTTAAATCTGTGGAGCCACTTTGTTTGAATTTGGGGCAGGTATTGGAACCACCTCCTCAATAACTCCTGAGATTTATTCTCCGAACCCTGGGACTCCATAGGTCACAATTTGGAAATTGCAGATATTCTGATCTTTGTATTTTAGATACTTCAGAATTTTATGATAAAAAAATGTATGAAGATTTTATGTTGGAGAATAGTACATATCAGATAAATTTCCACAGTTCTTCTGAGGTTGCCATAGCTAATATTTTTAGTATTTAACAATCTTCACTGCATAATATATTGCTTGGAGTAAGAAATGGTATAGCATATAGCCAAGTACAAATTATGCAGTGTCTGATTTTGCAGTTTGAGAGTTGCTCATACTTGTGTCTGCTTTGATCATTTCCCATATTCATCTTTTTAGGCATCTCAGTTGGTCTCTATAAAATGATCAAGGGAAGTAGGTGACACATAAATTAAATCACTTAATTATAATTATGGGGGTGGATGAATGGTGCAAAATTTAAGGAGTCCATCACTCTCAGGGTTATGCAGTACTTGTAGGACCCTGAGAGTGAGTTCCTCCTTAAATTTTGTACGCTGGCCACCTCACTGATCTCTCCTTGTCTGCTTTGACTAATGGAGATGTACTGCCAAAAAGTTTTAGGGAGAGCAATTTGAGAGCCATTGGTCTATAAAGTCAAATTTTACTCTGGATCAGAATCATCTGGAGGACTTGAAATACAAATTACCCTATCTCAGTTACAGATTTTGGTTAAGATCTGATTGGGGCCTGAGAATTTCCATGTCTGAAAATATCCCAGGTGATGTTTATGCTACTAATCTGGGCACTACTCTAGGACCACGAATGTAGGTAATACTCTTTAGACTAGTTGAGGGTTTATTTATACTTCTCAGGCTCTAGGTATAATGGATAAGGTAGAACTTGAAGGCAGATATACTTATTAGTAAAACAGAGAGTGAGAAGTTCTAGAAAATGTTTTATAATAAAATCAGTGAAGGTAGAAGTTTAAATAATGAAGAATACTTTCAAAATACTATATAAGTGATTTCTATCCAACATGACTTAAAATTACTAATTTTAATAATTTTTGAGAAGTCTGATTAATAAGCCCACCATTTTTTCTAATTTCTCATAGCTGAATTATTCAACAGAATTGCCTATTTGCATATTACTTATTTTGAGTATAATTTTTATAATTTTATGTCTAAGTTTTAAAATTAATGTTATTTTTATCAATCTAATTTATACAGTTTGGATTCTATAACATGGTGGACTGGGCTAGTTAACATTCACTTCTTTCTCCCACTAAACACACATAAAAATAAGGGATAAAACATGACAACAACCAAAGTATTGAATGCCTCATTATGTTCAAAAGATAGAAATTTTTAAATGCCTGACTATAAGAGAGAACTTCAAACCACAGTAAGTCCCTGAGTGGCGTGGCAACTCAAATGAGATAGCTTATGAAATAAAAGCCGTAGGCTACACAGGGTCTACATGTCTACATTACAGCCTTGAGCCTGAGCAGCAGGAGATAAAACTAAGGCCTTTTGATATAGGTAGGGCCCTGGAAATTTCTGCCCTTTTAGTTTTTAGGGGTGGTGGGATCTGTTCATGGCCCAGAGGTGAAAAGAGGAAGTTTCTTTGACAGAGGTGCCAGGTAGAGGTAAATAAACAGTCTCCCTTGGGAAATAGAAGCCACACACCCTAACCCAAAGGTGGATTTGGATTTGCAGTTTGAATTTGCTTAGTATGGGAATCTTAAACAACATGAATTCATGTAAAAATGGGTTCTGTACTGATGGAACTCCTGAGGTACCAGGTGGGAGCAAACATAAAAGTGCCAATAAAAGCACTTTACAACCCAAGGTAAATCCCTAATGAAGGTGAATTTATAGTCAGAAACTAAAAATTTTATGAAGAAAAGGTTCATCACAAAGAAGAATCAGGTTATACAGCTATCAGACATAGTTGAAGAGAGAATTAATAAGTTGAAAGCTAGCATTAAGGAATACAGCATACAGAATGTAGCACAGAAAAACAGAAAAATTAAAATCAAGTAAAATCAAAAGGCATATATCAGAATAAGGATTATCTTTTCCTAATCCTTCCTTACCTATTCTGTTCCCTAGATATAATCACTCTCAATACTTTTAATATTACTTGTATTCTCTATATCCCTATTTAAAATTATAATGTTGTCTTTTGATTTATCAGTCACTTTCAGTTTTTGATATTTTGGATTAAATATCAATCAAGCTTTATAATATTGATACTACTTTCATATTGTTTATGGCTCAGCCAAGTTGGTACTGTGGTTGCTTTTCATTTTTGCTACAAATTTTGTTTTTTGGAATAAGTTCCTAGATTTTTTTTTTCTATTTTCTTTTAATCATTGTTAATTCAGATTTTAATTGGCCTCTCAGTAATTTTTCAAATGGTCAAATTTATCAGATAATCTTATAGTTTCATGTTCTTCTGGAAAACTCTCCTTTGGAACTCTGTAGTATTTTGTTCCAGTCTTGACTGGTCACTTGATAAGCCTGTTGCCTGTCTCTTATCCTGGAAATTCCCTTAGATTTTCTTCTATGTTTGACCTCCTGTTTCCTGCATCTAAGGACTCCTGCTTTTGGATATATTCCCTCATTTTGCTGGAGCCATCAAAGAGTAAACACAAGATAAAATTTTAAAACTCGATATTTCTAAAAAGTGCTTTTATTCTACTTATTCACTTTATTTTAATGATTAAACTAGGCATAGAATTCCATGTCAAAAATCATTTTCATTCTGAAATTAAAGGCTTTGTTTCCATTGTCATCTAGCTTCCAGTGGCTTAATTGAAAAGTCCAGTACCATTCTGATTTTGAATCCTTTTGTTTTCTTCTATGGAACTTCTTTTCCTTCTCACTGGTGTTAAGAAATAAATCATATTGCTTTTAACAAAATTTCCTATGCCTAGGTGGGGTTTTCTTTTATTTGTGTTGGGCACTTGGTGATTCCTTTTGATCTGAACTGTACACTCGTAATCCTCAATTCTGAGATAAAACTTTTGTGTTGTTTCTTGATCATTACAATCTTCCTTTTTCTAGAATTATTATCATGTGGTTTTGAAGTACTGGATTGAGCCTCTACATAGTATTTTCTAATTGTCTATACTTTCTTTTCCATCTGTTTTTGCTTTAGTTTTTGGAAGTTACCTCCTTTTTAACCCTTTCATAGAAATTTTCAAGTTCTTCTATAATATTTTGGTATGGAGCTCTTTTATTCACTTCTACATTGTACACCTGATTTGAACTTCATGTCTCTTTCTTCTCCTTTTATGGTCTGATGACTTTCTAGTCCTTTTCTGGGTATGTTTCTCTTAAGGAAAAACCTCTGATGTCTTACAGAGCTGGTGACACAATGTAAGATTGTGACTTGTTTTTTGGTTTTTAATTTTTGGATTTGGGGTTTGTTAGTTTTGGAGGAGATGGGGTAACTGTAACTTATGTGAACTTACAACTAATTCCTCTGTTTTTAGACTCAGGTCTACCCCTGTTTTCCAAGATAACTGGAAGCCCAATTTCTGAATTTTCCTGAATTTCTATAGATGAGTTGGCTTGTATCTAGTCATTATTGCACTCCAGGGCCACTTAAGTTTGAATTTCTACTTTAATGCCAAGCTCATTACATCAGCTCACAGTCTTCCAAAAAATTAATGACATCTGTATCCTCTATTCTTTCCCCTCCCATTTATTTTGTCCTGAAGGGTTAATACCACCGTATTTTTTTAAATTAATATTTTAATGTGATTTGTGGAAGGAATAGCAATAATCTAAAGAATTCAGTGTAGCATTTTAATTATTTTTATCTGGTTGTTCCTATGACAGTTTGCAATACATATTTTTTTTTAGGAACAACGCAAATTTTCTATATAAAAATGCTTTTTGTAAACCTCAGGAATTGACATCCTTATGTAGCAATATTCATCACACTAGAATATTTTAGGATTTTTTTTTAGATATCATTATGTTTATAAGGGAACTAAGTTAAAGGATACATAAACTGTTGCTTGACTCTTATATGAATTGCATACTTTGAAAGTTGATTTAGAGCTTTTTAGTTTTTAAATCATTTGTTTCTCTTTTAATAAGCTGTAGCTTAACTTTTCTATTCTGTCTGTTGACTTTAGGATTCTTTTTTTAATCCATTTTGGGGTTTTCCCTATTTGTTTAAATTAAATTTATTACGGTAACTGGAATATACAGATGAAGTATTATGAAGTTGTACACCTGAAACTTATATAATGATATTTACCCACTTTTGACAGTCACATTAGTAAAGCTAAATGATTACAGTATTAGGAGTTTTTTCCAACAAATATACCTGGAGCCATTATAAATGGTTATCTATAATAAAGTATGGTTTTTTTTTTTTGTTTTTTTTTTTTTAGTAATTTGAACAATAATTTTTTAGTAATACCTTGTTAACTACTACCTTCAATTCAAGGTCTTCCAACTAAATACTGCAAAATCTTGCTATTTCAACACAATTATTTGACAAAGTTGGTGATGTGGAAATTTTAAGAGGATTGTCATGGGTTATTGATGGCTAGTAGATATAAGTACTATATCAATATAGAGTGTAGCTTTTATTTTTAACAGTAGCAAAGCCATCTAATAGCTTATGAGAAATTATTTAATATTTACATAGTGCAAATGAATATAGTTTGGCAGGAGATGCATGTTTAAGGTCTCAGGGACCTCAAAAACACAAAAATTGCTTGGACATTTTAAATATACATTTATTCAAATGACATACAGGCTTTGATGCTTTTTTAAATAATCATTCAAAGTATTTGTGGAATTAAAGCAATGCTTATTAAAATAAGGTACTGTTTTCAACATATAAGATTGACAGATAAATTGATAATAAATTGTACGATAATACCAAGTTCAGATATTGGTGAAAATATAAATTGAAGCAATCTTTTTAGATGGCAGTTATGTTATATCTTTAAAAATTAAATATGCACATTAAACTTTGACCTTAAATTCTATTTGAAGGAATTTATGTTATAGCAGTACGCCAAGTATACAGATAAGGATTCTCGTCAAAGCAGTTAGTAATAATACAAAAACTTCTAACCACCTAAGTATTTACCAGTAGGGGACTGTTTGAGTAAGTGAAGGAACATTTATGTAATGGAAGATTATGTAGTTATTAAGAAGAATCAGTTATGTGTGTATATATTTGTGTTCGGTCATATGGAATGATGTCTAAGTTATCAGATGAAAAAACAATGACATCATTTGTTAAAAAGTACACTTATACATGTATACACATACAACTACATACTTATATGGATATACATTGATATTTCTAGAAGTTCATGCAAGAAACCATGAAGTTTCTTCTTCTACGTTTCATTGTCGACTTTTCTATCCAATCAATTTTCGTCTTTATTTTCTTTCTATTTTGTTTTACTTTGAGCAGATATTACTTTCACCATTTTAATTTAAAATAATTTTAAGAATATTTCTGAAGTATACTATAATAATACTGTAGTTATTCACTTAACCATTTCTAAAAGAGTTTAAATGTTTGATTATAAAAATGCAAGCAACTTTAAATAATTATTGATTTTACCTATTAAAGACTAGCAGAATTTAGATCGCTAAAATTTACATTTCATACTTTTTTTAATTAAATGCTAATTTTTTCCTGTTTGAAATGTGGACTACAAAACTATAGGTTAAAACCAACAGCACTAATTTAAAATTTTAGAAGTCAACTTTGAGAGAAACTGTAATTTTTTTTTAATTAAGTTTCTTGGAGTAACATTGGTTAATACAATTATAATTTTCAGGTGTACATTATAATTTGACATCTATATATGCTATCGTGTGCTTACCACTCAAAATCCAGTTTCCTTCAGCTACTGTATATTTGATCCCCTTTACCCACTTCACCCTTCCTCTATCCCCCTATATTTGACTCCATTTACCCCATCTTCCTCCTCCCTCCTTCTCCACTTCACTAGTAACCGCTAGTCTATAGTCCTCTGGTACACACTAGTCTATAGTCCATGTCCATGAGTCTCTATTTGTACCGTTTGTTTGTTGCTTTTAGGTTTATATCCCACATGATGTGATTTTCTACTTTTTCAGTCTGGCTTATTTCACTTAGCATGATTATCTCGAGGTCCATCCATGTTGTTGCAAATAGCAGTATTTCATCTCTTCTTATGGCTGAATAATATTCCATTGCATATATGTGCCACAGTTTCTTTAGCCAATCATCTGTCGTAGGACACTTTGGTTGCTTCCGTGTCCTGGCCACTGTGAATAATGCTGCTATGAACATCGGTGTGCAAATATCTTTTCGAATATGAGTTTTCAAGTCTTTGGGGTAAATAACCTCCATACTGTTTTCTATAGTGGCTGTACCAATTTGCAGTCCCACCAGCAGTGTATGAGGGTTCCTTTTTCTCCGCATCCTCTCCAACATTTGTTATTACTTGTCCTGTTGACTATAGCTATTCCAACAGGCGTGAGATGGTATCTCATTGTGGTTTTGATTTGCATTTCCCTAATAGCTGGCGATGTTGAGCAACTTTCCAAATATTTGTTGGCCATTTGTATGTCCTGGGAGAAGTATCTATTCAGGTCCTCTGCCCATTTTTTGATTGGATCATTTGTTTTTTTGTTGTTATTGAGTCGTATGAGTTCTTTGTATATTTTAGATATTAGACCCTGATTGGAGGCATTGCTCGTAAATATATTTTCCCATTGAGATGGTTGTCTCTTTATCTTGTTGACAATGAAAAACTGTAAATTAATCAAAAAATATAAGCTGGTACATTATAGACTTCATAAAAGATTGTTCAAGTCAAGAATTCTGGAAAAGGTTAAGAGCTTAGCACATTATGAAACTGACAAGGTATAGGAGGCCACACCAGCCCCCAAGCCAGTAAAAGAAAACAATGAAATGACAGCTCTAGTGTTTGGAGAGAGGTTGTTAACGACAGCTTATTTCTTTATGATTTCAACTCTTGACAGAAGACAGGTCTGCTCGTTGCATCAATGGCAGATATATCATTACCTTCTGGCCCTGTCATGACTGAATTAGGGGGAAAAAACTACATTCAGTTTTGAAAATCCAGTTACCTTCTGGAATTTTGGTCACTGTTTCTGAGATACATGTGATTAAGGCATTCTGATAGCTGTTTGCATCTAGACTGTTCTCTAGTACTTGAACTAATTAACTAATAAAGCATATACCTCTGTAGTCAAGTGGAGAGCTAGCTATAAATAGCATAGAACACCTTGGTATCCTGATATCATTCCAAGAAAAATATTACCAGGCCTCTTATGTCTAATATCTGTTTCTCTACCTATATGTATACCTGAGTTAAAATAACTTTTAAAGTAGACCTAGGCCTTTTCAGTAAGTGCAAGGGAAAAAATACTGGATTTTAAAACAATTAGGCACCATTTTTACAGGAAAAGTATTGGCTATAATTTGGTCTTTCTATTTCTCAATTACATGCATTTCTTCTTCTTCTTCTTCTTTTTTTTTTTTTTTTTTTTTTGCCTACCTAAGAAGTGACTCTGGAGACTTAGAGAAAGAGAGGGTGTGGATTTTGAAAGCATGCCAAAAGCCTTGGGGTTTGTGTATGATCAGAATTTCAATGGAGGTTGAGATGAGTTTAAATGCATAGAAAGCAAACATAAAAATCTTGTTTAATTTCTGTCATGTTGTTCTTTTTTGAGTCACTGTGTTTTTCAAATCTGCTTTACTTTTTGAGCTTTGTGCTGTTATATCCACGATCTGTATTCCCCCTCACCCTTTTTATTTCGTTTTAACTGCTGATCCCTTTTCTGTGGTCCTTCCTTTAATATCAGCTGAAGCAGTTTGAATTGCTGAATCAAAGCTGTTTGGGGAGTGAGAGAGTGTGAGATTCTGCAGGGTAAGATTCTCTGGGTAGAAGGTAATACCTCCTGCAGTTATAATCAATGCTCTGGACACTTTCAGAGATTGGAGAAGCCATGACTTGCTCTGAGGTTAAACTTTTAAAATAACTTCTCTAGAGAAAAATGTCATCAGTAATACAGAATAATTAGTTGACAATTCTTAAGTAGCCTATTTAACAAGAAAAAATTAAAGATAGCTGAGCTTTGCATTTTTCATTGCACTTTTGATTTCTTTGGTGTTTAGCCTTTATACTTTTATCTTGAACATAATTTTAAAAACTTAATTACTCCCAGTATTTATCAATTTATCCCCTTAAGTTACTTTAATTTGAGAACTAAAATGGAATTTTTTTGTGTCAGCCTTAAATAGTAAGAAATGGTATAAACTTTTACTTGAAATCATTGAGACAGTAAATTAGGGAAGGTAGGCAATTTGTTTATGAAAGTATGGTTTTTGCACATTAGTTTAAGTGACCAAGAGTTACATAAATGCATTATATTTACATAATTACTAAAATAACATTTGTTAAAGAAAATAATGTTAAATGAATTTAAGGATAAATAGTATTCGTTTCCCGAGGGAGTTGTGCAGTAGCATTTCATGTTTCTGATGTTATTTGGTGATTTTATTCAACTGTTTACATGATGTAAAAAAAAAAAAAAAAAGAGCATAATATATTATTTCTTAAATAAATTGCCTATTTCAATATGTGATATTAGAAATTCTAATTAATGTCTACTTGCGAGTTAAAGCTTTAATATGAAAAAGACATGTCTGTTAATTACTTATTTTTTTATTTGCAATAAAACTTCTGAAATTACTGAATTTCAACAGTAATTCTGAATAGTAACAGGCCAGTATTTTAACTCTTTTTAAAAAATTACTGAATTTCAACAGTAATTCTGAATAGTAACAGGCCCGTATTTTAACTCTTTTTAAAATAGAATGCATAATCTTTTTTTTTATGGACATAAAAAAATCACTACTAAAAATTTGTAGTGATGTGTTTTAAGAATTAAATGGAGTACCTTGGCATACTTTGTATATTCAGAATCATGTACTTTTATATTTAAAATAAATAAACTCTTACTAGTTTACTTCAAATGTAAATATAATCATTTACTCCATACTCAAGTATGTATTCAGAAGTGAACAATCTTAGGATCTATATTGTTGCTTTGTGTTTATAATCCTTATTGAAAAGGAAAAGATACCTTCTTTATGAAATGGATACAGTACAGGGATGATTATGCCTCGTGAAGCTTGAAGTCTGTGGAAGAAGACTAAGTATTATTCATAAAAAATAAAAAACACAAGTAATAATGTTTAGTGAAAAGAACACAAGGCATTTTGTTTATGAAAGTATGGTTCTTGCACATTAGTTTAAGTGACTAAGTAGTATTGTATTAGGTATACATTATGCAATTTTTAAAATACTAATATCGTTTCAAGGTCATTCAAATGATTTAATAAGATCATAAGGTTTAAGCCAATTTAGATTAGGAATGCCATATAGAAATGGCATAGCAAACTACTGTATTTTACCTACTTTAACTTATAATGAACACATATGCTATAATTTAAATTCTAAATGAAAATAAGTTATTTCACAATTTATTATTTTATAAATCAACACTACAGAATTAAATATTCTCTTAACATCACTGGAGAAAATTAACATTTGTAAGAAGCTCTTCTTCAGTCTTTTATTTCTGTAGTAGCACAGTGAGAATGATAAATAATGTGTGTCTCCCAAAGAAACTTATTTTTAAAATTAGGGAAAATACTGTTAAGCAAGCAATTCAACTTTGCTTTTTCTTTTGATAAAGAAAACCATTACTTTTTAAATAATTTTTACAGTTTTCTCGTAATGGGGTAAAAGAATTTTATTAAGTTGTTATCCTTATGTCTACTTAAAACACTTCTATTAAATTGTTATCTTTATGGTTACATATAGAGATTAGAAACTTGGTTAAAAATTAAGGATGCATTTTAGGATTTGAAGTTATATACATATTTCTGATATGGTGCAGCTTGAACATGGGATGATAAATAATAACTCATTTTAATAAGGATCAATTTGTTATTAAAATAGATGTGTTTTAAAATATATTTACATTTATATCATATACAAAAACACATAAATATCTGTGTATGTTAAAATTCCAAATTGCTAATCCAGTATTGTTGATTTTTTTTTTAAAAAAGCCATTATTTGAAAGACTTGTCAATTCTTTTGGGAAAGGAGTACTTGCTTATTCATATCATGAGCTGCATATTTGAATAAAATTATCTTTCTTACAATAAATTGCTTGTAAACATATTTAAGAGACTATTTATCTAGAGAAACAAATGCCAAGACTATTTTTAAAGTTTTTAAAAATTTTTTTAAGGAAAGTTTAATGTACTGCTTAGTTTATATTTTCTGATAGTAAGAAAATGTCTTTTCATTAACCTTTTCATGCACATTTACTTAGCATTGTAATGGTTTGAAAATGTCCTGCCCTTTTGAACAGTGTGTTTGCCATCAAAAACTTAAATAATTCTATCAGAACAAACTTAAACTATTAGTAATTATCTTTTTTTCTCAGAAATTAACAAATTAGAACATCAAAGCCTATATAGAGAGGTATGTAGTAGGTCATTTGCTGCTGCAGGCATTTTTTATCCCTTCAGGATGCATTTATTTAGTTTCTCTCACTTTCTGCCTGTGGCGCTGTATGGTGAAATTCAGACATGTTCTTCCTCTCCAAGGAATCTCAGGGGTGGAGGATAACTTATACAAAATTAATAAATGGTGTTGCTTTTTCATTGTCACCCATCCAAGGCAATTTGCAGTATTTACTTTAAAAAAAAATTGGGTTGTGTAGGAAGCATTTACAACAATACATTTACAAGTTTAAAGCTATGAGTCAGTTTTAAAAAAAGATGGTACTTTGAGATAGTCAGTACTGTAAACAATTAAAAATACTGACCCAATGATTTCTTAAGGCTCCTCTTTTTATTATGTTGGTGTAAATAAGTTACAAAATTTAATCTTGAAAATGAAAAACTAGTATAGTGTTTATATTTTTTGATGACTAAAGTAAATGAATTGGTTCATTTAGCAAGAGAGGAGATTTAGCTATTGGAATTTGTCTATTAAGAAATTTTATTGTTACTTTTCAGATGAATCATTTTACTTAAGCATTTTGTTGCAACATAGTACAGAAAACAATTTTATGAGAGAAAAATTGACATGAATGGTGTTAACTTGTTATATTGTATACTTCGTGATGCACAAATCTGTATAAATACCATAAGTAGTGGGAGTTCAGATTGCTTTCAAAAAGAAATTATATAATAATAAATAGTTGTTTGTATATGTAGTCTTAATTCCTTTTTTCTTTTTAATCCCTGAGAACTCTTTCATCAACTCTAATATTGCCCCTTACAGAAAGTCTTTATTTCCTTATATTTAGATACATTTGAATTGTTTTATGATAAATAATTTTAACATTAGAATTGTTATGATGTGCTTGTTTCCAACTAACCTGTGAGCTCATTGAGGACAAGGGCCATTCATTTTCATCATTGTCTGGCAGTACAGTTTAGTGTGTAAGAACATAGGCTTTGAGGCTGAACATTCCTAGTTACCAGTCTCGGCTTTCCTAAACTATTCTCCTTTCAAAAATTTCTAGTCACGAGTTTTAGTGACTTAATAGTTGTGTGATTTGGTCAAGTGTTTTCGACTGTTTAGTCTTGGTTTTCTAATCTGTAAAACGATCATAATAATAATATAAACTCAGAATGTTATTCTGAAGATTAAGTGACAAAATGTATGAAAACCACTTACCACTGTGCCTAAGGCTGATTTTTAAAACTTTATATGGATGGAGGGATAAATTAAATTTCATTAATGAAAGAGAGAAAGGTGATGGCTTATTGGCAAGCACCATTCTTTTTGTTAGATCTATTAAAGATAATAGTGTGTGATTTCAGTTCCCCTGTTTTTAAATACAAACATAATGTATACAAGTTCTTATTATAATGGCTGTCATGTGATAAGTAGTTAATTAATATTAATAATGATAAAGATAGAGATGGTAATTAGTTTTTTGTTTTGTTGTGGTTTAGTTTCTTCCTTTTCTTCTGCAAATCCTGCCATTCTATATCCTATTTCTGTAACAATAGGACAGGTCTCTTCTGTGTATCTAATTGTATTGGCAATGATTTATCTGGATCCATATTATCAACTATTCTAGGGCCCAGAGGACATGGGATTAGTTGGCTAAATTTAGCATGACCTTGGACGTTGTAAATAGGCTTGTTATATCATTCTCCAGGGGTAATTGCATCTAGAAAGTAGAAACATAAACTTTCTGAGAAATTTTTGTGAACTCAAGAGTTCTTAATGGCAAAAATTTTGTTCTAACCTTCTTACTCTGTGAAATCCATCCTTTTATCTGTCTCTTAATATATCTATCAAGTACTTATTGAAGGCCAAGCATCATTCTAAGTTTAGGGAGGTACAGTGATAAAGAAAACATAGTACTTGCCCTCAAGGCATTGTGGTTTAATGAGGGAGACAGGCAAATCAATACAGTGTGATATGTACCCAAAACTGTAAGCATAGGTTACCATAGGTGAGCACATTGAAGGTACCTGTTAATGCCATCTTTCGATGCTTCCCAGAAGAAGTGATATTTACAGAAAATCCTCAAATGGATTTCCCAGAAGAAGTGATATTTACAGAAAATCCTCAAGGCACTTGGAGGTGGGAAGAGGTATTCCAGATAGAGGGATTAATTGAATAAAGCTTGAATGTAGAGTTTGGTGTGAGAGGGAGAGTATAAGACTAAGGCTACAGAGATCATCAGGGCCTGATATGTTCTCTTAATGTATTTATAAATTATCTTAAGGGTTATGGAACAACATTCAATGGTTTCTAAATGAGGAAATGACAAGGTCAAATTTGTGTTTTACAAAGGTAATTCTGGCACAAGCCTGAAGAGCAGATTCAGTGGGTGACCAGTAAGATACTACTGAAATCATACATGTGAGCAAAAATGGTAGACTGAACTGAGAAACCAGTGGGCATGTGTAGAACTGGAGAGGTACAAGAGATATTATGATGATTAATTGCATGTGGGAAGTGAAAGAATGAAAGAATCAAATATAACACTTGCGTTTCTGATTTGTGTAATAGAAGTGATGGTATTATCATTAACTGAGTTGGGGAGTACTGAAGAGGAGTGAATTTTTAACATTGAGGAAGTTGATAATCTAATTTTAGACGTGTTGTTTTCAAGGTGTATATGCTACCATACTTGTCCCAAGCCATTTGTTTGTCATAATGCCTGTGACACCACTTTCTGACTCTCCATCATATTACTCTGTTGCAGTGATAGGTATGCTTGGTCATGCAGATGATTTGGAGAATTAATTTAGTGATGATTCTAAGTCCCATTTCATAAAATTACAATAAAAAGCATAACTAATTATAACATTAAAATATCTCCTAATATGTACATTAATTTATACTATGATTTAACTTGCATAACTTTCATATATTCTTTTCTCTAAATATATTTGTTGAAAGGCCACTAAGCAAGGAGCTCATTAGGTAATAATGGAAAAAATTATGAATGGCAATTGACATGGTCTTATAAAACCTACACTGAGACTGAAAAAAACATTGTATTTGGTTGAGTAAAATATCTCTACTACCATTTTATAATGCTATAGAAAGAAATAAAATATATGGATATTTAATATGTTCACTTCAACATTTAAAATATTCTACAATATTTTCATGCTCTTCTCTCCCAAAGCACTAACTGCTACATTTAACTTTTGAAATTTGCATTAAAGAAAGTTTAGGGAAGATATATTTTTTTAAATGAAAATAAATTTTCCTCATTTTTTTTAACAAAGGTGGTATACTAGATGATCTGAATTAGTCTTTCTTGGTTTTAAATTGATTCTGTATTTCTATTTTTATAATTTTTTTTCTGACATAGGCATGCCCCATTTTAAGAAATCAAAATATAGGAAAAAATGGTTTTATTTCTCAAAAATATTTAATCTATCCTTTTATTTTTCTTCTAGTATTAAAAATTTTAATTACAAAAACAATCGGTTCTTTTTGCAAAAGATATATTACAGAGATCTTGTCAATATTAAATTCTTTTGTATTAATGTATTGATTAAGAGACCATTTACTTCTTGGGGAATGGAGAGTGGAGGTTGCTATACCAAAGTATTGCTACTAATTGAAAATGCATAACTAATGAAGCACCTGGCACATAAACATATTCAGCAGCTTATCATTCTATATGTATAACTCAGTTTAAAAATTTCAGGCAATAAATAGGCTCATCTATGTCCGGATGTATATAAGTAAGTGCCTTGTAAGAGGAGACTTTGAATTAGAAGAGCTGGTATGGAGTAGACAGTATTTAGTAAGTCAAATAGAGATCCTCTGGTTATATAGAATTAGAAAGGCATAAACTAGATAGTTGGATGGTCAGCCCTGTGGAATGGGGAGAAAAAGGAGGTTGGGAAAAAGGATAGTTTGGTGAACTATAAAGTGGGAGTTAGGAAGCAGGCAATAACCTGTCTGTAAGAAGGAATACATACATTCCTATTGGGATAAGGATTATCTTATTTGCTATTTCTCATTGCATTTGATTTTTTTTTTTTAACATAAGTTATTTAAGAAGAGTAGCTCTTAGTCCTTTTGCTCATTTCTGCCATCCTTCTGATGTACTCCTATTGCTTGTTCTGAAGTGGTGTCTGAAAATAAATTGTAATTCAGCTTTGGCTTATGGTCTTACTTTTCTTACTAACTTGCTCTGTACCTTAGAAAAGTTATTTAGCTAGTTAGGCATCTTTTTCTCCATTTGTAAAATAAAGAAAGCATACTTAGATGCCTTTGTTACAGTTTTAAAGTATATAAAAGCCAGATTTTATATTTATAAGTCTCCAATTTGAATAATGAGTATGGAAATCTTTTTTACATGCTGTTATAAAAACAAAAAGAATTTTTATAAAAATTAGGGAAAACTTGACCTAAACCCTTTATTTATTGAGTGACATATATTTGACAAAGATGCTTTGATGATACTAGAAGCTTCGGTAGGAAAGTTATTCATTTGTTAGTAAAGGTACTTCCTTAGCTTAATATCTTATTGAGTATGTTCATACTAGCATTAGTAAAGTAATTTCTTAGTTTAGTATCCTGTTGTATATGATTTTTTGGAAGGTGTAGTTGATTTTGTCTTGGCAATGTAGTTTAACTCAGAGGGAATAAATGCTTTTCCTTCCTGAGAACCTCATTCGTTCTAGCAATGTGAAGAAAACACAAATTGAAAAATGGAGCAATTTGTTGATTTTTATAAAACTACAGATTCATGAAGTCATTCAAGATTTGATGTCATGAGTTATTTAGAAATCGAGACATGATTTTTGAAAATGAAATGAATTTATTTTTAGGCTAGCCTTTGTAGAAATTCTCAACCTTGATTTCAGTTTCCGAGTCTTTGCTTATCCAGAAAATTATATCTAACTATGTTACACTGGTATCTCATGCTTCAAGTCTTAAATGGTAAAAGGTAACACAGAAGGTAATAACTACTAGTACTAAATCATATATTTAAGAACTACTTACATATGAAAAGAATTTAAAGAAATCCTAATAGGCAGAGACTAGAAAAAGGACTCATAATTGTATGGACAATTACTAATTTACTTTTTGCCACTAATTTAAATTCAATGTGCCTTATATTAAATCTCTATTAATCATTTATTTATTTATTTAATTTAATGAATTGAGTTACTAAGACTATTCCTGAATTGACGTTTTGGGATTAAGAGCAAACAAAATAATTGCTGAGCATTTGTTTTATGTAGTTTTGATCAAAACATAGTCAATACTAGATATTTTAACTTTTTCTCTGAAAGCAGAATTATGGTTATGAAAGAGATTAAAAGAAAGGAAAATATAATTATGGTCCAAAGTGTTCATCTTTGTTTTATAGCATGCAATATACAGTGATCATATTTTACCATTGGGCAGTGGTCATACTCAACAAGTATACTCTTTTTTTTTATTACTGCCATATAAGATTATCATTTATAAATCTATTTTTACCATTGAGAAATAACTATTAATAACTACATCTAGATGTTTTCTGAGAATAAAATATATTTATTGATGATAGGACAGTTTTTTTCTTGAGTTATTCTTATCTCTTACCTGAGCTTTCTCCTTTACTTTAGATTTCAAGAAGAGGGAAAGTAAAGCTAATTTTGTAAAAAGTTTTATAAAGCTTTTCAGGTTTTTCATTGGCCTCCATTATCTCTTATCCTGTATTCTAGCAATCACAAATTTTTAATGGGGAAAATTTTTTAAGAGGGGAAATATTCATTTAGAAATATTAAAAAAGAGAAGATTTCAATTAGAAGGATTTAAAATGTTTGAGGGCTTAAAAAATGAGTTTTCAACTTGCTTTCATATTGTTAGAGCAATAATTTTAATTTGCCTTTCATTACTTCTAGACATGCCTTTAGTACACCATGTTTAAGCATGGCAAATATACTGAAATAAAATCAATTCATTTTTTATTACTCAAGAGACATACTAATTTAATTTAAGGAATTATAAATAAATATTATTTAAAGAGCATCATATTTCAAATGAAAATATAATGAAGTAGCCATTGATATTCTGTGTATGTGTTTGCCAACATTTCCCCTTCATTCTTTTCTTTTTCTGCCATATTAACCTAAAGACCGTGGGCTATTAGAAAAAAATTATAAAACTTAAAAATATATATTTAATAAATTTGAATTCAGATTCTATTATTTTTGAATGGTCTTCTACATAAGAGCAGAATGAGTTTCTGTCTCATAGGAGATATAAAATATTGTAATCTTCGATTAATTGTTTAGATAACATTAGTGCTTTCTATGCATTAAGTAGACTCCTTGGACACCATTAACAATAGAATATATGCATTGAGCTCTTTATCCAGTACAGTGATGTTCACCTAGAATAATTCATTCTCACTTCTTCTTTTTTTTTTTTTCCTCAAATAAGGATGTGAATTAATATAGAAGTGGTTAGATTTAAGTAGGGTTTCTCAACTTCAGATCTATTGGTATTTTGGGGTCAGATACTTCTTGATTATGGAGGCTGTCCTGTGCATGGTAGGGTGTTGAGCAGCATTCCTAACCTCTACCCTCTAGACACTAGTAGCACCCTGTCAGTTATAATGACCAAAATATTTCTAGACAGTGCCAAATGTTCCCTGGGAGACAAAAAACACCCTGAATTGAGATCTACTGGGTTAAAGTGAAATGCAGAGTAACTCTTTACTGTCCATATGTGTGTACTCTGAGATTTTTTGGTGACCAATTTCTTTAAAGTTTCACTTAAATGATGTGATTGAAATCGGACTACATCTCTAAACAGTGTTAGGCAGTACCATCATTTGTTCTAATATTTTAGAAAACAAAATCCCGACCTCATATAGGTGACATGGATCATTTGGAATGCTTACACAATCCTGGTAGAAGTGTAAATTAACATTAACTACTTTGAAAACTGTTTGGAAGTATCTACTAAAGTTGAATGTATATGTACCTTGAGATCCAACAGTTCCATTTCCAAATAACAAAATATACAATACTCAGAGTAAATTTCATATAGCCAATTGATTCTCATAGAATGCTTTTGTTAATTATTGCTGAAGTCTTATATTTGTAGCCATCTTATGACATTGTCAATTGTGATGCGATGTGAATAATAGTTGATATTTAATTTGTTAACACTAAGACAAAAGTGAAACAACAAATATATATGTCCAGACTTTACTTATTCATCAATTATGTGAGCGCCTTTGGTTTTTAGTTTTCAAATACTGGAAGAACAATTCCTTAATGTCATATGCTATTCACAATGTAACAACTACAGACAAGACATACTTTCAAGTTTAATCTGTATAATTAACATTTTTATATCACTTTATTAAGTCTACACTATCAACAAAACAAATGAAGCCCTGATTTATACTGTTTGCCAGTTTCTATTGTATAAATACTCATGTGAAAAACCATGGTTGATTTCAAGCTGTCACTGTGATGTCAACTGAACACAAAGTTATGAAGAGATAGTATCTCACCGTTATATAATATTTCCACCATACAGCTATAATAGACATAAATAACCCTAAGAGCATAGATGATAGTAAAATGTAGTAAAATAACTGGGAAGTGATGACTATTATTACATTTCTTTTTAATATACTGCATTTATTTGTAAGATTACATAATTTAATTATTAATAGTGGTTTTGTTTAACAACCGACTCACAAATTACTGAAAACTTAACAGTGTGCTCTCATGATCCAGTATGAGCTAGCTCCAGCACACCATGGTTTTTAACAAGTATGTTCATAGCAGCAATATTCATGTGGCTAAAAACTGAAACTATCTCAATAACCATTAGTAATAGATTGGCAATTCTAATTATTGTCTAATTGTAATTATTACCTAATTATTCTATAAACTCAATTTTTAATTTTTATTATAAATTCTAAATGTGTTATATTTATACAATAGAATATTATATTGCAATAAGAATAAGCAAACTTATAACTACATGTAACAACATGGATGAGCCTCTCAAACTCACTGTTGAATTAGAGCCAATTTGTATGATTCCATTTACATATAAAGTTCAAAAATTAGCAAAACTAATCTATAGTGTTAGATATCAAGGTAAAGTTTATACTTAAAGAGGAGGTTTTATGCTGGGAGCTTTTGGGGTGCTGGTGGGATTCATTTAAAAAATCTGGTGGTTACCTGGGTGTGTTCACTTTGTGAAAATTTATCAAGCTTAGGATTTGTGCACTTTTCTGTATGTATGTAATACTTTAATTAAAAATTCACTAGAAAAAAATATTAGCTGAATTGGAAGATATATCTGGGAACTCAGCAACTAGTACATTTGAGGCTTTTGAGAGATAACTTTTATTGAAGCACAGCCAAAGCCCTCTCAAAGTTATCAAAAAGAGTTGGTCTTTTTCTCTTTCATATGTATTCTTTTCTTTAGTTGAAATACTTGCCATTCCTTAAACTTATTCTGTGCACTTATTATGTTACCTCTGCTCTTGCTTTTCCTTCTCTCTGAAAACTACCTTTCTAATCTCTGCATTTTGTGATTTCTTAATATTCTTCTCACAGGTAAGTCATTCTTTAATTCTTTGAGGTATGATTTCAGTAAGAGTAGTTTTTTACCTACTGGTATACCTTTTACATACAAGACTTGAAGATTAATGTAAACATAACTGGATATACTTTTCTGGCTTCAGCAGTATTGGATGATTGAGGGTACTGCAATCTGACTGCTAGATAAGTAGGACATTGTTGTATAAGGCTTCCACTGTTGCCTCAAGTATAACCTTCATATGTTTCATATCTTATCAGTTATTTTCATTATCCTTATTTCAACTATCCAATACAGGCTCTCATAAAATCTATATATTATTAAGTATATTTATAATCACCTTTGAAATAATTTTGAATTTCATGAAAATATGGTAGTGGGAAATTTCAAATTCCCTTTTCATTAAGAGGATTTATATGATATATATATATATATATGTTATTAATAATTGGGGGTCAGCCATGATCTTATATAAGATTAGATCTCATAAAATATTAATATGTTTCTAGACCTCTAAATTTGGAACTAGTTAAAAATCTCAAGATCAATTTGAATCTAGACTGGACTGAACCTGAGTGTTATTTCCTGTCTGGTCATGTAAGTGTCATAACTCTGCTTATTAGGGAAGATCAGGTTGAGACTACTGGTGTCTTTAACAGTGTGATATTGTTTACTTGCAATACTCACCAGTCCACTTATGGACACCCTCCAGCTGATATGTTTATGCCTGGTTTAAGAGTATATGTCAAGTGGCTTATAACTTCTGTCTTCCATTTTGAAGAGAATTAATTTGTACTTAGGTAGCTGATAAACTCATTTCTTTTCTTTTTGATTCTATCTTAGAATGCTTCTCTGACTGTTTGTATCTTAAGCACTTCATTTATGGGACAGCCCAATATAAGTTTTAATTTTATTTTCTCCAGTTTCATAACAGGTTTTACTTTTTACATTTGTTTAGTTTTGTTTTTCTGGGTTATAAGAAAAAAATCAAGTTTTTAGTTGCTTTAAATTTCCTTTCTAAGTTCTTTTAACAGTATTTTTTAATTCCTTTGGCATGAAGAAGCCAACAATTCTACTTTCCTAAAGCAAATTGTTTTCCTTTTACACTCCATGCTTCTGGTGTTGGCACTCTTGTTTTTACTAGTCTCTCTTGCATACAGAATTTTATATTTTTACAGTATAAAGGTTATAGGCAAATAGCCAGCTGTCACATTCTTGAGGTCAGATACAACTACTATATATGAGATGCTCTGTTTTGGCTTCATACTACTTGCCAGATTGCTAAGCAGATGTTCTAGGCTATAATTCAGGAAACTGGGACCTCTTGAAACATTCCCTGAGAGTCGCTTTTGACATCTCTGAATCATTTATTTAAAGGTAATTAGTTCTAGTGAAAATGAAAATGCATTGATATGAAAAAAACAAAATTATTTTACAGTGTTTGGGAGTTGTAGCATTATTAGAAACAATTCTGAATCTGTATCTAATGGTAGAAAAGTATTAATTTTAATGCAGGAATTCATTACAATTAAGCATTTTTCCACTTATTTGTTTTTTAATTTGGAGAGTGATGCAAAAAGGCTACTACCAAAATTTTTTCTTTTTATAGAATTTAAGGACTACCAATTGACTGTGTTCTATATTGAGGAGTTTATAAACTACCTGTTTCAACACAGAAAATAGGTACAAGGAGACTGTAATAAGAGTATTATTTTTTCTCTAACATAGTATATGCCTTGGTATTTTTTCATATATCCCATCAATATTTTTTGTCGGTACTGCAATTTTTATTAAAACAAAGCTACCTTATCTATATTAGGAAGTTTTATAAAATACTATTCTAAATATGTAGTTATTGTGTCCTATATGTCCATTTATCAATTACATAATAGATTAAAATTTAATTAACTCATATTCTAAAAGTTGGAAAAATACGTTTTAAAAAAATCTGTTATGATCTGTTCATTTAGATCTCTTTGACCATATTTAGATAATAAAGAAACCCATAATACTTGCATTTGTACTGCTATATTTTATTTGTAATATGCATTGTGCTTTGAAGAAAAGTACTTTACACGGAAATAGTATAAGATCCAATATCTTGTTATTGGGAAAATTCTTAGGCCACCATATTTTAAGGAAGGTGAGAATAAATAGTAGGAATAAACATCTAAATCTCATTTATATTTGCCTATAGGTGAATTTGAATTTAAAGTTAATGCGGGTCCATCAGACATTCAGGATACTCATAACAAACACTTCAATCAAACTAATGAAGTCTCAGTGTGAAAATCGAACTCTAAAATCACCTCTGTTCTTCCTCCTTAAACAATTCTTTCATTTTTCCCATTTCATATTTTGGATAAATAGCATTACAATGAGATTGATGCAAAAGACCAATCTCAGCAGTTCTTCCAGAGTTATAGAAAAATAATAAAGAATGTTAGTTTATAAAACTTATTGCCCTAGTCCCTAAGCCTAAGTGGATAAAACTTCCAGTTCCTGCTGGACTAAATGTTGTATTCCAGTAGGAAAAAAATAAAGAGTTTGATAATGTCTATTTTATAATTGAAACCCAAGTAGAGCCTCTATCTCTACTTAAAATTTAAGTATTTTTATAGATAAGCTCTTATTTGGATAATTGATAGTTGAATATTAATAATCTATTGCACCCTCTTTTTTCTTTCTCTTTCTTGCTCTCTTCTCTCTTTCTTATGTATATATATACATTCACAAAAATTAGCAAGTTGTAATAACTAAGGTATCAAATTACTGTGTTTTGTCAATTCTAAGATGCACGTTTTCTTTATATTTTGACACCTCTGAAATTGGGATGCAGCTGTCTTTTCTCCACCCAAATTTAGAACCCATTGAGAGAAAAAGAGTCAGATAATAGAGATCAATGTATCATCTTTTTATAACTGATTAATAATAGGTTGGGTATAGATTAGATCTACTAGCCAAATGGGGTAGCTGACATTTCTTCCCAGAATTCCACAGACTTACCTGCAGGCCTTGCCATGTGAAACCTATGGCACTGAGCAACAGTGATGATGTGCTTTCTATGAGCAGCTTGCTGTCCAGGTGGGAAGAAGCTCACAAACAGCAGTTCACCAATCAGATAGGGCACCACCCCTACACCAGGGAAGAATGAGCTGGAGGGAGAAGCAAGGCAAGAATTAGTAATCCATGTGGAGACCAGTGAGTGAAGGCTAAGACTGCCCCCTAACAGTGGACTTGAGGTCTAAAATCCAGATATCACTCCAAAGCTGACTCTTCTGCCACCCTTTTCCAAGTTCTCCTAATTCACTAGGGATGCTTTAAAAATACAGATTTTAAAATATGCATTAGAAATATTCATTTCTTACTCTCTCTTTCTGTCTCTTTCACTTTTCTACTTCCATATACTTTTACTTGCTGCCAACACCTGCTGAATTCTTTGTTGTTTTTTTTTTTTTTTTTTTTTTGTGAATCTTTTTTAGCTAGGACCTCCAATACTATGCTGAATAAAAATGGTGACAGTGGGCATCCTTGTCTTTTTTTTTTGAGAAGTAGATCCTTTTTCAGGCTCTCTTGTGGGACGAGGCTTTTCCTTTCAATGACCTACTTTCCAACATAGCTGAATCTCCTGCATTATTTTCTTCCTCTGCCTTTGCTTATGTTGTCCTGCTCAGATCCCTTGATATAAGTTTGTTCTCACCTCGACCTCACCGTTATCTTCACATCTTACCTTTTACATTTATTCTCTTGTACAGTTTCTCCCTTTGCCTGTCACATGCTCACCTGGGCTAATAGAGTTCACCTGCACCAAAAGCTTGTTAGTACTTAAAAAACATCTTCATTCAAAATACATATTGTTAATATCCTCATTTGGTCCACACATCCTGCCTTAGGATTGGCTTCTTTCTTAAAGAATTAGCATTGAAGAAACTCACATTTGCATTTTATCACATCCACCACAGCCCATCTGGAGTGAACCATCAATCCACAGTGAATTTTTGCAGAAGAGGGTTTTGCTACATGAATCACCTAGATAAATGCACAAGAATGAGAGCAAAAGAAAACACTCTTTTTTATTTTCTTCAGAATGGAAGTTAAAATATGCCATATTTGCTAGTGTATAAGGCATATTGAAATGATACTTAAGCATTGGAAATTGCATATGTGAAGCTGGAAAAACATTGTCTCCATGGACTATGCAGGCACAGCAAATGGAAGATATCTTCAATGTATGGCACTCTATATTTTTGTGCTATGATCTGAAACTTAATAGTATAAGCTGTGCTTTTTAAGAATATTGATGTCTTCACTCAGATAATCATAAAACTGATTCTATAATAGAAAAGCCAAAGTCATGATACTCGAGAAATCAGAAAAGCTGGTCTTTAATAGTGAAAGTCCCTTCATTAGTGAAACAAGATAGGGCTCTTCAAAATTTACTTTTTCTTAACTTGAGATTAGTTTTTCACCAACTGCATTGGAGATAATGTTTATCTTCTTAGATGGTAAAGGATAGGTTGAGCCTCTTTTCTAATACTTATTTGTAGAATACTTATTCATTCACTTGATATATTTATTGAACATATCAGATGTATATATGAAGCACTGTTTTAGATAATGGGGATATATCAGTTAACAGACAAAAATCTCAGCTTTCATGGAGCTTTTAATTCTGCTGGACTGTCATGAAAGTTAGATGTGCTTTAAGTGTGAAATAGTTTAATAGTTAGGAGATTACTTTAGTAATGCTGGTATTTTAATAACTTGTGGCATAGCAACCTCCGGTAGTCAGACTTCATATGTGAGGACTCATGTAGGAAGGACGCAGAAACTGCCAGTCTTCTTAAAAGTTAGGCCTGGAACTGGTATAGTTCTGCTTTCATCATACTCTGTTTGACAAAGAAGTCGCAGGACAGCCCAGATTCAAGAAGAGGAGTCTGAGACCACACGTCTCAATGGGAGGAGTATTACAGATTTTGTAGTCATCTTTGCTATGTCACACATACCACTTAACTAGCTGTGTGACTTAGGGTAGTCACTTCAGCTGTCTGAACCTAGGAACCCTAAACCAATATGTCTTAACATGTCATGGGGAGTGCCAACACATTGTGTTTAAGACTCATGTACTAGGCATTGTCCACCCAATATAATGGTTCATTTTGACATATACTGTTTGCTACAACTTCAACTTGGATACTTTAAATAAAATTGAAAATTTCTCATTCTCCAGGGTCTTTAAAGACAGTTTCTTACCATCACAGTCTAGTACAGTACTGTGTATATATGACTTATTAAAGAAGAAATGGCAGTTATATCACAATCTTAATATGTATTTTCTGTGATCCAATATCTTTTAGTCATCATTCTTATAACTAGTAGGTACAAATAGAATTAATCATAATTTATAGCAGTCTACAGTTTATCATTCCATGGGGGAAATGGGATTTAAGCATTAAGAATTAAGTTTCTAAGCATTTTTTTCTTTAAATAGCTATACTTTTTGAAAACCTTGGAAACCCTTTCAGTTATACTAATGTAAGATTGATCATCCTCATCTAGTGATAAACATTCTGGAGAAACATTCAGTCTTTTACACTTGACAGCACCCAATGTCTGCATTCATTGTACACTCCTTGAAGGCATGGAATAGACTGTGCGTGTGTGAAGGTTACATGATTTCTTTCAGTGAGCTACAGTGTGCTGGTGAAAAGCAGAGGTCGTCTTAGAAGCCCCTATGATTTAATACTTTCACAGTATTGCATGCCCAACCTGTTTATGAGTTACACGTTTCTTTCCTGCAACCCGCCTTCCCCTCCACCCCCCACCCAAGATAAACCCTCTGGGTAGAGCCACAAAACAAGGCTTTTAACACTTCAGTGTTTTATGGGTATACTCACTCTTAACCTATTCATTTCCTTATCTCTTGGTTTTCTTCCTCAGTATCTTCTTCTGCCATCCTGAAAATAATTGTTGGGAATGTATGTATTGGCAAATAAACCAATTGGTGGGTTAGGAGATTCCTCAACTCTCTTGATGATATTAGAAGCTTTTTCAGTGGATTACAGATTAGCACTTTCTCTGCAGTTCTCTCCAAGCAGTCTAAATAACGCATACACCAAACTTCACTGGAAGATTCACATTCATTTCTCTGGTTACCTATTAAGTATACATTTGCTAAGTGAGTGCAAGAAGTCAGTGGCATTTAATAATTGTAGAACTTGGGCATCAAATCTTGGATTTATCAGTAAGTTTTTGTGTAAAATGAGGCCATTAACTTTTCTTTTGTTTCTTCCCTCCCCTTCTTCATGCCCCTGTGTTTGTTTTTTCATCCACCCCACCAACAATTTGTTAGTATTTTTTTTTATTTGATCTATGAAAACATGTTAAAATTTTATTGTGTACCTACAAGTAGAGTAATTAAGGTTCTGTGAAGACCTCACCTCACACTCAGTCCATCCAAATGGTATTCTATCTACTTTCTGTGCCTTCAAATAGTCATACCTGTTCTTATATGAATAAACTTCCTAAGAAAACACAAGTTGGATGTCCTTTCATTGTTCAAAACTTTCCACTTTTTTTTTTCTTTCTTTCTCTCCCTTTTACTAACATTGGTACATAAGCTTTTGTATGTTTCCTTCTGGATACATATCACATATTATAAACTTCATTAATACTCATGTTTCACTTAAAGAATGCCTATATATACGTTCAGAGTAGCCATGTTCTTTATTTCCTTTTTTAAAAATTTATTTGTAACATTGCTGAAAAACACTAAAGGTAAAAAAAGAAAGTGTGTATATATATATATATATATATACACACACATACATATATATGTATAAAGTGTATATATATATACATACATACAGAAAGGTCAAGTTACTTATCATAATTCACATAGTAGGAGGTAAAGAGAAATGGGAAGGGACTGTGTGTGTGTGTGTGTGTGTGTGTGTGTGTATACACACACACACAGTCCCTTGCAATTAAAAAAATAAGAAATGAAATCTGCTCCCACTCCTATCCCATGCCAGAGGTAATCTTGACTAACAATTTGATGGATATCCTTCCAACTTTTTTCCTAAAGTTATATAGATTTTAATGTATATATTCATATGTGTATAGATGTTATTTTACCAAACAAAATTATGATCTATGTATATTTTTACTTTTAATTACTCAAACTTGCTGAAGTTCAGTTTCTCATCTGAAAAGGGGGCATAGCATTAGTACCAGCTCTCAAGTTCTTTAAGAAGTTGAGTAAAATAATACATGTAAATCATTTAAGACATACTAGCAGTGAGGCAGCACTTAGTCTTTATGGCTGCTCTAACTATGCAAACAATGTGCCAAACCTGGCATCCATAAGTGATCTAGGCACAACCCTTCAAGGAGACTATACGATAGTAGTTTATTTATTTATTTTTTTCAATAAAAACAATAGAGAATCCTGTGAAATTTTAAAATTTTATTTGATTTAATATAGTTCATGTCATATACATTTACATTTTTTTCTTCCAGAAAGTCTTAATAAGAAAAAAAAAGCAAATGTATATTTGGAGATGTAGAAGTTCTGAGAAGCTCACCATCAATTTGTGAATATATCTATTTAGGCCTTGTTCCTTTTTGTCTAGACAAAAAGCTTTCTAAGTAAAGAAATTTAAATGAAACTTTAATTTGACTTTCTAAAAAAAGAAATCACATTTAAAAGAGGCAAGATTTTTTACTCACCCCCACTTGCTTTCAAATAATAAGGAGGAAAAGGACAGAGATATATTTATTTATCTCATTGTTTATAATTCCAGCAATTTAGGGCACCTAATGGAAATTAAAGTGCTCTGGGAAGGACTCAAGGATTCAAGGGTCAACTGTATTTTCAAACACCCGAGGTGATGACAATTTACAGCTAAAGTTAAGAATCACTGTGTTAGAGAATCAGGAAAGAATCCAGAGAAGGTGGCAAAGCAAAAAATTTTAGTACTTAGTGACTGCATATCGGAAGCAGTAGAACTAAAGAACATAGAATTTTAAATTTGGAAGAAATTTAAAATCTAGTCTAACCCCCTCATCTTATAAAGTCAAACGACTTGCTCAGTGTCACACATCTGATAAATGGACACCACTATCACACATACACGCAATTTCCCCCTACTATTGTGCTTCCTTTCTGTAATTCAAATATTTTTTTACAATGGAAGTTTGGTACAGAGCAGGACACTGGCATTATCAGTGACAAAAATTGGAAAGGCAGGTGATTGTTTTGGGTATACATTGATAAGTTTAGTTGTTGATTGATTTGGTTTGAGAAAAGAGATCTAAAAAGAAGATTATAAGTATTTAAGCAGAAGAAAGTAGTACTCAGGTGTGAAATTGGAACCAACTTGTCTGGAAATCATTAAAAAACGGACAAGTTAAAACCATAAATGAGGCTAAGGAGAGAATATAGAAGGAGGACATCAGAGGGCTGAGGGCTGAGGGCTGAGTCTTTGGGAAACAGCCACATTTTAGTTAGGGCTGCTGGAGGGAAATGAAACAAGAAGAGAGATGGTGAAAGAATCATTTTTTTTTAATGTTGAAAACAGAATGAGAATACTTTTTTTTTTACAGTGATGAGACATAGTACACACAATCACTGAAATTTCGTGAATGAATAAATGAAACAAGAAAACATGGAGCGGGTTTTTTAAATTTGTTTTTGTAGAACATAGTCACTACAGTACTAGAAAAAGCATTGTACTCGAAGTGAAATGATCTGGCTTCCCATTTCTCTTTACCTCCTACTATGTGAATTATGATAAGTAACTTGACCTTTCTGAATCCATTTTCTCATTTCTAAAATTGGGATAATGCCCCTTCACAGAGTTATTCAGAGGAGTAAATGAGATGATATATGCCAAACTATAACGTGCTGTAGGAATGTCATGCAACATTATTATTGGAGAAGTCAGTAGGGGCTAAAATTTGGAGTTGGACAAGCCCAACATCAAATGCTGATACTAAATACTGTGCCCTAAAGAAGGTTATGTAACTTCTCTGAGGTATATTAGGAAATGGAGATGATATGAATACCTTTGTCATAATTTTGTTTTGATTAATGAGGATTAAAAGGGATAATGTGTGTTACTTATAATAATAGAGCTGACTTCAAACTTAAGCACGTCGTTATAGCCATTCAAAATAACAGTTCAGAAATAGATAAGCCCATTGTTTCTTTGATGCTGAAGTGTGTCTAATGACATTTCCTTAGCATATGAAACACATTTGGGCTGGCACCAGAAAACCTTCAACAAGGTATTCTTCACAGCACATTGTCACTTTGGCTAATCCTTCAGTCGTTTTTGTTAGCTTCTTTTACATATGCTTTTTAAATATTGGACATTTTCGACATTTTGTTGTAGACCCTGTTTTGACCTCACATTCTCTCTTTAGGTAGTGTCTTCCACTTCATGACTTTGATTACCGTTGATTCATTTAAAGCTCCCAAATGTGAATCTCTACCCCAAACCATTCTTCTGACCCATGTATCCAAGTGCCAACATCACTCCTTGGATCTCTCATTGGCTTCTTTATACTGATATGACCCGGAGTTCAACACATTGTTCTTTGCTCCCTCCCTTACAAACTTGTTCTCCTTTGTTCTCTGTCTCTGTAAATGATACCAACATTTCCACCACAGCCCATGTCAAAAACCTAGGCATCTTCTATTTCCTTACTCCCCACCTGTAATCAGTCACCAAATTTTGTCACTTGTACTTCTTAAATGTATCTTGAATTAATCTTCTGTCCATTTTTACTGTCACACCACAATTAAAGCTACCAGCTACTCTCACATGGACTACTACCACCTTTGTCTTATAATGACTCCACATCCATTCTCATTCCTTTTCAGTCCAACTCCACTTAGAAGCCAGAATGATCTTTGAACACACATATTTGATATGTCACTTACCATCTTAAACTCTTCTGTTGCTTTCCGTTGCTCTTATGTGCACTGATTACCTGATTCTCAGCCTTTTTCAATCTACTCTCTCTCTATCTCTATGTGCTTTAGTCTGGCCAAACTTAAAGTTTACATA
>NW_006436298.1:23548357-23561929 GCF_000325575.1 Pteropus alecto | reverse complement strand
CTCCTTCCACTGCTCCCTAAGTTAACCCCGGTTATATGTTCTTATGACATATTTATTTCTCCTGTGTGCAGTTTTTGCAGCTATAATTATCTGTTTGTCTTTCTCTCTGCTATGAAGACAAGGGCTATATTTGCTTATCAGTTATCCCTTGCCAGTAACTCTATGTATGGCCAGTAGTCTGCATTCAGTAAATATTTCAAGAGAAAGAATGAATAGAATGAATTTCCTGAATGTTGATCCCAAGAAGGAAAAGGATACGTTTGTAAATTCTAATTCTGTTTCCACTTAAGCTACAAATGGAGTAGTCCAAATGATTATGATTTTACCTTTCTTTTGCTTTAACAATCCATACTTTTTTTTTTGTAAAATTTTATTTACAGCTACTACTTTTCCTTTTCCTACTTTACCTGATTTTACCTTTCTTTTGCTTTAACAATCCGTACTTTTTTTTTTTGTAAAATTTTATTTACAGCTACTACTTTTCCTTTTCCTACTTTACCGATATATATCTTGCAAGACCTTTGCCTTGAATATTTTAAATAGTAACGGAATTCCTTGAATTAATGTTGCTTCAGGATCTGCTTAGAGTTTTGAGTCCACACAAGACATGCATTGTGTGGAATATTTCCTCCAGCTTGCTGTTTCTGAGGTCAGGAGAGTATAGCAGGTAGGGGGGCTCTGGGCAAAAACTAATAATTTGTATTAACTGTCTGATGCTCAGAGCAAGAAGAAGCCAAAACAGACAGACTCTTGGAATTGCAAACCGTTGGAACAAAATATGACTTTTAATGCTAACCTAATGTGTTCCTACTTTTGCTTCACACTACCCTCGAAATAGGTCATATTCTTTTTAAAGCATAAGTACCATCAGTTGAAAATACTACTTAAATTTTCTTATTAAACTTAGAGCATAGATAATACAATATATTAGTCACTGTTTTAATACATTGTAAATATACATTTTATACTTTCTTTAAATGTAAATGTATACTTGATGACAGCAACTTTGATTTTTATTTGGCATAAAACAAAATGCATTAAATAGTAATTCTTAGTTTCTGTATCTCAGTCATTGCCCTGATAAAAATCTTCTGGTTGACAGTTTGCTTCTGTTTTTCATGCTTATACACATACATAATATCACATTTTCTCAGAATTCTCAATGATAAAAGAAAAGTATCCATATAATAATTTCTAACAGTCTTACTTGCAAGAGTGAATTAAATTATTTTTAATAATATGTGGCACTATCTACAGTAAAGACCGATTAATAGTTTCTTATCTGCAAAATAGCGGTAACTCCTATACTTAAACTTTTGTATGATATATAAAATATCTAGCACCACTTCCTGTACTTGGGAACACTGCATATATTGAGAACACTGGTAAAGAGACACGTGTATTGCAAGCAAATATCAAAACCCGGGCAATGGTAGACCTCTTTCTCATCATACTGGCTTCCTCATCTCCTTTCTAGGATATTTCTAGTATAGAATCCTATTATGATCCTGCAGCCCATTGTGAAGCATCTTTCCTCATTATCATCTTCATTCTCCTTTAACGTCCCTACTTGACAAACCTAGTATGTACATATTAATTGAGAGTTTGTGGGGGTAGAGTAGAAAGGTAATAAAATCATAAAGATAGTTCATTTTTCAAGACCTAATTCATTGCCTATATTAGTAGTTCTCAGATGTTTAGATTTCATAGGTTTATGTGAAAATCATTACATTATTATTTTTCTCATTTCTTTATGACCCTTAATATCCATGAAAACTTCTTCGAAGCTTTGTGAGCTTGTGTTTGGGAGCCACTAGACTATATATCTTTGTGATTGCCTGGCTCAACGAAGAATTTTATCATGAATAGATTAATTATATGATGAGGTAAAAGACTTTGTTCAGTGTAGAGAAAAATCTAGGTTATCTGGTATACTTAAGTATCCCACACTGCATTATACTCAGAAGTAATACCTATTTATGCCTGTAGTTAGGAAAATGCAACTTACCTTTGATATTCTTTACCAGGAATATTTTTAGGTCCACAAGATGGCAGTATTACCTTATGAAGGTAAACAGAACCTTGAAGAGAAGGATTGCTTGGTTTTCCAGTACAAATGAAGGGTGCTTTTGAATGCATCTGGAAAACTCATGGTCATTGATAAAGTATGAAAGACAGTGATATCGAAGGCAAGAGACCATCTGAGGAGACAGCTGCTAATTCAGTAAATGATTAAATAAAAATAGTAATTATGTCATGTTATAGGAAGTCTTTCTTCCTTTCATTTCTACTTTCTACTCTTATGAGAAAGAAGTGAATATCAAGAAAACAAATTTCATAAGATGCCCTTGACGTCCACCATACTTAATCCAATATCCCATGCCATTCATATTTATAGCATAGAAATAATAGTTTAATTACTTAATGTTCAGTAATGATGACCCTAGTTATTGAGATAGCATTAGATTATCTCATTTACTAAGGGAAGTAACACATTTTAGAAAGATTTTCACAAGTTAAAATGAAATTGTAGTGTTAAAAGATTAACCCTGTTATTCAGAATGCCACCTGTATGAATGAGTTTCTATCTAAATCACTTTAGGTAGAAATTATGAAATTCATTTCATTCATGATCTAGGTATAAATTGATTAGTATTACAGAGATAAAAAGAACTATGGTTCATTATTATCTTTCATATTTCTGTTAATGTATCTTATTCTAATTATTTAATAATTTAAGTACTCAGTTCATCTAAATGTATTTTCAGATCAAATAATTTCAAGTTTAGTCATTATTCACTTTCACTATTTAATCAAACACAAAAATAATTTATTTTGAATGAGGTGGTAACTGTTTTGAATGTTGTATTTCAAAGTACAACTACATACGACTTAATAAGAAATATAAATTCCTAGTGATGCTTTCAGCATTGTTAAACTTTAAAAATATTTTCTTTGCATCATTATTACTATGATTTAAGGGCAAATTCAATCTTATTTCCGGTCTGTCTATTCACGTCCACAACCTTATTTTCTTGGGTAGTTCACATAGCTCTATGTTAGCCATGGTAACAGAAATTTAAGTGGTACTAACAAGTAAAATCCACAGATTCCCAAGCCCTTCTTGACCATTAGTTAAACCTTTTATGACAGGTTGTAAGAGGCAGCTCATCTATAAGATTCTACTTTATCTACTTTAGCTTCCTTTACTTTCTTGACGAGGAAGAGTAGTCTAAATTAGTGAGATTGACAGCCTTATAATGGGAATCTTCTGGAGGAATATTCTTGCTTAGAGAGCATAGGATATTTTATGCAGACTGATCTTGAGAGTGTGGTTTGGTATTTGTTCCACACTCTGAAACCAAGCTTCTTTCTAGTGTCTTATTAATTTAACTAGTTTTGTACTCGTTTAGTGGGGTTAATGTTATTCAATGTTATGACAGCTTATTCACTGGAATAATTTTAAGGAATATCTTTTTTATATCAGGCTTTAGCATAGTAGTTAATATTGAACTGGCAACTATAAATTTTAGATTACTGTATGAATTAATCAAAATAAAATTACTTGGAGTAAATAGAAAAGTTGTGTTGTTTGGAAATTTTATCATGTCTTCATGCTATAGCTCATATGAGTCTGACTTTTGAGAGACAGTTCTGAACCTGGGACAAAGTTAGTGCTCAAATAATCCATTCTCTTTTATTCATTTCTAAAGAGGTAGGCAATAGGTCAGTAAAACTGACTTGGAATCGGTTTCATTCGGCTCATGCTCAGGCTATTCTCCTGTGCAGATGCTATCGTTATTGGCTCTAGTATCTGAGGAGGACAAAGTAATGAAGGAAAGTGACAAGGTCATAGAGGTAGAAAAGAAGCTTGCAAGAATAGAGAAGTAGGAGGTTATATTAGTCTTAGTTGAACATGACCCCTTGCTCCCTATCCCTGATGCTGATAGTTCTGTGAAGACAGTTCACAGCACTGGGAGACTAAGAGCATTATAACTGACTTTATTCCTGGCCAACGAAAATCCTGTTGATTAAACTCAGAAGGAGGCTCTGCTGGTCCTTTTGACTATAGATGTTCTACATATAGGACTTTTTTTTAGGAAGATGAAGTGTGAGGAATCAGAGCAGTCTACCTCATCCGTTTTCACCAGCCTCAGACTTAGGGCAAGGCCTTAGAACCAGAAAAAATTGAAAGCAAAAAAGGAAAATATGGGAAAAATCATAAAGGTGAAAAGACATTATTGGAAAAATAGTACAAATGAAAATTCCAGAGGGAGAAGAAAGTTATCTTTCAAAGAACTTTGATATAGTTGTTTATGCCACTTTGAGTACTTATTCGAAGCTAACATGTTTACTTGGACTCTCTTTTTAATAATATCTTGCTTTACATGAAAAATTCATGCATAAAAGATCTTACAGGTGTGGCAGTTACCTTTGTAAAATACAGCTACCTTGTAAAATATTGTTTGTGTTTAAGAAGTATGAAGAATCCTTTTTTACTCTTTATTTTTATGAAATACTTGAAAGCATATGATGAAATTCTAAATTAATTTTTTTAGAAAAATGTGTTTGTTCAATAAGGTGCATTTAATTTTTCTTTGAAAATATTTTATTTAGAATTTTTAGCATTTTTGCTTATCATGGCAATATGTATTTTTCAGAACCCAAATTAAATTTTCATAATTTTTATGTTTCATAAAAACATAACTTCATGAAACTAGTTTCGCACTTGTAGGTTATAGATATAGTATATTTGCAACATTATTGTATTTGCTGTGCAGAACTTTTTTAGATAAGTAGATAGAAACAAGCTATATAGTGGAGATTCAGATCACAGTGCAATAAAAAGTCAAAGTGGACAGATGGAGCCAGATAAAGGTTTAATATCTTTAAAAAGGTTTAAATCTGTTTTCAGATCCACATTACATTAATCATATAGTATGTGAGCACAAAAATATTCACAATACTAAATACCTTTTATTTTGCTTTGGAACCTCATTTTGAACGTTTCGGATACAAGTAAATTGAGATAAAATATCAAAATTGATGAGTTTATTGCAAAGCCTGAAGAACCAGAGTAAATTAGAATTCTGCTCACTAAGTGCCTCAGAGCTTATTCCACCTGACTCATCAAATGAAAAATTCATCAATTAATCCTCTGACAATAACGATATATACACAAAAATCAATCTGGAATTGATTTTTTTTAGTCTGAACATGAAAACCAAGCTTTGACTTATACATAATGTGAAATTTCTCTTCATTTCGACTTTATTATTGAGTATAACAGCTGAAGTGTTCATATAATTATTTGTTCTAAGTCAACTACAAAAGTGTGATTATTTAAGAAAGGATATATGTGCTATGGAGATGGTGTGAAGCACAATCTGAGTGAGCTAATAAAGTTGTCACATGCAAGTAAGAATACAGCTGATAGGAATCCCTAGAATGCAGCCAATAGAGAGGGATACCCGTCACTAAGCCCTGATGGGAGACCACCCAGGACAGTTAACAGTGAGCTGAGTACTGAGGAAGATCAAAGAAAGAAGTGTAACATACAATAACTCAGATCTCAGATACTGATTAAAACTATGTTGTTAGGCATGTGATTTCTGTGAAATTGTGTGTGTGTGTGTGTGTGTGGTGTGACTAACTCAGTAAACAACATATACTGTAGAAAGGTAAATCTTTTCCTTGTGCCAACCTGTTTTGCCTGTTTTATAGACATAAATGTTTCAGAATGCAGTAAGCATTTGGATGATCTTTTTGCTTAATTCAGTAATTTTATGTAGTGTAGTTCTTTAAGACTTCCAAAGAAGTCTTCTTCGAAGATCTTTTCTAGTTGTCAAGTTTCTTAATTCCATGAAGTCAGTACCACAATAACATATATCCAAATATCTCAAGCCTATGGATTAAAGAAATCCTATAAAAATGTATTCAGATATATTACTACAAAGGAAAAGAGTTGAAGGTCGAATTGAAATTTACAGTATGCTGAGTCTTTTTATCTTCAAATTAGTTATAAAATATCTAACATTTATTATTGCTTCTAGATTCTTTATTTCCATAATGCAAATTCTACTCTCTGAATCTTATCAGACTGCATTGGAAAGTTCTCTGTAGGAATACTCCTACAGAGAACTTAACATTGCTCTAAATAGTGTAAGTCAGAACACTATAACAAAAAGAAATGCACTCTTCCAATATACGGTAATGTTAAACAAGCAGATGCAAGGGAAATGTGAAGCTAGAGGACTCTGTCAGTATTTCTTATCTCACATGTAGTAAATTTTGATGACTGTCTTCTGACTGTGAATTCTTGTAGGAAATGAACATTAAACTGTTTTTATGTTTTATAGATTTAAAAAAAAAAGCTGAATACATATGATTCTGAAGCTATTAGAATTTTTCCCCTGTCACAATAGAAGTAAGAAAATTGCAATAGAAATGTCTTGAGTGCATAGCATATGAAATAATACGTTTTTTCCCTGTAGTTTAAAATGTTAACTTGTATTTTAGGTCTCATTCTTTGCATATGCTCTGACAATTATGATTACTTGATTAAAGAAAGAGCTTTTGTAATACTTATATGTCACAATACCAAGTACATTATATCTGAGCAGTATTTATAATGTTCTGTTTCTGATCAGGTCAGATATGTTTAGTGAAAAACTAAAGTAGGATAAAATGTATTGTTAAGATCCTTTGTTATTAAAACATTTGAGGCTTTTTTGTTGTTCTTTTAAAAAAATCTGGAAAAGAATGCTTATTTTTAACTAAGGTGATATACCCAATAAAATACTCTTTCTGTGTTATTTTAAAGCATCTTAATTGGTTTTGAAGTAATTTTTAAAAAATTTTTAGAACCATACTGTAAAGAACATATATTATTGAGTTTTTAAAAAGCATTCACATATGCTTTCTTCAACATTTTGGCCTTTATCATCTTTTGTACGAGTTGCATTTCTGAAGGCTTATAAAGAATTACATCTTTATATAATTACTACCCTGGGAAATATACTTTCACACAGAATAGATAATAAAGAATAACTTTTAAGTAATAAGCATGTCTATGTCAGCTTATTTTTTGCTCTGTATATCTTCTGTAAAACTGTTTTGTCATTCAATCTCGTTGGAGATAAATATTTAATAAATGAATGAAATCAATGATATATATTGTGAGTTATAGAATAAATGTAACTATTTGCTGACAGCTATGTCAGTGTTGTTAGAAAATTTTAAATATATTTAAAAATAAGTCAGATTTTCTATAATTCGTATATTAATACTTGTTCTCTTTATACAGCTTTTTTTATCACATTAGATTTGTATAACTAAGAATTAGTCATTTTGTTAATCATAGATAATTATCTTCCTGTGCAAAAATATTAAGTGCCTTTTTTAAGACTAATAAAAGTTCCATATATAGTTATATACTACCCAGTAGAAAAAGAATTACCTTGGTTTTTGTTCTTGATTTTACATTTTACTTTGGTTAGAGTGATCCTGTTATATTTTCAACTGTTCTCATTCTATAGAAAAGATGAAAATATTAATATTAGGTTCATTTTAGACTTTTGTAAATAGTAAATTTGTGTGTGTGTGTGTGTGTTCTGCCTCCTATAGTTTTTACTTAACCAATCTATTTTAAAATATTAAATTAGATGATAACTAATTTATGGGCAGCAGGGGGCAGAGATGGTCATAAGGAAGTAAAAAGGTTTATTTTGTGATGGAGCACAAGAACTTGATCTTAGTAAACATTATTTTAATAGTCTTTAGATATAATACTGTTGTTCAGAGGCTTCAAGAATTTATAATGTTTTTTTATTTTCATGATTATTCATTTTTACCTTTGTTAATTCTGCTTTGTTCATAATATAAAAATAATTCATAATAAAAAACATAAAAATATATGTAAAATACATCTTAATCCAACTTTATTTATTTAATGCAGCTATTAATGTAAAAGTTAACTTTTATATGCTCTCTTTCTTTCACATTATTTATCTTTTGAAATCACAAACTGTTATCCTTCATTCAAGTGGCACTTAGGAAAAGGAAACATACCAGCATGCTCATTAAGCATTTTCCATAGCAAATAATTTCCTGTGCTATATCATTAATGATTTTTCACAATAATCAATTGTTTCGTTATAGAACTAAAATATGTTTGAAAATTTGGAGAACATTTGTTATATGAAATTTCTCTATCAGAGTAATTATCTATAAAATCTTTCAAAAGGCTTTTGTTTTATCACTTTTTCAGAATAAAATTTCAAATTCTTAAATTTGAAGTTTATGACTTCTTTTGCTCAAACAGCATTCTTAGAAGATAAGTTCCAAAAAAAATTTTTTCTTATTTTTGATGCAGTAGCTCTTAAATTTTAAAAAATGGGAATGAATTTGGCTTTTTAGAATGATAACCCTATAAAGTCTGAAGATGATTCTTTTAAGTGAGATAACACTTCACATTCATTAGAAATCTCCTACTTTTGCTTTAATACTCTCTATCTAAAATTGGGATTTATTAGGTAATATGCCCTCACCTTATTAATGTTCAATAGAAAATAACCCATTTAGAACTGCTTGTAAAATTGACTTTAAAAAAACTTCATCATTAAATTCTAACAGTATAAAATCTAGTAAGGTTAAAACATAGTATTAGTACTTCTTAGAAAATACCTCCAAGTACTATACTCCAAGTAGTATACTTAGAAAAATGGTTTAATTTACTTACTTCAAGGGTCAGTAAAGTATAAAATACTTTTATATTATGATCTTATTATGTCAAATGACATTAGGTTATCAAATATGTTTAATTTTCTTGAAATAATGCTTATTTCTCACACCTTTAATAGAACCAACATATTTTATATATATCATTAAAAATATAATTTGAAGTCATTTACTAATTTTTCATTAGTTTATTATGTCTTATTCAAAAAATGACTTTGAAAATAAAATAATTGGGCTAAGCACCCTATCTAGATAGTATCCTTAATCTCCTAATTAATTTATAGTCATCACAACATTTATTGAATGCTTGCTGTGTACATACAGTTCTTCTAGAATCCACATAAGTTTTAACATTTGGTTCATGTAAATATGATGAATTTTAACTTGTATGTCAAATATATGACAATGGCTAAACATAATATTTCCAGAATATTGACAGGATATACTCTACCAATAAGATAAATTAATACCTGTCAATTTTTTTCCTTTTTTCAATATTCTCAATTTCACTATTTTTTCTATAGTTTATCCTATCAAAGAAGTGTTTAGAATATTTTACTTAGATTTTAAATAAAATATTAAAACAGCAAATTACAGTATGCATTTAAAATTAACAAGATACACATTTTTTCCTAAGCATTGCACTTGAAAAAAATCTTATATTATTAAAAGAAAATGTAAACTGAATCTTTTTTCCCTCAACACAATGAGCAGGCTTTAATGTTACTTGTAAAAAGGTGAAAAGGGAATTTTTTTCTTAGAAACAATTTAACATTATTTTGGCTTTCACAATGACCAGGCATGTTCAAACTACAAATAATATTCTGGTGTAAATAACAGTCTATTTTATCTAGAGAATATTAAATAATTCACTTTCATAGTTTTGAAATTGTGAGATTCTAAACATCTTTGTGAACCAAAAATCCCAAATGTCATTGTCAGCCTAGTAGATGCCATAGTCTAGAAAAAAATAATAGTCTGTTAAGGCATTATACCACTACAGTTGAAAGAGTTTGGGAATTATATTTGGGGATGGTGCTCTGAAAATAAACATTATCATCTGAAAATAAGAATCCTTGGGCATAATTAATTGAAATGATGTAATTTTTCTTCATTTATCCTGAAAGCTTTATTTTTTAAGTATGTAGATTTCTTGAATCTTATTTCTATACTTATAAAACGTTATGAGTTACAGAATTAAAATTAATCATTCACTGAAGTATCTCTTATTAGGAGTGCGTTCATAGGGAGTCTAACAGAGGACCACTCCTTTTTTACTCTGACTCTCTCTGTCTGACTCCCAGAATCAACTAGCAAGGTCAGATTCTGTGCCTTCACTACACACAGTAGCGTTCCAAACCATACTTGACTTTGGGGTTACACTGAGATGTGCTTGCACATGTGTGTGCTTGTGCATTCACATGTGCCTATATATAATAGAGAGATAATGAGTGCATAAAATCTTTTGTAATAGAACATTAGTATTTACTAGTGGTTAACAAGGGCAGCCAGGGAAAAATGCTCAGCGTAAGTATTTGCAGGGATAGGTATAGCAATCATAGGGCTCCTTCTCTTGCCTGCCAAAAATACCTAGTATATGTTCAGAGTCCTCACTTACTAAAAATGCTTCGTTTTCTCATTTAGCAAATTTAGCCGAGTCCTAGCAGAAAGTAAGGTACTAGATTATCTTTTCAGTTATCTTATGTCTAATGTGTTTTAAGGGATATGCCCAAGATATCATCTCTAGTGAAAGTCCAAGATGACGAGATCAGGTGTTTTCAGGGTGGGATGAAGTGGTAGATAAGGGTAAAGGAAGTCAAATATGTGACGGAGAGGAGATTTAGCTTTGGGTGGTGAACAAATAATGCAATATACAGATAATGTATTATTGAATTGTATACTTGAAACCTATATAATTTTATTAACCAATGTCACCTCGATAAATTTAATTTTTAAAAAAGATATGTATATAAAAAAAGGCCAAGACAAAAGTAGAAACCAAATCTTCGTGTTCTTTCAGCCATTTCATAGTCTTCTCTTTTTGTTGGTAATTAAAAAAAAATCATTGATGATTTAGTGGTTCAAAAATATGAGGGAAGAAACAGGCATGCAAAATTTTTGTAGAAAGGCAAGTACAATATTTGGTTTTAGTTATGATTTTATAATCTGTGCTTTCTCGGTTCTAGTAACAAACATATATCTAACTGTCCTTTAATGGGGAAAGCATGAAATGTAAAACAGAAAAGACTTGCCTTTTCAGCTCATTCCTGTGTTGGCTGTTTTACTAATTTCTTTTAATATAAATAATATGATAAACAGTGTTATAAAAGGCCTTTTTAATGCAAGTGACTCAAGTAGCTTCAAGGGATACAGCATTTGGCAAAACTTTAACCTTTTAAAAAGTACCATTTTCTTTTATTCTAAAGTTTATCAGTAAAATAAGTATATCAAAATTATACTTTTAGGGTATCTGCAAAAGATTTTACTTTTGTAGAGCATAACCAGTAATTCTATTGAAATCTAGAAGGAATTTAGGATAATTTAAAAGATATCTTAAAGAAGTAGTGGTATTAATTTTTAAGTACTAGACCAAGAGATTGAACTTTAAAATGTAATTTAATACCTTCGTTTGAGAAGAAATAGAAGAGTATCCCTTTTATGCAAACAGAGACAACCACCTACACAAGAGCTGAATATTATTAGTATATTTTATTTATCTAATTATTCTAAATTTGATGGTCCCGCTAACTAAGGTAGGCTTACTTTTAAATTTTAGGTACCATACATATATACCCTGAAGACATTTTATTTAAATTATATTTAGATTTTCTGAAATCACTTTATTCTTACTGATTTTAACATTATCATCTCTCACTTTTCCAGTTTTTATTACAAGAAACTTACTTTGCATGTAAGAAATATTATAGATATTTGCCAATTTCTGTCTATAAATCACACTACTATGCTAGAATGAATGGAGGCTGGGAATCATAACAATTTATTTAACTGCTTAGTAGTCCCTTTTGTCAACTCTTAAGTAATTTTTCATGACCATCTTCTGATTCCTATCTAAATTTTCCACATCTGTCTTAAATTATAGTGCCACTGATATATTTAACTCTACAAAGCTGAAGAGTAAAGAGGCTTTCTACTGTAGTCTCCATGTCTTCTCACCTCAAATTAAATGTTCGATTTAAGCCGTCATGTAATACTTGAACATTTTGAACATAGAGTTTAGACAGAGACCATCAGTGGGACAGGATTTGAGTAAAGACTTCAGAACAAAAGTGCAAGCTAGCATGAAATTAAGTGTGGAGCAAGAATTAAGGAGACAAATAGTGATTTGTCTTTTTAAGTTCTTTATTATCTTACCTGGTGTATTTTAGCCTATGCTTCTAACTCATGCCTCACTCAATCATGCCTTTGACTCCATGGAAAACTTTTGTCAGGGATATAGTAATTCGCACACATAAATGAGATTTGTCCTCTTGACATTCAGAGATTTTTGAACTTTACTTTTTAGAATATGGTTAAAACAAAATTGTTATATTTTGTGACTTCAGGTCTCCCATTCTAAATGGGATTGGGAGAAAGATAAATTTGGAGGCTAGGATAGGTTTTTCTTGGCCGATTAAATATTTCTGTAAATGTCTGCAATGCAGAATGCATTTGTAAATGTGTGCAGTATACATATGATCTGTATATTTTTAAATGTTTTTATTAAAATATAGCTAACATACAATATTATATTAGTTTCACCAAAATTATTCAATTACTCGTGCATTTTTAAGGCTTAATCAAGAAAAAAAAGTAAGGCCTCTAGTTGTACATAAACAGATAGGATTTTATTTAAGCAGTCTCATTTTCAAGTGTTAAAAGTTCATAAGTTTTAGGCCATTTCTTAACCGTAGTATATTTTCCACATGACTAGGAGGGAATAAGTCTAAAACATTACACAGAATGTGAGTACTGCATTCCACAATAGAGAGCATCACACCCTTAACCTTTTACTAGGACTAAAGAAGAAGCTTTTCCCCAATCCAGTGAGGTCTCCGTAAGAGATTTCTGGTATGGACAACTACTATTAATTGAAAGATACAGCAAATTTCTGGATATTTATCCACAGAAAATGAAAACACTAATTTGAAAAGATATATGCACTCCTGTGTCCATTGCAACATTATTTACAATAGCCAAGATAATGGAAGCAAACTAGGTGTCCATCGGTAGATGAATGGCTAACGAAGATGGGGGAAGGGTACAATGGAATATTACACAGCAATAAAAAAAAATGAAATCTTCCCATTTGCAACCACATGGATGGATCTAGAGGGTGTTATGCTAAGTGAAAGAAGTCAGGCAGAGAAAGACAAATACTGTACGGTTTAACTTATATATAGAATCTACAAACAAAACAAATAAAAAGACTCATAGAAACAGATCGAAGGGATGGTTGCCAGAAGCGAGGGGTTGGGGAAATGGGTGAAAAGAGGAAGGGGATTATGTCAATAATATTATGATAAGTTTGCACAGTGACATATGATTACTAGAATTAGTGCAGTGATTACATTGTAAGGTATAAAAATGTCAAATATCTATATTGTACTCCTGAAACTAATACAACCAATATAAGATTGTATGCCGACTATACTTACATACTTAAAAATGTTTATTCCCCATTCAGGCAATAATTTTGGAGTATAGTTATTACTTATCTAGTGCCTCATGCAAAGGCATAACCTACAGTATACCAGTTATCATTAGCCATTAGTCCTGACATGAATGAATATGATGTGTAGCAACTGCTATTTCCTTTAGTCTTACACAGTGGTG
>NW_006436298.1:23538361-23548347 GCF_000325575.1 Pteropus alecto | reverse complement strand
ACCTACATGATTTTTCTTTCCTTCCTTACAAAAACTTTATTCTCTGCCACAAGTTAGAATATTTTAAAAATCTGTCTCCGCCTCTAGTTCCCAAATTTTCAACCATCCAATCTAGAAACACCCATAAAACAGCCAACCAGGACAAAACAACAGCTTATGAAACTGTGAACTGTGCTTGACAAAGGAAGTGGTTAAGTGTTCTTCACTGTTTTTTGCTTTCACTTTATTAATGTGAAATCATTGAACTAACCATATCAAATGTTGTACTAATTTAGGTTACAACTCATACCAAGTCATTACTTTTAAAAATCTGCTGTGTGGGTTGGACTGTACATACACAGATCTACAGAATTTTCAGTTTAATGGTCAATAGTCGATTTGTTCATTGGTATGTTATGCTCCTTTGAATCATTTATACCCTACGCCATAATGACTTCTCATTCTTTCTGTATAACTTTCAGCAGAAAACCAGTAACTGAAATGTTATTGCCACCATATTTACTTAAAAATACATAAAAGAGAAATTGGCTAATTTGAACAAGTTCTGCTTTTGAAAGTGCATGTTATCCAGTATTCTGTATGTGTATGTGTTTTTTATGTGTATATGACTTTCGTTCTTATAAACTGTTAAAGTATTTTAAATATTTTTAAAGACCATAGTATGTGATTATATTAAAAAGAGAATCTTGGGTAATTTTAGCAGTTTTAGTAGGAAAGTTTTCTTTAGTAATCATATAACAATATTCCACCCCAATTGTATGCAGTAAAAATACAGGAGACACAAGTAAAATATCCCAATTCTTTTGGGACTACTTCACAAAATAGGAAGTTATTCAAATGTCCAGCTACCTTTGTTGGTTATAAAGAAAAATTTAAACATGTGAAAATACCCTTCTATGGCAGAATTGCTTAGTGCTTTGACCATACATCCAACCATGTTATAATTTATAATATGCTGTTTAGCCCAACTGGAATTCCCAACATGTACTAAAAAGAGAATTCACTCTTACTAAATGGTCCTTAAGAATAATAGGGGCAGGTGTACAACAAAGCTCTTGCTTGGCCAGCACTTGTGTGGTATAGCCCTTTAACTGTCCTTTTGAAGGCCCCATGTTTGAAATCGAATATGGTAGAGTGACATCTGCAAGACTGGGCAGGTGGTGAAGCTGATGCTTCTAGCAGCATGCCAAATAATGGCTCTTCTTAATAGCTTGGGTGGACACCAGATTGAGGTATCTTTGTGGAAATGAAGAAAAGAGTAACTAACCGTACATTTGAAGAGACTTTCACGAGCTGCATTGAAAGAAAAATGATCTTTTTACAAAATGGCATCTGATACTCTTAACTAATCTGCTACTCTCCTGATGCTGCTTTCTTCACCCAACTTTCTCTCAACAGACTTTGCAGAGTATATTTAGATTTCAAACTCCTAGCCTTCTATTCTTTTTATGGCCTATGTAGGCTGTCAACAAACCTCTTGTACACAAATTCTGCTCTAATTTGATATGGGAAAGCATGTAACCATGGAAACGTTCTTTGTACCCTATCTCAAGCCCTGGATGCTTTATTTACCCTTTATAGAGTAGAACAAATTATCTACATACTTACTATTCCCTATTTTTTTTTTTTTTTTACTAATTCCCAGCTAAATAACAAGTATATAACTAAAATATTTCTTCACAAAGGCAAAGTTTTTAATTAGGCAGGTGTTACTAGTTTGACTTTATTTGGATTAAAATAATAGATAACATTTAGAGTAGCCTTTTTTTTTTTACCATAGTAATTATGTATATGGTTTATAGGAATATTTTAATGATTTATTTAGATTCATTTTTATTTTTATTAATTAGTAATATCCATAAACCCAAAAATTTGCATTTCTGAACTCCTAATATATGTTGTTATGGTAATATATGTGTGGCTCTTATATTTACTGTTTTATCTACTATCTACTACACTTGAAGTTCAGCAGATTGCCATTCTTTCTTTCCTATGAAATAATTCTACATTTGCTGCTTTTACAAATATGTTTTAGGTTGCTAACAAATTAAAAGTTAAAACACTCTTAACTAACCTTGTTAAATTTCCATATATTTTGTTATTCCAAGTATCATTTAACTTTCAAGAACTATCACCTTTCTTATGTCCGTCTCAATCTTATTCTTACCATCAGAGGTCCTGCTCTCTGAAAACTATTAAGCAAATGCAGCTCTCAGAAATGTACCTGATGTCGTAAGCTAATCCATGATTATATGTCAATGTTAAAATTGCAGATAACCTATCATACTCATCTTCCAACTCAGTGCATTGACTGTCTCTTAATTTTTTATATTTTACGTATTTATGATCGAACATGTAATAAAGGGACTCAGAAGTTCCTATTCATAGTGCCTTCGAACATCTGAACGACTGTCTCCATTTAAAACTTTTTATAAGCATCTTCCAAAGTTTTTGAGGTAGTGTAGAATTTTTATAAATGAAATTTATGAGTATGCAATATTTCTTTATAGTAATAGATGGCATCTTAACAACCAGAGAATGATTGTTAGTAGAGTTTATTAGCTTTACTAGGTCATGTATTAATTTTCACGGGATACCTTCTTTTCAGCCATGTACTGATTTTGCTATCTAAATGCACACTCCTCTACTCTATGTAAGCATTCTCAGGTTTCCCCTAAGAAGATGGATATTTTGCCTTATCTCATGTTCTACTAGTAGATTCATTCTTGCAATTATCTCAGGTTTCCAAGATCACTTCTTTTTGACTATACACTATTTTAAAAAAATTTTTATTTCTAATTAATACAAACTCAGAACTTAAAAGGGAATAATAACTGTATTTTCAAATGTGGCTGCAGATTTCTAAAAGTTTAGCTAGCAGTCATTATGCCCTTACTTCTCAATGAGCAGGGCCTACTTCTCTTGCATAAGATCAGAGGAGGAATAGGGAAGGAATCAGAGCTACTAAAGTTATAGTTTGAAGATAGAAGTTAATCCAGAGAAAATGCCAGAAATTGTGGAATATGAGATAAGCCAAGAGTAGTTCTCAAACCATTTGGGTACTGAGCAGTTTCAGTCATGTGACTAATTCTTCCATTGCCATTGTGACCTTTCTTCCTAAAGTAAGACACCAAGTCCCAGAATTTCACAGTTAAAACCAACTGTTAAAGACATAATTTAATTTTATATACTAGTTCTCAATTTCTCTTCTCAGTTTTTACTAATTTATTTTAATTTTGGGGCTGATAAACTTTGTATTCATTAAAAAATGCTTAAAGTTATTTCACTCCTAATTTTACCATGATTTATGATCTAACCTTCAAAACCACTAGTCATTTAACTTATATTACCCTAGGAGTATATATTACATTTTAATCTTTAAATTTGGAGTTTATCGTTTACTTTTTATTTGTTTCATGTGACTATATTAGATGTTATCTGAGCAAAGTGCTGTGTTCAAATAAAAAAGACAGACTAGCCTTTTTTCAAAATAATGCTCTTTGGAAAAATAATTCTTATTATGTTATTTTCAAGCTTAATACACCTAGTAGCTAATCAGAAACTACTTGAGTAATTGATTTATAGATTCCATGAAGAGATGTTCATATTGGTTTGTTTTTTTTAAATCACTAAATATATATCATCAACTGTCTAGTGTTCATTAAAGTAACGACATTATGCTTTTGTCAATATTCCTGTTCTCACTTGAATGACTTCTTTCTATTAGAGCCAATTAGTACATCTAAACTGTATTTGTTGAATACAGAAAAATATGCTAATAATTACTCTTTTTTTCCCAAAATAGTTTTGTTGTTTTCAAGTACCTCAAGGCACCAATAAGGACAAGTTAAGAATTATATTCTTGTCATTTAGATTAAAACTATCAATACTGGCTAAGTCTATGTGATATTTAACTGACCTTATCTATTAAACCTCATAATAACAATAATGTAATCAAACTATCCTAATCACCCAGTGATGTGGACACACTTCAGTTTGTGTAATCACAGTTCAGCTGTAAAAAAAAATATATATATTATTCTGTTATCTCAAGTAACTTTATAGAGATCTCTTAAGTTGATCAGGGCCCTCTTATCTTCTGTCCCTCAACTTATATTCTTCACCTTTGCCTCTTCCTTTAATTGCAAACCAATAGCAAAAGAACTTGTTCTGCCTGTACAGTAAGCCACTTTCAGATTCAGCCCAGAAAAACTGAGACAAAATAGCCAAAATATTTTTGCAGAAGCCTACACGATTTCTGCTTTGTTCTACCATGAATATAGAGAGGAGCTTTATCACCAAAAGCAAAAAAGAACTTTTATGGAGAAGAGTTTTTCTTATTTGAGGGATCTTCTTGGAAGCCTGGTAAAGAACACCTGAAACACCTCATGCATCTATACTTGCGCTAAGCTGACATTTTAGCAATGTGACAGAATTTGTAGATAAATATTTATTGTTTCTATATGAGTTACTCTTTTAGCTGTTGAATGCCAAATGATTCTCATTTCACCTTTTAAAATATATCTGACCCCTAGGGGTGACATATGGTCATTACAGAGCAAATGCCGGAAGTACTATCTATCAATCTATGTGTGCTATAGAAAATCGTGTTTGTCACATGAGAATTCAAAAGCAGCGAAAGATCATCATAATTAAAAATAAGAATCATTTATAACAAGCTAAAAGTAATAAACATTATATAGTATATCATATTGGTTAACAGTGTGAGCTCTAGTGTCAGAATGGATTCTGATCCCAGTTATGCCACTTACTTGCTGTGTTAACAGCTATAAGCTAAGGATACCAGCAATAGCTCCACATTGCAGGGTTTTAGAAACAATTAAGTGAGATAATGAATGTAAAGTGCTTAATGTACTTGTCACATAGCAAGAACTCAATAAGTGTTAGCTATTATTGATAATTTTTCATTCTTGAGCCATATATTAGACTTTCTATACAGTTACTTCTAGTATTTGTGTGTGTGTGCGTGTGTGTGCGTGTGTGCGTGTGTGCGTGTGCGCGCGTGCACATCTATTTGGTTGAAAGTACTTGAGATACATTCCCTTTTTGGCTCAAAGGAAGATGACCAAATGAGTATCTTTTCCTTAGGCATTGGTTGATTCAGGGCTTTATTACTTTACATACGTGGATGTAAAGTGGTCCTTTTCATTCTGCATCCTACCAAAGAGGTTTATCACTAATAAGAGCTGCCATTAGCTAAGAATAAGATAGGTCCCTAAAAAAGACAGAATGCAAGGGAATAAGAGGAAGATACATAAAACAAAAGAAGATATGGAAAGGAAGGTGCATACGAGAAATAGATGAATACCATGAATGTATGTCATCCATGCTACAGGTAAGGGAAACAGTGCTGTTTAAGGCCTGACTCTGAGAAATTTATAATAAATAACCTCCGCAGACAAAAAAAGATAGAAAATCCACGAGGATCATAAAGATGCATAAAAAATGATAACGGAAACAAGAAGTACCTACGAGAATATATTCAGATAATAAGAAACCATTATATGTCTCATTTTGAACATAACAGTATTTGTCTTGTTCTGAGGATAAAAGAAATTGTCGGGGGGCAGAGGGCAAGATGGGTATTCATCATTGGAAGACATGGATTCCACAGCATTATACGAAAATCACTGGCTTCTAGAATGACTCTGGACTTGCAGATTAACTTTAATCTGGAAATGTGGTACAGCAAAAGATTAAGGAATGGAGAAAAGATATCTTTCTCACAATCTGAAGTTTAAAAGGATGGAGATTGTAAATATCCCTGGTGTCCATTGAACCTTTCTTAAGTCAAAAATATGCCATATACATTTTGGCTCTATTTCTTTTTTATGACTCTATAATTAAGATTTTTGAATTCTCAGTGACAGTAAGCAAATCTGAAACATAGAAGAATATGTCTCTACCCCAAATATTTTTTAGCACGAGATCAGTAAAGGTACTCTACAAAATTAGTGATCTTTTTGAATAAAATTTGAAGCTAATATTCCATTATAATATGTAATTACTTTCATTTTCCTCTATCCTAGTTTGCCATCCTCTGAATTTTTATAATTTTAAACTACAGTATTTTAAATGATAAATTGTTTAGAATAAAAGTTCTTTGACAAATGATTCTTTATAGTCTTTTTGGCACTTTTGCTAATTTATTGGGGATATCATTTCTTTTTTTTATTTATATATATAGAAAGTAAGAAAATCAGAACTACAATTGTATTTTCTACCACAGGCTTCCTATAAATTGTTTTGATTTTAGTCCTTTGCTCTCATAAAAGCTCTACTCTATAAATTCTGTCTTCTTGTGCCTCCACTTCAGAAAGACCAGAATCTTACCTATAAATAGCTTAAAGAAATACACTTTAATACAAACAAAATAACTTTTATTAATAAATAAGTATTTTATGTTGGGAAGAACTAGCTTCCTTTGAGGAGGCTCTAGATCGTGAAAAAACACAAGGGAACAGTTTGCTTTTAATAAAGACAAGACCTTTTTCTTTTATTGTTCTTGATTCAGAGTATTACGGACACTTCTGTCCATCAGTATTTGAGAGAAAATAAAGTGATTTCACCAGTGATATGGCTTAATTTTTCACACTAAATGATTCTACCATTTATATGCCAACATATATGTGTTATGGATTTGAAATAAGATGAAAACGACTTTAAAGTATACATGTTATAGAAGACTGAAGATCCGATGCTCTAACTACTTCTTGAAATTTTATTTAATTACCATTCTGTAGAATATGGAAGCTCATACTTCATGAGGAAGATGTTAACTTACCTGTTTCATCACTCACTATAGTGTTCAATTTAAGGTGGAAAAAGTAAGCATATGTCACAGTAGTTGCAGAAACCTGCTAAGATATTACCTGTTGAGCTCACTTATTTTGCATTAGGAACCCAGAACAGTTGAGACTTTACATTTGGAATAAATGTTAAAATTTAAACTCATTGAAATACTAATAACATTTTATTTCCTTCTCTCTTAAAATGAGTTACCTTATTCTGAAATTATTATGATTATTAGACTGTTGGCATACAGCTAACATGTTAGTGTCTTCTCTGTTTCCATTTTGAGAGTTATTACAATGTATTTTTTTATTTGAAGACAGTCTTTTATTTTTAAGGTAACTATAATTTTGACTTCTCTAGTCATCTAAAGTAAATTTCTTAGGCATAGATTTCTTATTGAATAGTATTGATAATATGGCATTTTCTTTAAATATTTTAAGCATTTTTCTTTCACAAGAAATATTGAGAGAAATGTTGATGAATCCTATTTGTATTTGCTTATTATGTTTTGTGATCTTTTATTGGTTTCTTTTCTACTTGGTATCAATTATATATATAAAACCATACTGTTTATTCATTATTTATTAAAAGTTTTAAATAAGCTATATCCTATTAAAATTAAGAGTGATTTACATATGTTAATTTTTATTGTTATTTAGTTTTAACAGAATGGTTTAATGTTTGCACCGGATTTTGTGGGAACTAGCGTTTCCTTCATATTTTATAGGGAGAGAAATGTAATCCGTCTATATTTTAGAGATTCAATACATTATTTTGTTCAGTGATTTCTGTTACTAAATAGATATTTTAATGAATGATGTATGTTCCTGATTGCAGTTTTACGTAAAAGCATATTTTGGTATGATATACATATTTAACTTTAAAAGTTATTTTTTAAAATAGATTTTGTACTACAAATGTCTTTGTATTTCCATTAAAATATGCAAAGTATGAAATTTAGTATAAATATTTAAACAATTTTATGACGTAATTAATTCCAATTTAAAATTCGGACAATTAAAATACTTGTAAATAGCTATTAGGTTAACTGAAGTATTTACAAAACTTGATAGATCCATTCACATTTTCTAATGCAGAATGTTCAAGTTCTTTTCAAATGCTTACTGCTTTTCCTTATTTTACCCTTCTATTGATATCCACTTGGAAGACTTAGAAAGCAGAAAACATCTCTTACATATCCATGATCAAAAATGAACGCCTGATGGCCTGAAGGTTGAAATAATTATCTCTGGTGGCCGTGCAGATCTCAATGTCAAAGCTAAGAACCACAGGGCAGCTGAATTAAAGCATGAAAACTGGCATGAGCACAGACAACTGCTTGAGGCTCTTTATTACTGTTTGATACAGCAGCCCTTTGTTGAGAATCTTGTTTTTTTGGTTCGAAAGCAACTGTGTGTGTCTAATCTTGCATTTGCCTTTATCATCAATTCCATTCCTGTGATATTTACAAAACTAAGCAACATCACATGTATTTATCCCAATTTCTGAATTAGCGTCTCTGAAGCTTTCTGCTAATCTGCAGATAGGTGGCACCGTTCATACAGATTGAAAAAGCAGTGCTTTCCCTGTTCACACTATTCCATGCTGTAAATTAACCTGTCACTTTATTATTTGACAAGATCTTCATTTTTATTCATCAGGACTTGGGCCAGGATGGGTGCATTTATGGCCATTTGCTTTGCACGGCTCTCAGCTGAGTTTGTAGGTATTGTAAGTGAGATCCATTATCCCTGTTACAAGTGCACACAATGCAGATGCTGATCTGCGATGATGATGAGAAACCAAAGTCAGTAAAGACCACATAAGCCACCCTTGATGAAAAGATAAATGAATGCATAAATAACATTGTGCTCTGCTGTGTTTGCTGAGATCAAGGATAGATTTTGAAGGTTTTGAGAGATCAGACGTACAGAACCTGGAGAAATTCATCCCCCTTCACTTTGCATTCAGCAAGCATTTCACTGTGTACAGAGAAACTGAGAGACATTTTAATACATTACTGGAAGCTTAGAAATGTTTAGGCACTTCTGTATCTTTTTAATGTTAAAAAAGCCACAAAGAAATGGCAGAGGCATTAGAGTTAATAAGAATTTAACACGGTATGAAGAAAAGCATGCTTACTTTAGACAATTCCTAACTTAGTTCTTTATGTAAATATACTCTTGTCTATTGTGTCCTAATTATAAATGTAATTATAGAGATAGATTAGTAAATTATGTTTGTAATTGTATTCATAAAGATTAATGACTTTTAAACAGACATATGCATGATAACATAAGATATGTATTTAGAGGATGTACATCAATGTTATACAACAGATGTATTTTTAAATAGTCTATAAAAATAATTTGGCTAATCGAGTATATTTTTTAAAAAAATTGGCAGCACAGCAGCATGCATGTGAATCTACATGCAAGAATATCTGCTGTTGCATGTTTGTGTGTGCATTGTCCAGAAATACATATTTTGAAAAAAGTTTAGCTGCACGGTGCCTTTAAGAAGTATGAATCTTGAAGAACAGCCTCAGATGTTAATGTCTGTAAGTTTTAAAGGGATAATTCTGCTACACTTTGAGTAAGACAGGATAATTGATTGAAAACAGCCCAAACTGTATGATACAGTTTTTGTGTTTTGCTGGTTTAGAAGATTTTTTTCCCCTCTTCTGAAAAAGATACTTTAATATAGCCTCTTTTGGCTAAATGGCATGTTGTTATTGAAGTACGTTATATAAAGAAAATAGATTCTGACAGTGAATATGATATAATGTTATATTTTCTTTAATGAGTATTCATTACATACTTTGTTTTAGTCCTAATGCCTATACAATTATAATCATTTACTGCATTGTTTAAAAGAACATTTTGAACAACTGAATGATAGTTCTGTAGTGGCAAATAGCATGTGAAATTTATTCTACTTTTTTATTTTGTTCTATATGTGTGGTAGATAATAACATGGCATTCATTTAACCATTACTGGACACCCGGTGACTAGTCGTATTTTCTGTCAAAAGACTGTTTGCAGTTAATGTTAGCAAACCCACCACAGTCTGCCAGTGTAAGCAGATTATCAGTAATTGTATGTGTGTATGCATTTTGGGGGAGGGTAGGGGGCAACATTTTCTTCAGGTCTGAATAAGATATAGATTC
>NW_006436298.1:23519141-23534141 GCF_000325575.1 Pteropus alecto | reverse complement strand
ATTTTATCATAATGCTTTCTCCTCTTTTTCCTTTTTATATTCCTTTTTCTCTTGAAGAATAAAACAGACATTTTAGGGATTTGTACTTAATTCTGTTTTGGAATTTTCTATTGCATGGAAATAGCTTAAAAGGTGATTTGTGAGTCTAGCACTGTACCTAGCAGAGTGCTTGGTAAATAGTAGCTGCTTATTAAATATTTGTTGTTTGAAATCAGTGTTTAATGAATTACTGACTCAGTGAATACTTCAGATCTTTCATTATGTCCCCATCCTTGCAGATGGACTTGAGAACCACAAGCAAAGCACTAATATATTATTGGAAAAAAAGTATATTTTAAACATGATATTTTAATTAGGAATAAAAGAGAAAGGTGGGATATTTTAAGATAAAGTGAATGTATGTATCATGGTTTTTAAGCCGATTTTAAGAGTAACTTAAAAACTTAAACATATGTTTGTATGATATCTGTTTGGGCCAAAGTGATAATATTTTGAAAAACCATGTTTCCACCACCTATAGCTTGATAGCTGCAATATTTACATCATTTTATAGTGGATTTTAATAAGTTAAAGGAACTTTGGACTTTCAGCACTCTTAAGCATAAAAGCGTAACTAGCATGCAGAACAGTAAAGTTCGTAAGATAACTTTGTCCGTCCAAGTCTGCTTGGGACCACCTAATAAAGGAGGTGTGTCTCTAAGGTCTCCTATATCCATTTAGGGATTTTGATCAGTCATTAACTGGGTAACAGTTGTAGCTGGTTACTTCTTTTTAGTTTAATGTGTAAATGTATGGGTGTATGTTTGTGTCTTTTTATAAGAATGTAAAAGATTTCATAATGCTACAGTATTAAGTCATATTTCTGTTCTTGATAATGAATAGTAAATGTTTTTATAATGCTATCGTATATTTACAGAATGCTTTTTATAAGGTATTGATGAGTAGAAGAGAAGTTTGTAAAGTTTAAGCAACATAATGTTCTAAAACCTAGAAAAAGTTAGAAGCAGAGCAGGCGAAAATATGGGTAAGTGCAAAGCGAATGTTTTAAAATAAATAGCACTTGGATGACCTGAGATGTCAGAACCAGAGACAAGGGTGTGTGTTTGTCAATATATCCTTCATGTTTTACAGACTCCTAAGGGAACAAGGGAAGATACAATTTCACCTTTTCTGTGCCAAAACATTTTAATTATATCTTCTTTTTTTTTCAGTAACCAAGGAGCTGACATTGATGCATGTGTTGATAAAGCTGCAAACATTCAAAATGAGATTAACAAAGATTTTGAGCAAAGGGTGACAGCTAATTTTGCACAGTTTTCTGCATCTAATTCAGGCCAGCGTAATAATAGAATATTTTATAACTGTTTTGTTATTCAAAAGGACTTTTATGATGCATTTATGTTTGTGGATATCTTTGTATCATACTCAAGAATTATCTGTCTATAGCTTAAAACTATTTGCATCTATGTTGTAACCCTGAAACAATGTTAAAGGGAAAAAAATCCTCATAAGTTTTATTTTTTACTTTATTTTATTTTTTTGTAATCATACTTTATTCTTGGAACTCTTTGCCTTTACCTTAATTTATCTCAAGCACACTAACAGGGAAATGTATAGGGCTAGCAAACATATATTTTCTAATATTGCTTAGTATACACTAATAAAATCGCCAAGAAAAGTTATATTCAACTATTTAATTAATAAAACTGTAGTTTCTTTATGTTCTTGAGCTCCTTTGAGCACATTTCAGTTTATTTCTTTTCTCTTCTGTTCTCTACTTGAAGGCAGCTGACAGTCTTCTTTCACTTTTCTTTTTGTTTGTGAAATTTTCTTTTTTTTTTTTTTTTTATCCACTCACTTCTCCATCTGCTTTCACTTTTGTTTGCTTGGGCCGTCTCTCATCCCAACTTGATAATGAGGAATGCAGTGTGACCCTGACCTCTATCAGCCCATGCATGACCTTCTGACTCTACCATATAACCTTTGACCTTCTCTTTGACAGCTTGATTAATTACCCTGTGTTATGATTTATGAGTAAGTGCTATGTAAAAATAATAGACAACAGGTGGTCCTCTGAAAACTTTTTGTGGCATGTTTTCTTTTACTGACTAACTTGATGAGCTATTTGAAGTTGGAAACTTATTGGGATAATCTATGTTGGGCCATATTATGTTATTTTTATACCATGGAATCTACCATTAGAATTTAGGGAGCTACAAGTTGAAGCATGATTGTGACAAACATTTTACAAAATATTAGCAGGGTGCTGTTACCTAAATGCATATTGGGAAGAAGCACAAAACGGAGTCAAGTGACATTTCAGGCGTTTCAATCCCAGGTCACGTCTTGAGAAAATTGCTGAAATAATGGAGGGGGCATTTTTCAAGCAGAGCTGCAGTTCCAACAGCTATGTTTACTTTAACGCTTCACTAGTGACTTCTGATTGGTTGTCATGACCTCATCTCACTGTTGCACCTAGGATGTTGCAACAGTGACATATACATACCCTTCCTGTGAAAAAGATGAGAGTAAACACAACATACATCTTTCAGAAAAGATGAATGGACAGTGGTTTGTTCATTTTAACCATGGGTAGATGTAGTTTATAGATAAAACACCTTGAGTTTCATTTCCCTTGAGGATGAGCACCTATCTTCTTTCAAACCAAGCAGATAGAATGCCGAACTTGAAAAATATGATTGATAAATCTGTGTGAAACAATCTCTTACAGAGCCTTGAATGAAGACCAAAACTGATAGTTTCATAGGTCAAAGGATTCTACTCTGGCCCCTGACCCCTTTGGTCACATGTGGCTTGCAGTATTGGAAGGTTAATATGCAGAGCTGAGTATTTTTAGCTAATTTTTTTATTTAGCCAACCACTAGAGATTTGGAAAGATGTAGAATTTGCTCCTATTTTTCATTTTCTTCATAATTAGTAATTCATAAGTAGATCAACGTGGATAAATCTTCAGTTTTAGCAAGGTTTCCTCTGGGGTCAAAAGTACATTCTGTTTTCAGTCAGGCATTTAAAAATCATGTCTGTTTGTAGAATCTTCTTGATAAGTACATTTCTATACTGATTTAATTTTTTTTAGTAAGATTTCCTCTTTGGTTCTTTGTGTTTGGCATCACCTGTCTGTTTTGGACCTCTCTGACCTAAGCCATCATTTGTTGATTGAATGATAAATGAACTATTATTTATTAGTAAGTGCATCTATAGACTTCAAAGTAAAAAGGCCCGGAGGCCTGTGTATTCTGTTTAAATTGCTGCAAGTACTTGTGCTAAATAAAATTCTATGTCTAACAATAAAATTTTGAGGTTTCCTGATTAAGAGCTCATGGTTTATAGCTTATAGACACAAGTCTGAAAATTAAACTACAGTTATAGCTATAAGAGGATACAAAATTCAGTGAGATAAATTAAAGAAATAATGCTTACTTTTACCGTTGTCTGTCCTATTACCAATGTCTATCCTATTACTTTCTTGATCTTCTACTGGACTGTGCAGTCAAACATAAGAGTTAATTAACAACTTTACGTATGCTTTGTCTCTTGAAATTTTGGGTATTGGAATTGATTTGGGTTAATCATTTTGAAAGATGCCAGAAGTTTTATTTATTTAGTTGCAGAATTTTAGATAATCAGTTTGATCATTTTATCTTGTTAAAGATAACATAAGTCTCCATGTGTATTTGAAATGACCTAACTTAATCTTTTGAGAAATTTAGCATGCTTAAGGAATAATTAAGTATAAAAGAAATACTTCAATATAAAATGTTTAAGATTCTAAGCATTAGAAATGGAGGCCTCCTTATTAGGATGGCAATGTACAGTTCTATTATGATATTGTATTTGATGCCTGATTTTATAGAGTAGTTTTATAAAATTTTATGGGTACATTTGTTAGAGGTCAAACTAGGATCTATTTTTTCTTTTACTTATTTATGTGTGTACTGATTGAGTTACTAAGAATAGGCAGAATTAATTTTTAAAATGGTATTCTGATTTCTTAAAATATAAACTGATATTATTCTACCAAAAATGGTTAAATTTAACACTGGTATGTGCTCTGCTTTATTTACTTTAACTATTTGCTTTGACTCCTTGGTTTCCATATATTAATGTTGACATGGCAAAAATCTTTATAGCTTTATTCTATAAAGAGATTTGTTTGACAGTGTTTATATGTGACAGAGGGAGGAAAAGGTGAAGTTTTACTGCATATCTATGATTAGAGCATGTAAATGGGATAGTTAACTTTATTTTGTTTCTCTAGCTTTCTCCTACTCATTATAAAATGGTTATGAATGGTCTCCATGAATATTGCATTAATTAATCTATCAGGAAAGTTTTAATTGAAAAATGTAAGGTTTTTATGGGATGGTAATTGAATTCGCAACAAAGACATTTATTAAAATTAGCTCTCATTTCTGCAGAAAATGTTTCTGAATATTTCTTGATTGTTATTTCATTAATTAAATTGGCAGTTTGAAATATCTAAATGATATAATATTTTCTAAATAATTCAGGTATTTAAAGAGAAACATTTATCGTTGAAATCTAAATAATAAAAATTCTTTAATTGATTTATATAGTGGTGATTTTAAAATAGAATCATTTTTCATCTGTTGATGCCTCAGTGAAAAATTGACATTGTGTCTTTATAAAATTGGACAAATGAGTCATGTAATTTTCAGTTACATAATCAATAACTTAGACAAATACTACTCCTTTGATGATTTATGTGTGTCTGTTTTTTTATACTTATTTAGATGGGACACATGAAATTTCAGAGTTCATTTAAAATCAAATAGGCACAAAAATTTTTCAATCCATGATTCCTAAAAATTGAAGTTAAAAGTTCTACTCAAATTAACCTTTTATGAAAATATTCTTTCTGGTGGTTATAAATTAGAGTAAGAGTTTGGTAATTCTGGTGACTATATATTTTGTCTAAAGAGTCTGCCTTCACTGGGAATTCAGTCGTTTTGCAAAGAAGATGCTCATGTTCTATCAATTTATTAAAGTCCCACTTCGTTACCACGTTTGAAATTTTTCTAGTTATCATTAAAACATAGTATATCACTGTTTTCATTTTTAAGAATTCTAAGGTTCTGTTTTGGTCTTGCTAACTCTAATGTGCGTGCATGCGTGCGTGCGTGCGTGTGTATGTGTGTGTTTAAAGTTCAATTCACTCAGAGAAGGCAGGGAAGAACATGACAGGAGACCACTTACTCATGGAACAGAATCTAGTAAGGAGGCAATTTTCTTTTTGGCCTATGGTGACCTTTTTTGAGTACATTCCTTATACCAAAGACAGTGTACTGAATGCCTCTATTTCACCCTGTTTAGCAGAGTGCAACAGTGTTCTTTAACTTACTTTTGGTGGGAGGAGAAGTTATAGCTGAAATTTGAGAAAGGCGTGAAAAGTTGTAAGAGGCACAAGGAAGAGGGGTAGGAACTTCCTTCAAATGTGATTTTAATAACTAGTCAAGTGTGTCCAACTGTAGAAAATCACCAAGTGACAATCTGTCTACCTGACAGTGATCACAATGAATTACAAGACTTTTGAATAGCTATACAGATTAGAATAAAGCAGGACCAAATAAAATATCTTTTGTTGGTAAAACTTTGACTTAACAGCTAAGAAACTGAAAAAAAAAAAAAAAAAAACCCTCGTGCTTTGATGTAGAACATTTAAATGTAAAATCTTGTAAAGTATCTTATAAGCCTTTCATGAAGAGCTATTTATGTAAAAGTTTTATTCGAACACGTATTGAAGAATATGTGGTACTGTTAATCAATTTGGTATATATTATAGTTTTCATATATGTAAAACAATTATATCTTAATTAACATGGTGTTAGACAATAATATCATCTGATTGGGGATGTGGAGAGAGTTGAAATAATCCTAGTAAAGTTTGTACATAGTTTATAAAATCAACTATTAAAAAAAAAACAACTACGTGCAGCAATGTAGCACATTTAAAAATAAGATAATTTAGTCTATGCTAATATTAATTCATTATTACTGCTATCAGTTTTTTTTAATCGCCTTATGATTAGTTTGGCAAAAGAATTAGATTTTAAACAAAGGAGAAGATTCTACATATATGTTTTAGAAACATATATCTTTTTTTTTTTTTTAGTAAAGATGATTTTTAAAGCTTTATTTTCCATTGCTCTAAAGTTTTTTCATAATATAAAACATGTTTTAAGTATGACCTAACAGATCATTCAAGGCAAAATTGGAACACCCACAGTACAGAATTGAATAGAAAAGACAAGATACATAATACCTTAAAAAATTTGTGTGTGTGTGTGTTTGTCAGTGGTAATTGTCTACCTTTCTCCAATTTCTCATGGTTAGAATATTCCATCAGTAATAACAATATAAATAATACAGAAATTTTTGTATTATTGCTAGAATTAAATCAGACAGAAAAACAAGTTTTTAAAACTTTTTAAAAAGTTTAATAGCTCAATAAGCTGTATTTTAAACTTTGGAACTTGTCTCCTAGTACCTGTTCATTATAAAGAGAGATATTTATGGTAGTTGGAAAATGAAAGAAACTTCAGGATTAGCGAGTTGCTTCCATACATTATAGTAAGGTCTTTTGTTTTATGATTTTTGCGACCTGAAATAAGAGAGGTAAAAAAAAAAAAAAAAACAATCCAAGGTGCACAGGTGGAGATTATATATTTCTGATAACATAGATATGTAAATCTGGAGAATGTTAGATTATATTTTTTCTTTTTTATCATTCAGACAAAGAAAAAATGCTTATTAAGGCACAAATGTAAAGGAAAGAAAATCCAACAAAATGCAGTTTGAATTGTAAAACTTCCGTTTCAAAGAGGTTACTTTCTCAAAATATCTATTATAAATACTAATGTGGTTTGAAAGTGTATTTTTTTTGATAATTTATTTCAGTCATTTTGGGGTCTGGAAGATATGAGATACTTTTTTTAAAATTTAAGCTTTATAGCTTTATGTTACAATTATGTCTTTTTGTTCTTATAGGTAATATATACTTATTTACACACAATATAAACAAACAATTTTAAATGATTTTCTTTTAGAAAAATTAAAACTATAATTTTTTATAATGAAATATTTTAATAAACGTGCAAATATATTAAATAACATGGAATTTTAAAAACTTTTTATGAATTGAAATGATTTCTAGGATTAAATTATGCTGTCTTCTTTGCTTTCAAAACAGGAAGGATACGGTGTAATAGTTCTGAATCCCAATGAAAACTATATTGAAGTAGAAAAGCCAAAGATACGTGTAAAATCATCTTCTGATAGTTCATATGAACCAGCAGAAAAACGGGAAAGAAAAGATAAAGTCTCTAAAGAAACAAAGAAGCGACGTGATTTCTATGAGAAGTATCGTAACCCTCAAAGAGAAAAAGAAATGATGCAGTTGTATATCAGAGTAAGTAATAACTAAGACCATTACTTCCCTTCATTATTTTCTTTATGTTTTGTTTCACATAAATTACTTCCTTTTCAAAAAGAAAATATTAATTCTTTAATTTTTAATCATTTATTTTTCATGGGTGTTACCTAAATGAAATGTATTGTTTTTTATTCAGAATTACAAACATATTATTCTTATATCAGTGTGATATTTTATATAAGTCTCAAAAGCAATTAATAATGCACCATAAAAAACATCAGTCTTCATCTTAGGTGGTGATAGTTTTATTGCATTGTTTTCCTACAAGCAACCATCCATCCATAGTGTCTCAGCTTAACTTCTGAAGGCAGATGGGAGAAGGAAGAGTAATTAATATCTTAATAAATATTTAAGCTAGAATAGTTTAGAGAAAACGTAATGAGGGAACTCTTTCCTTTGCTCTTTTCTTACCCAGAGAACCTTTGCACTTTGTAATGCTGGCAGCATGAAATCATTGTAGCTGTACTGCCCAAGGAGTTCTAATTCTGTAGGGGGCAAAAACAATTTTATTTGCACTTTGACATTCTGCTTGATATATATACTGTGCATTCTATATATGAGACAGACTCATGCAATTTTCAAAGCCCTTATTATGGATGCTAGAAATATAATTTAATAGTAAAGCATGTCAAAAATGCTACTGGATAAGTAAAGTAGTAAATTGATATGTTCTTCAAAAGTGAGCAATTCAGAACATTTAAACAGACATTAACATTTTATAAATTATACTGTAAAATAGTAGTATAGTTTGAGATTATTCAGCTTGAGCTATTTTTACATTTACTTTAAAAGCTCATTAATAAAATATTTCATACCACCTTTGAGGGGAAATACATGGCTTTCAAAATTATTTTCTTTAATATATTTCTAGTTCAAGGCATAATTACTACACTTTGGGGAATTGTACTCCACATATTCAAGACATTTGATTATAGGTCAGTCTGTTGAGTAAGTTATGATAGGTAAGCAGTAGTGAAAGCAGCATATAAATTCTCAAGAGCCCAAAATATGTGTCCTGACCAGGAATACCCAAATCATGTCAAACAATGAGTCAAGCAAAAGTTTGGCAGATTACATTTAAATTTCTGAAAAGCATCTTATTAATATATTATTTGAAAAAGAAAAATAATTATTAGACATGGAATCAATAAGTAGCTTACTTGTTCCAGTGCATTTGTATTCCTGCCTTTTCTATGACTGCATCAGGGTCATTATGTCACCTTCTTTATCAGTCGTCCTCAGCTTCCTACTATATGATCCAGTCTGTCAACCACCATCTTATGATAGAGTTTTAAAAAAACTACCTCTAATATCCAGATTCCAAATAAGAATTGTATAAGGTTTTTTTTTTGAAATGTACAAATCATTAAAAGTATTCACTTGCCTATGTAAAATTCACACAAAAAGTGATTTTGTGTATTGTTTTTTATTGCTTCTTAAACACTTTTATTTGCCTACGATATGTTCAGATTAAACAGCTATTTGTGACATGTCTAGTAAGTTTTGATCTCTTTTCTATTTTCTCTTTATTTTGTCTTTTGTTCTCTTGTATGTGTGCATTTTCTTTATTCTGTTTTTCACATCTATTTAGTTTATCCCTACCTCAACTTTTTTCTTATACCAAGAGAAAAAATCTTTTTATGTTGCTTCATTGTTAAGATCTGCTCTCTTTCTCTTTATTGTTTTTCTTTAATTCTTTGATCTCTTTTATACTTCTGCTTTTATACTTCTATATTTTTACTTCTTTCCTTCACATGTCTTTTGCCTCTTTCTTTCTTGTCCCATTTCACTCACCAGTCTGGGTTCCCATTGAAAGCACTAAAAGGCAAAAATAAACTCATGTAGGTAACAGAACCTTTTATCTGATAGTCTTAGTTATTAAATGTTATTTTCCTTAATAAACAACTTTCTCTTAAAATCTTCCAGAATTGTGCAAAATAGCAGAGTTAAGCTGATAGTTCTCAGACATACTTCTATATAGTAAGGCATGATCCTATAGTAGGAAAGGGAAGAATGCTTCATTTTGTGTAATGTGCGTTAGTTAATTCTTAGGTAATTTTGATCCTTCTGAAAAGTGACTGCTAGTACTCTTCTTCCCTCTACGTATCTCCAAATAACAAGTGTTTGTAATTTTCAGACACAGAACATGCTATGTGGTAGAGATAAATTAACTTTTATTTATATACTTCTTAAACATTTACATTTTGAAATTGATTATTCTTTGGAACAACCTCGTGAGGTAGATATATCAAATTTTATCCTTATTTTATAATTAAGGAAAGTGCTACACAAATGGTCCATTTTTGTCTGGGACCACATAATAATAAATGGTAGAACTAAGTTTTGAAACCAGGACTTCTAATTACTGTACATTCTTGCTCCCTTACTTGAAACCACAGTGTTGTAAGTGGTTAGGAAAAAAAATATGTATCCAAAATTTGAAAATTAAACCAATTATGATAAAATCATGATATGATATAGTAAACTATCTGATGATTATATATATTTTTGACCCATTATTATTTAACAGACACTATTAAATATCTATTATGATTTTATATACAATATATATTTATGACATATAAGTAATTATAAATATATATTGTATTATATATTAAATACACTTTTTCTATTAATAAGATCACTAATATTGATCTAATTTTACAGATGAGGAGACTGTGGATAAAACTTAGCAATTTTCCCAAGGTCACACAGTTCATAATATAAGCTTCATGAAGGCAGGGACTTCATCTCTTTTGCTCACTGCTGCATTCCCCAGAGCCTAGAACAGAGCCTTCGTGATAAATATTTGTAAAGCAGAACTTTCACAATAAATTTTTATTTGAAAATAATGTGGTGTAGTCGGGATTAAAATTGAAAACCACTACTGCTTTTCTTAAAATATGCCCTCCATTCTTAAAGTATGCTACTTGATTTTCTGTGAGAAAACATTCAAACAAACAAACAAACAAACCAAAAAATTACATTTTTGGTCCCCTACCTAATACAAAGGCTGAGAATACATTCCAAAAATTAATGATAAAAAAGTCAGTATGTCAAGATTTATTTGATACCTTGATGTATACATTTTCATCCAAATGTGTAAATATGGGATATCCTGTTTTCCTTTTTAGCTACATCATCGTGGTGCTAAAATTATGGATAAAAATGGAAATATTTCATGCTGACCAACTGCCATTTCTGCTTTGCATTGTTGCTGATAAGAATCCAGCCAGGCTGCTGAACTTGCTCTCCTCCGTATACCCTTTATGCTTTATGGGATCTGTAACCTGGCTTCCTCCTGTTCTTTCCCTTAATCCAAATTCTATCTATGTGGTAGTGCCAAGCTGATTCCCACCTTTTCCTCTCACCATAATCAGTGACTACTCCTTACTCTGACTCATGGATGCTATCATGATTAGTTAACTTATATGGAATTGATCATGCTATTTTGAGATGTTGCTTGTGGTTTTGTCTCATATTATTATTACCAATTTATCTTTCACACCTGTCCAACAAATCTCCCCACCATCTTCTAGATCTTTTAGTATGCTTTATAGATTTTGGAATTGCATGTCAATCCTTAAGAATAAGCTAATACGAGCCAGTTGTTCCAGCAGTACAGAGCATACTGTGAGGAAGTTGGGTACTGATACTAAAGTGACTCACTTAGACTCCAACCCCCTGGAAGGAGACTAAAACAGAAAGACTAGGCCTTAATCTTGAAATACCTAGATAATATGACCTGCAGTGTAGAAATAAGGGTTATTCTGGTATCAAACTGGAGCATAAGAGGACAAGTACTCCAACTAAAGAAGAAGATAGAAGAACTTTACAGTACATAGGTACAATATAGGCAAAAGTGATTTGGTGCTGATCTATGTAATACTGGGTTGAAACTGCTCAAATATCTCTTCCCTAACAGACTTAGTTGTAGGCTGTGGTGATAGGAAGTAAAGAAGAAGGCTTAGACTCAGAACATTAAAAAAAAAAACATGCTGAGAGTGGAGAGGGGAAATAAAATTATATGGCCACACAAGGAAAAATCCAAATGTAGAGGAGACATACACAGAATAGGAATCTTGGCAGAGCCTGGCATTACACATTGAAGATACTCAAATATTTATGGATTGATTGCTTGTTGACATCCATCACAAAAATCTTATTCCTTAACATATGAGATATTTTGTGTCTAGTTTTCTAACTGATATTTTCAGCATTCATGTGAATTTTTGCAATTATTCAGAAACAGCCAACTCTGATAAACTGAAGCTTTCTTTGAAAAAATATGTTTTTGAAGTTCTGACTTGGGTTATGTCCAAAATATTGGTGAAGGCTAATAAATATCCTGTCTTCTCTTTTGTACCTCTTCTCTTCTGTGCTGATGCCACTAGAGTCATTATATCTAGTGTTTTAGCAACAAAAATCAATTTATTTATGTTATAATCAATTGTTTAATCTCTGGAACCATTTTATTTTCCTAAAATATCGAAGTATTTGAATTTTCTTTTTCTCTGGCATCTAGTAAATAGCCAAAATCTCCTTTCAAATTTTTACAACTATCTAGTACCCATGGGCAGAATTAAAATAGAATTCAGGTCTAAAACTTTAAGATTAGCAAGGTTTAATTTTATTTTACTTATTAAATGAGTATAAATAGACATAACTAACTATTGGATTATGGAGCACATTTCTAATGCATTAGGAGTGGGCCTTGAGAGATCAAAGTACTTACTGTTTCATGTGGCAACTTTCCTTAAATATGAAATAATGTACTTTCTGGCATATATTATGGCTTATTAAGGGGATTGATTTGGTCTAGGCAATAAACATCATGTCAGACATGCCTGGCAGGAAAACCTGCTTAATATGTTTTGTAATAAGACGGAATTTTTTGTTCTCAAAAACATCTGCCAACCGAATTCAAGAGTGAAGACAGAAAATGTCATCAATTTAGTGGTAATCCTATAAATTTAGTTTCCTTTTGAGCAACACATATCAAGAAACACAAAATTTCCAGCATTAATCACCACTGGTTATAGTACTTTGTAAAATGATGAAACAAAAACATTTTATTTTTATATAATGTGTTAATTAATTCATAATGAATTTTAATATTTCAACTGATAAAATTTTAACAAGCATCTTGCCAACAGATCATTTTTTAAAGCATCTGTTTTTTAATGTGTTGGGTTGAGAACTGAGTCAAATGGCTAAATATGTACATATATTCTTTTTAAAAACATATTTCCACCCCCATAATTATAGATACACTATTTTTCCCCTTAGACCACCAGGGGCTGCTGCTGTTCATATTGGGTTTTGTGTTCCTCAGAAACTGAATACCCCCATCATGCTACATCTTTTCTTTCTTCCTCTTTTCCCCCATAGCCCAAAATCTTTTAAAATATAACTAAAAAGAAGAAAAAAATGTGTTTAGCTAGTGACTTAATAATCTATGTAAGAATTTATTATTTTAAACATTTTCTACATTCCAAGGCATGTAGATTTTTCCACGTTAACTTAAAACTTGGAGTCATTGAAGGCAGATTGTAATAACTATTTTTACTTCCTGTTTTTATTGTCTGAATAACATTCAGAATCATATCTATTATGGAAAGATACTGTGCAGGTGAGATTAAAAGTACAGAGTCCAATAGACCTGAGTTTGAACCCTAGTTCTTCCACTTAATATAGTGTGATTTAAAACATGTTAACTTCTCTACACTTCAGTGTTTTCTCTGAAAAATGGTATAATTATATATGTAACATGAACATTGTATCTGGCACATAGTCTTGTGAATTCAAGACCAATAACATTCTGTCTTCTGTCAAGTTCAGAATTAACTGAGAAAGAATCCAATCTCAAGGTACCAGCCATTGTACCTTTTGGTACCTAGTACCAGAAGTAATATTCCTGTCTTACCTTCCTGAGTTTCAAACCCAGTGAGTAGTATGACATACAAATCAGACAAATGGAAATCAAAACACCAGCCTTATTAATTGATAAGTTTCAACAGGAAAATACGGCACAGATCCGTGGCTAAATTTAGACTTCTTAATGTATTCCCCCCTGAAATGAATTTCTGTCTATCTTCCAAACATCCCTTTTGCCTTTCACATGGTAGAAAGCAAGTCAGAATACATTCTTCCTGCAAGTAGATTTGAAAGATGCCCAGAAGGGCTGAGTCTAGTATGCTCAGTTTCTTCTCCCAAATGTACTAATCAGATAAGTCACTCCACCTGTAGGAGAAAAAGGGTGAAGGATGGGGAAAGCTGAAGTGGCTCCATATGAGGCAAGAGAAAAGTGGTTCCCGCCTGACAAAAGTGAGCCCCTAATCGAAGATCACTATTATTACTACTTTCATCTTCTAATAGCTCAATAAAGCAATATTAATATAATTATTAAACATTCGCTTAGAACAAATAGACGAACAAATAAAATGTCTCCTAAAGCATACTTAATTTCTTCATTTTATGGTTTTTATTTAAAAAGGAAGTGTGATCAAATCTAACTACAGAGAACGTGGCCACAGAATTGTTTAATTTTAAAGCATTAAAAAGGTCATAATTCTGTTTTAAATCATCAGAAATCATTCTTTATATTTTCATGTTTCATGCTACCAAATCCTAGTAAATGGTAGACTTTTTGATGAATGAATATTTAAATAAATGTTTGCTTACATGAACCTGAAAAGCAAAGGAGACAGACCTTTCATTATATCAATCTATCCTTTGATCTTGACTAGCATGAAGGTGAAAGAACTATGATGTTATGTGTAGTATGACTGAAGTATGCTAACACTCAGAAAATTTGTATGTTGTTCTATGAACCCAAATAACAGCCATAATTAAGTGTACCAAGCATTCTTTGGTTTTTGTAAAAACAAGCCAAAAATGAAGAATTAGAAATCAGTAATGTAATTAGATATTTAGATTTGGAACAGAAATTATATAAAGACCAAATCTCTGCATTTATGCATTATGGTTGGCTATTGACCAATTTTGGTTTGGGGATTATGCCATAAATATGATGTAGTAGAAAGAATAATTTCAGAATCAAAGAAATACATGCTATGATCTTAATTTTGACATGAGTTGTGACTTTGGGTGAGTCACCACTTTGACTTTTTAGAATCTTCATCTATAAAATAAGATAATCATAGCTATTAGGCTGTTGTGAGGAATGAATGAGGTAAATTAACATATATGAAAATAATACCTGCTATTCAGTATATTTGCTTTCTTTTCTCTTCCTTCTCTACACTCTTATCCTTGGGAAATATGGGAAGAATTAGAACTGAATAAGATCTTAACCAAATGACTTATGATCAATGCTTCTGAGACTTTTAGGTCTCAGAACCCCTTTTACATGCTTAAACACTATATAGGGCACTATAGTGTTTCTGCTTATAGGGATTATAGCTACCGATATTTATAAAAAAAAAAAAAAGATAATTAAAACAAAACGTTATAGTACTCTAAAATAACAATAATAAAACTATTATATAATACCCAAATATATT
>NW_006436298.1:23483873-23516485 GCF_000325575.1 Pteropus alecto | reverse complement strand
TAATATACCTGCTATTCAGTATATTTGCTTTCTTTTCTCTTCCTTCTCTACACTCTTATCCTTGGGAAATATGGGAAGAATTAGAACTGAATAAGATCTTAACCAAATGACTTATGATCAATGCTTCTGAGACTTAGGTCTCAGAAAAAAAAAAAAAAAAGATAATTAAAACAAAACGTTATAGTACTCTAAAATAACAATAATAAAACTATTATATAATAACATAATATATTTTATGGGAAATAACTATATTTTGTAAGATAAAATGCACATAGTGAGACATGTGGCATTTAGAAAAATCTCTTTACTTTCTGGCTTAATAGAAGACAACTTAATTCCTATATGTTTCTGCATTCACTCTCTTGTGATATGTTGTCTTTCTTGATATTTCTATTGAAAATTTGGGCTCGTACAGATGTGCAATTGCAAAAGGAAGGAGTATTTTAATAGCCTTTTCAGATAATTGTGTATATTCTTCTTTGATGCTATACCAACATTCAACAAGAGGTAGTTTCTTAAAGATTAGCTGCTGCAATGACTCTAAAACACATCAATGAGCATTTCATACTGTTTCATGAGAATCCGTTGGCCTGTGTTATGCTTGGAGTGGATCTTTTACCCATGGGTGATTTTATAATATGTACTGGTCATTTGGAAAATATTGTTTTCACCGAGTTATGCAGATCTTCTAAATGTCGACATATTTTATTATGTAGTATCAAAAATCCTGCCTACTAATATTACTACCAAGCTCATCTGCAAAACTTTTAAGAATTGAAACTATCAGGCATATCAGGGAGGATACAAGTATCTTAAAATTTTAATTTTAGCAAGAAAGCTCAATTTTTATCATTAGCAACAAACATTGTCAGTTGTTTTTCTTGAACTGTCAGGTTTACTTTGTTCATTTTCAGGAAAATGGTTTCCAAATACTGAAATCTGAATAATCAGAGTTTATCAGCCTTATTAAAAGTGATGTTCCATTTAAAAAGTGGCTTCTTTAGCTCACAACTCAATAATCGCACAACTATTCTTTCTCCAGATAACCATCATAACATAGTTTGATTTGCAGGTGCCTTATGTATACATTCTAGTTCACATTCAGACTATTATACAGATATGCTCAGGGATTGAGATTTAATAAAAGTAGTTTTTACTGTTTCATTGACATTTTAAAGCCAAACTTGCCTCTTTTTTCTCTCAGTGAGTATGTGGCAGTGAAGAATAGAATAACTACTAGTATAGTTTGATGCCACTGCTGTGATCCATACTGTCACAGGAACAATTTATTCTCCCTGCTTTTTAACTGTTCATGCACATGCCAACACAATGAAACAAATAATGTGCTAGTATTATTATGTGGACCCCGTGAAAGTGTCTCAGGAACCCTCAGAGTTTTGCAGTCTACATTTCTTTTCTAGAGTTCAATGATAAAAGGAATGAAAAAAAGTAGTTTATAAGATTAGAATAAGAACCATGTTTCAGTTAATATGTTAGGCAACATGAAACTATGTAAGCTGAAATAGAGAAACTAAAACAGTAGGATAGATTTATTAAGGCATCTTGGGCCTATCTAATGTTAATTCTTCTCTGGACTCAGAGAGCACTGTGTGTAGAGAGCTTCACCTGTTTTCCACCCCACCCCGCTGCATTGAAACTAAGATGTCAGTCCACACTGACCAGTCCAGTGGAATTTGGAGGATTTAGAATTTGTTTTCTTCTGGTCTTCTCCAACAATAGAAGGCTCTGAAGAATCACGTTTCTATTTTAGAATGTTAGCAACCACAAGTTTCATTCTTTTCTTTTCCCTAAAATGGATGGCCTCTTGCTTCTCAGGAGAGCTCAGATAGTTATCCCTGCCATCCAGCTGGGGTATAATTTACTGCAATATTCTACTAGTTCTTTACTGGTGTTGTCTCTCTGTTATTAGTACTGTCTCTCTATTTTATGTTTACCTTACTTTGCATTAGTCTGATTCCGTAGTGGTTAAGAGCTGGGCGCTGGTGTCTGGCACATGCGTACAGGGTTTTGCACATAGTATTCACTCAAAAAAATGTTAGTTATGATTATCGTAATCATAACTAACATTTGTAATTGATTGTAATTGATTTACAATCTGAGCGACATCTATCCATGACTCCGTTTTTAAATCCATGCTTTTCCTAGTTCTCCAAATTGGGTTCCTCTTATTTCTTGTCTAAGGTAACATGTGACAATAACTGTCTAAAATACAATTGGATTGCCATTCTTCATTTGGCTTTGATTATGAATATTGGTCCTTGCATTTTTCCAACTTCCACCATCTTCTTGGGAAAGAATGGACACTTTAAAACTCTGCCTCCAACTCCCTCACCCCTAGTTGGAGCCCTTGTATTTCCATCCATTTGTGTAGTTAGCCATAGTTGTTATTTGTTTCTTTATGTCATCCTCACAATTGTCTCATGTATTACCCTGAGTTTACAGATATGTAAAATGACAGAGATGTAAATAGACTTACTCATAGTTATGTACCTAATAAGAGTAACTAAACCAAGGTTTGAGCCCAAGTCTTTCTGACTGCAAAGCCTATTTTCTTCCAACTATACTACATTGCGAATAGTGAACATTTTCTACAAGTGGCTCCCTAAGATCTGTGTGTGTGTGTGTGTGTGTGTAATTTTTATCATGAAAACTATTAGTGGATGGATGGATGGATAGATAGATAGATAGATAGATAGATAGATAGATAAAGTAGATCTTGGATTGCAAGGCAATTGCTGCAATAAAAGACAAATAGTGTTTCTCACCATGCAAGGATTTATTCAGAAGTGGATTCTTTAGCCTTTGTCTCAGTAGCTGATGGGGTTGAAGGGAGTGGGAGGAAAGAGAGGGTGTGTGTATGTATAGGTTATTAGGCAGGGGAAAGGATAAGTGACCATTAAGTAATTCAGATTTAAACTTAAAAGTTAGTTGGAACAGTATTCTTAACATAATCAATTTTAAAATAAGAGGAAGAATATAAATTTGAAAAGCTTGGTGCATTATATGTGAATTATGATGTTAACTATACCTCATTCACTCCTAATGTTCTTTGTTTCTATTTCACACAGGAGAGTGAAAAAATTCCCTCAGAATTCTTGTGCAGATTGCATATACAATAATGCCATCAAAGAAAGGCTATTATTTGTGCATATATAGTTCAGTCAATTGAAGATTACTCAGATTATCATCTTTTTTCATTGATTTTAAAACCTTTTATCACATTTTAACATCTCCGAATTGGGGATGCATCTTAAAAATTAATGGCATATCATGGATTATTTGGCAACTTTTTTTCCCCTTAATGCTACATAAAACAGTGGTATCTTTTAGAATTGATGATATCATAAATGGATGAAATATGGAATAATACAGGACTGCCTCATTGCACAATTCTTAGGGGACATAATTCTTTTCTGGCACCCCCTAGACTTGTGCAGTGTGTGGCCTTATGGGGTAGCTCTAGTAGAGATGATGTGGAAGTTTGTTCTTTTTCTTACATTTAACCCCCCCAAATTGTATAAAGACCACCTGCCTACTGTTTGGCAAGTAATGAACCCTCAATAAATGTTTATTTATTTACTTACATATCATCGTAGTCAGTTATGTTCTTTTGTTTGCCAAAGCAGATTGAGGGCAGGTTTGAATTCCCTCCAGTACTAGATGTCATATCATTGAGAAGAGGTAGATCTCTACTTGGTAAACCCAGATGGTAAGTCTAGGAAGTATTTACTAAGCGATTGGATTAAATAGAGATGTTTGCCACTAAGAGTCCTAATTGTTCATATAATGCCTTTACTTTTAAATTTTCTTTTGGCACTTTCAAGATACCTAACATAACTATTAGTGTGGTAAAAGTACAATATCCGTTATTGGTTGCATTCCGTTAGTTCATTTATTTTGTACATGTCCCAAGTGCTAGATATTGAAGATAAAAGATGGGAGGAGAATAAAACATAATTTCTTCTCAAGGCACTGTTAAAATTATCCAAGATAACAAATCAATATGTCAAATATATCTTGAAACTGAAGAAATTATATCCTATTATGTGGCACAGCTTTGGATGGATCGCCTTACATTTCAATTCAGTTGAGCACTATTTACAAAATGTCATGCTTACCCTAGCCCGTTGTGAGCTATACAGATAGAAAAGCCAGAATCTCTTTTCTCCAAGAGCTCACTCGTAATCTCATGGGGAAACCAAAATATTCTTAACCAACTCTGATATTAGGCAGATTGTGGCATTTTGAAACAGTTCATATGTTGCATTATAGGAATACAAGAGGTAAATTTTATTTTTCAATGAGGACTCGAAGGGTCCTTTCACAGCTATTAATATAGCGTTAATAATAGAAGTCAGATATTAAATACTCAAGTTTAAATTTTTAATTTTAAACATTGAATTTTAAAGTTTGAGAACTATCCTATACATTTTATTAAATCCAACTTACTGCAATGAGAACCTTAATATTTTATTTTTATGTTTGTTAAATGTATTGGGGTAACATTGGTTAATAACATAAATTTCAGATGTACTACTTTTTAATATGACTTCTGAGTACTCTGTTGTGTTCTCCCCACCCAAAGCCTAGCCTCTTTCCATTCCCTTGTATTTGACTTCTTTTCCCTCTTTTTCCTCCCCCAACTCCCCTTCCCTTCTGGTAACCACCGTTCTGTTGTTTGTATCTATGAGTCTTTTTGTTGTTGTTAATTTGTTGCTTTTTTAAAAATTCTATATTCTATATGTAAGTGAGGTCATAAGGTTCTTGTCCTTTTCTCCCTGACTTACTTCACTTAACACAGTACTCGCAAGATACGTCCATGTTGTCACAAATGGCAATACCTGAACTTTTTATGGCTGAATAGTATTCCATTGTATATTTGTACCACATCTTCTTTATCCAGTCATTCATTGAAGGACATTTGGGTTGTTTTCATATCTTGGCTATTGTCAATAATGAAGCAGTGAACATAAAGGCACATATATGTTTACAAATAAGTGTTTTCAAATTTTTCCGGTAGATACCCAGAGAAAGGATTACTGGGTCACGTGATAGCTCTACTCTTAATTTTTTGAGGAATCTCTTACTACACCAATTTACAGTGTATGAGGATTCCTTTTTCTCCACATTCTCTCCAACACTTGTTATTTCTTGTCTTATTGATAATAGCCATTCAAACAGGTGTGAGGTGGGATCTCATTATGATTTTGATTTCCATTTCCCTTTTATAACTGGTGATGTTGAGCATCTTTTCATATTATCTGTTGGCCTTCTGTATATCTGCTTTGGAGAATTGTCTATTCAGATTTCTGCTCATTTTTTAATCAGATTTTTTCTTGTTGAGTTGTTTGAATTTTTTATATATTTTAGAGAGATATATGTGTTCAGTGCAACTTGTTACTGTGCAAGAGCTTTTTAGTTTGATGTAGTCCCATTCATTTATTTTTTTACTTCCCTTGCCTTTGGGGTCAAGTTCACAAAAACCCCTCTGAGACCAAGGTCCATAAGTTTTCTTCTTTGTATTTTATTGTTCCAGGTCTTATATTCAAGTCTTTAATCCATTTTGATGTTAATTTTTGTGTACAGTGTCAGATAGCAGTCTAGTTTCATTCTTTGTGTGTGACTTTACAATTTTTCAATGCCATTTATTGAAGAGACTTTCTTTTCTCCATTGTATGTTTTTGGCTTCTTTGTCGAAAATTAGTTGCCCATGTATCTGTGGGTTTATATCTGGGCTCTCAATTATATTCCGTTGGTCTATGTATCTTTATTTCTTCCAATGCCATACTGTTTTGATTATTGTAACTTTACAGTATAGTTTGAAGTCAGGGCATGTGATACTCCCAACTTACGAGAACCTCAAGTTTTTTGTGAATTGCTTGTATAAATTATTTTACATGATGTTATATAACATAATTTTTTGTTGAATGTTATAAACTACTTAAAAATTTTGGCATCTTAAAGCAATTAATTTGGTAGATGTTTTGACACATTATGGAAACAGTAATATTTCAATTTTCAGTAATATGGTGATATTTATTCTTGATGTTTCAAATGGTTTTGATTCTATTCGTAGCTCAAAGGAAGCTAATTAAACCTATAAGGAGCGTTTCAAAACTGCTAGAACCATTTAATGTCCATTAACTAACTCTTTCCTTCTTTTGCTTGATTCCTTCACCAAATGATCTGTGATATATTTATTTATATCTTTGGTATATTCATTCTTTGTTTAAGAGAAATAATATAAGTCAATAATAATGCATCTAAATTTTTAATAAAATACTTTTATTAAAATACTTTTAATAAAATACTTTTACTTGCATTTTATTCAAGTAAAAGATCATAAAATACTTTTACTTGCATTTTATTCTTTAGGAAATATAATATGACGTTGATGATTAGTAGTTTTCATTTAAAACCATTTATTTCTATTTAGGTTTTCACATTTTCTTAATTGCTAATATCATTGATGTTTGTTAGTTCCTTCCTATGTCAGTTTAAATAGTTTTGGTAAAAGATCTAACCAAGCAAGTTTCTTCAAAAAGGATTAAAATGATAAATGAATTAATCTCCATGAAAGTCTTTAAAGGTTCCGCTCTATTGCAAATTAATGTTACCCGTTGGAGTATCGTACATAAGGTAATTTAAGTAGGAGAGTTTCTGAGGAGGTGCCATTCTAATTCTAAAATAACTGTGCTTCTCCCCATATACCTGCCTTTCTTCTTTGCACTCCCCCTGTCCCATGACCCTAACTTGAGGTTTTACTGAAAATTTTTAATATAAAGTGTTCTCTTTGTGAGAATATTGTAAACTTCATTTGGATAAAGATTCTAAGTTAATCATCTTTTTGTACCCTGTAGCACCTAACATGTTGCCTTGAAGATATATAATATTCAGTACAGTTGTTGGATGGATAAATGAGCTAATTGACTTTACTTTGAGATTTGGCTTTCCTTAGACAATGGCCATAGAAAAACTGCCTCTCCTTACCTCTCTGATCTCATTTTCTGTCCCTCTTTCCTTCACTTATTTGATTCTAGCCACACTGGTCTCCCTGCTGTTCTGAAATGCTCCTGTAGTCTTCATATTGGTTGTTCCCTCTACCTGTAGTGTTCAGTCCCTAGATATATTCGTGGCTAAATTCCTGAACTCCTGATGATATTTTCCTTAATATCATCTCAATAGAGGCATACCTTGACCACCCTAATTAAAATAACAGCCCTGCCCACTCCTCTCCCATTCCCCTTACCCAGCTCTACTTTTTTCTTTAACACTTATTCCCTTGTAACCTATTATATAATTTACGTATTCATTAAATATTGTTTCTTGTCTGTCTCTCCTGTGTGAATGTAAGTTCTGAGGGGACTGGTATCTGTTTTGTCATTAGTATCCCCCCAAGTGCTTAGCACAGTGCCTGATGCAAAGTAGACACTGAGTAAACGTTTTGTGATTGAATCTATAGACTGAAATGTATTGTTTCATTTGGGTTATCATATACTGGTAGGGCTTATATTATCAGCAACTAATCGTATATGGTACTCTGTTTTGCAAGCTCATTATGTGCTAGACTCTGTGCTAAGGACTTTGTCTATGTATCTCAATTTATTCTCAGTTAGGGCACTATATTAGGAATTATTTGCTTGTGTTCTTGTATCTTATACTTAATTAGGTTTCACCCTGTTATATTCATCTTTGTATCCAGTGTCTGGCACATGGTGGGTACCCAAATATTAGTTATATGATGAAAGAGTGAGTGATAATGTTTTATATTTTAACTGTATAGCAAACTTACATTTTTTTTAGGGAAGCCCATAAAATGCAACCTAGTGACCTAGTGCACAAATAAAGGAAATAAATATTTCTTTTAAGACTGTTAGAAACAAAAACTGAAAATATTTAAACATTTTTAAAGAATATATTTTAAAATGTATTTAAATAAGAAAGAATGTGCCATATTTCTTTTAAGCGATATTAAATCTTGTTAATAGGTAGAATAGCAATAGCAACCATTGAGCTAAAAGTATGCACATGGTTGCCTGTTGACCCTGAGGTATTTCAAAAATTTTGAAAGAGTAGTCATAAAAAAATGCTATATTTAAAGATCTAAATATGGTTCTTCTCTCTGTTCAATAGCCATCTGGTTTGTTGCTCTGTGTGGTTCAGGGCATATTCTCGAGGCCAGAGTAATCCTATAAAAAAGCCACTGACATGACCCCATTGAGTCCAATCAGTTGCGCCAGGCTTTTTTCTCAGCCTACATTCCGAGGAGTTTTTGTCCTTGCAGGGTGTCCTTTGGCTTCACACCCAGATTGGCCCTGCCCTACCTAATGAGCGCTGTCTGCCTGCCTTTCGTTCAGCAGCTGCCTTCCACATGGAGCAATGACCTGTGTGGCAAGGGGCATCTCCCCTCTCACTAGTGAGGGGCGGGAACTATGAAGTGGATTTTATGGACTCATCTCTCTGGCTCTTACTTCCAGAAAAAAAAAAAAAAATCATTTTTAGACATTTGGAATGAAATACTTTTTTCGCTGTAGTCAATCAAACACTTGAAAGTTGAGCATTATGGAGAAGTACTTGCTCAATATCTAATACTATCTAACCTGAACATCCCCTCCTTTGTACAACTTTCCTGACCTTCCTCCCTGCCCCTTGCACCAGTACAAAATTAAACATGCACAGTAACACACACACACACGAGTAACCACAACTTTTTTTTTCGCCACTTTGCATATTGCATATAGTGTAATTTTTAGTGCTTTTCCAAATTAAGGAAATAATTGAGGTCGTATTTACTTTGCAAAGTAGACATCTAATTATTTAAAAGAAAGGCTTATATTTTGTCTATTTCTGCATTCTCAGGGTTTAAATAAAAGTCTGTTTAGCAAGGTTGTCTCTGATAGAATTATCATTTAATTTACAGTAAGGTCTCTGGTTCATTTTTGTGCTTAGGGGAGTAAGTTTAAATTGTAGTGCATTGCCCAGATTGTCCAGGTCAAGCTGCTTAAAACTTTCAAAGTAACTTACTCTTGACACTATTTATGATGTGAAAATACTATTACTATTTCAGTCATTGGACTGAACCATTGCCACTGAAGCCTGATGTAACTTACATACTCATTAACAAGGAATGTACAGATAGCCACTCCAACACTTGAAGCATTTGAATGGACTTCCATTTGTAAATGTTCTGGCATAAATACATTGAATATATTTCATTATAATAAATTTTTAAATTAGATAAATTATAACATTTTAAGATTAAGAATATTGGCTAAGATGTGATTAGTTAGCCTGTCTTTATTCAAATTTTCTAATATGCATTAGTTCCAAGTTCTCTATTACATCTAAATATATGTGATCAAAGATATGTCTCTTTCTAAATAAGAAAAACTTTGTAACTATACTATAAATCCAGTGATTTGAGTACTCTCTCTAGTTTTGTCTTACCTTATGTACATTAGTAGATTAAGCAGACTTAAATGTGGCTTGATTTGATTGAGACTATAGAAATAGAGTCAGAAGAGGCAGACATCAAGTACATGACTAAATATAGCATCAGCACTAAACAGTGGCCTCTGAGCAGGTTGGTGTAACTTATATTTCGCAGTCTTTGAGACTTCACTCTACCTTTAGTATCTGGCAGTGCCTCCATGTAGTAATAGTCCTCATTTTATTTTTCTCTCTCCTCTTTTTTTTAAGGTTAGAAATGTAGCTCTGTTATACTACCACCATCATAACAGTTTCTTAACTCTCTCCTCTTCCTCTTCCTTCCGCCATCTGTATTGTTATTAACATAATGTTACGTGATAGAGATTATAATTTTTTACATTATGGTGTTTCTTTTCCTAGAATATTTTTTTTTTTACATTTTTAAGCAGGAAAATAATTTTATTTATAACAATTATTTAGCTTTATAATAATCATTGTAACTATTTCAGCTCTCACTACCAGTCTTTTTTTTTTTAATTTTTAGTTATGTTTATTGGGGTAACATTGGTTAATACAATTATATAATTTTCAGGTGTACATTATCATTTGATATCTGTATATTCTATTGTATGTTTACCACTCAAAGTCTAGTTTCCTTTAGCTGCCATATATTTGATCCCTTTACCCATTTTACCCTTCCTCTAAACCCTATATTTGACTCCCTTTACCCCATCTATCTTCCCCTTCTTCCCCCACCCCACTAGTAACCACCAGTCTATAGTCCATGTCCATGAGTCTCTGTTCGTCCTGTTCATTTGTTGCTTTTAGGTTTATATCCCACATAAAGTGATATCATGTGACTTTCAACTTTTTCTGTCTGGCTTATTTCTCTCCTCATGATTATCTTGAGGTCCATCCATGTTATCTCAAATGGCAGTATTTCATCTCTTCTTATGGCTGAGTAGTATTCCATTGTATATATGTACCACAGCTTCTTTAGCCAATCATCTGTTGTAGATACTTCGGTTGCTTCCATGTCCTGGCCACTGTGAATAGTGCTGCTATGAACATCAGTGTGCAAATATCTTTTCAGATATGGGTTTTCAAGTCTTTGGGGTAAATACGCAGTAGAGGGATTGCTGGATCATATGGTAGACCAATTCTTAGTTTTTTGAGGAACCTCCATACTGTTTTCCATAGTGGCTGTACCAACTTGCAGTCCCACCAGCTCACTGCCAGTCTTTTTATGCTGTCATTTCCCAATGCATATGTACTTAATTTTACTTCCTAGGCAATTGAAGTAGATGATGGATTTTAGAAGTAGTTTGGGTGTCAATTTAGAAATAGTTTTAGGATGGCCAATGTGCAGGATATGCTAATAGATTAGATGAGAATTAAAGAAAAAGAAGGACTATAAGAGGTCTTTCAGGACCTGTATACTCCATTGGATTGTAATGAGAATCAAGAAGTCGGGTAGTTGAAGTCACTTTAAAGATTTATAAATTACATGCAATGCAAGGTGTGTTAGTGTTCATACCTTTTTAAGAACTGAAATTTTAACCAATGAAATAACTACAATGACCAGTGAGAAATAATGAACAAGTCATTTTAGACCTCTGGAGCTCAGTTTTTTCCCTCGTAAAATGGATAGGTATGCAAATAAGTGAAAGGCCATGTTTTCTAAACTCGTATAATTCCAAGAAATAATGAAATAATTCTTATTTAAATAATTTCTTCTCCTCAAAACGAGCTACTTTACTAAGAGTTGCCACTGGTTTCAATGAAGGGAGAAGAATACCAGGTTATATTTTATCAGTTGTATTCTGTCTGCAACACTTTCTGAAATATAAAAATGTTTAACCGAGATCATCTGACAAAATCAGTGACTTCTGTTTTGCCTCTAGTGTTAATTTTTCAGTGCTATAGAATATACTCTCGGAGGAAAAAAAATACCTCAAGGACTTAGAACCTCAATATTTAACCGCAAACACAATAAAGTTACTTAAATGGAAACTTTCCTACCCCTATGCAGTTGCCTTCACAACATCTATCTGGAAGGGACATTTCACCCAGTTAATTAGCAAGGCGAGTTTATAGTTCTGGGGAAAAAAAAGTTTATATTGACTTCAGATTTAAATATATAGTATTAATCTTGCCCATTCTGCTATTGAGCACTTTTGCAAATAATGATAATTAGACATGTGTGTTAGTAACTGATTTTTTAATGTTGTGGGTATTTAAACAGAGCATGTGCACGTATGTGTATGTGTGTGTATACATATGTAAAAAATAGTGTAGGGTTAACTTAAGATTATAGGATCTGAAATCAAAGAAACTCCGCTAGGCATATTATGCTGGGCAATTGACTTAAACTTTCCAAGTATCAGTTGCCTTGTCTGTAAAAAGGAGTTAATGGTAGCTACTGCCCAGGGTATCATGAAAATTAAATGAATTAGAACATATTAAGCATTTAGTACAATTTCTAATTCAAAGTAAGCACTTGAAAAATGTCAGCTGTTGTTATCACTGTTTTCATAGGTTTAGGATTTCTTGAAAATGTCATGCCTTTTCATTTTCCTTGTCCTTTTGAGATGGCCTATTTTTCACCTATTTTAATTTTCTATGAAGTTCTCTTAAATTTTAAAATAGCTAAAAAAATGTAGCAAATTTATAGCAGTAGCAAAAAATCAAATATGAAAAATATTTTATTGTTGAGACAAAAATTTGCATGTCATTCACTGTTCAAAACACTATCTGACCTATTACTAGATTTATCTAAGTGTTATAATCCTCAATGAAGGTAAGTTTTAATGTTCTGTTCTATTAAAGAGTTATAAAGAATAATATTTGGTAAGGAATTATTAGTAACTGATTTTATAAAGTGTTTATTAAGTAGAAGATATGTACTTATATGTACTTACTGAAATTTACCTCTTAGAAACATTTAATATTTCCTTATAGCATTCTATTTATACATGTTTCCCTTTGATACAATTTGACTATGATCCCATAATATGTTTATAAACTCAATAGAAAATTTAATTTTTCTTACATTCTGTATTTTTGTGTTAGTTAAGACTAAATTTTTTTAAATTTCCAATTTACACATTTCTTTGTTTCATAACTTCTGCTTTTCAAAGTATCTGTAGAAAATTTTTTTTCAATTATTTGTTAGTGTCTCATCCAAAGACCTCCAAGGTTTGGCCTGTGCTTTCTGAGTTAAGACATGCTCCCAATCTTCCAGTTAGGTCAACCACAAAAATTAAGATATGATAGAAGGTCAGTGGAAGAAATTCATATCAAAACAACTACTCACCATGTCATTATGACAGACCGCTGTAACAAATGTGCTTCTGTTTTAACTTATGACAATTAATTGCTAAAAGTAATTTAATCTGACAGAGGCAGGGTGTTGAAAGGCTCTTGGAGATGTTAGAAAAGCGACCTTTCTGCCCATGTGCTGCCAAAAGCCATTTTTAACAAGGAGCTAAGGAAACAGTGCAACTTCTTTTGTACTTTGTTAATTAGTTATTGATTTGAAACAATGCACTTCCAAATACTGTTAAAGGAGTTAGATGCCAGCAAGGTCACCATGTGAGTCTAGTCCTGATAATATTTATAGTATATGAGCGTTCTTTGAAGCCTTTTGTTCTGTGATCGGAAAATTGAGATTGCCTGGTTTACTAAAATGGCTACAGTTTTACTTTATCATTTATCTTTTCAGTTTAAAATTTTATCTATTAATAATCTGATACTTAAGTCATACTTTATCACATGATGTATTTCTAATATTCAAAATTCTCACTTGTGGGTTTAGTCTCAAATAATTACATATTCTACAGAGAAAGTGTATGCATGCGGTTTGATTAGTGATGCCAAAGAGAACAAGAAAATATTATTTTAGTCTCAAAAAAGGAAGCAAACTAGAAATTTTAGAATTCTTTTATTGAATGTACTAGTTGATCTCTTTTTTAAGATTTGGATATTTAATTTTAGTTTCAGTGTTTTTGTCCTGTTGCTAATAGAAGTTAAATAAATGTCCTATAATTCTTTTAGAAAAGTCTTCAGATTGTTTTAAATTTCACTTCTTAATAAAGCATTGAAGTGCAAATTAAAACTGAAGGCCTTTGTACAAGTCAACTCATGAGACCCTGTGAAGATAGAAAGAGCAGAGGGAGAGTTAGGATAGCATAGGGGTTAAAAGTAGGGATTTTCAACTCAAACTTCCTGTGCTTTAATCCTGAGTTGCATTAATTAGCTGATTGAACTTGAGCAAGGTACTGAACCTCTCTGTGCCTTATCCATGTGGTGGGAACCATAACAGTACCTACCTCACAGTGTGATTATGATGATTGCATGAGTTAATACATGTAAAGTTTTTGATCAGAAGCTGGTAAATAGTAACCTCCTGATAAATGTTAGCACTATTATTACTGTAATAATTAATAATAATAAAATACAGCCCCTGCCCTTATTTTTGTATTAAGAATGCTGTATTTTAATGTTTGCAGTTTTCAATAGATAAAAATAAATATCATTTTTCTCATTTTTTTTCTCATATTTTGCTTATTAAGTAGCTTAAGGATATGTTTGCTATACATACAAAATATTAACAATAGCATGGTAAAGTTGTGCTCTGTTTGTGTTTTGTGATGCCCTTGTTTTAAAATAAAATCTGCTGATAAATGATACCAATTTATTTTACCAAAATGTGTTAAATTTTCAGTTTAATTGTAAGATGGTGAGAAATCTAGGTTTGTAGTATGTAAAATGTTTTTCTTAGGATGGAAACATTCTAAAATGCATGCTTTTTATTAAATTTTTTGTACTAATTGTGGCAAGTCGAAATTATATAGAGAGTTTAGTTCTATCTTTGTAGTATATCCAGCTACAAACAGCTATTATATGCTGTTTGCTAGCCTTTTTTTTTCATCTGTTCAACCTCCCTGTAGGATAGCAACTCTGATTCTTTTTGATTCCAAAGTTTTTACTCTGTTTTATCAAAAAAAGGTATAAATGTAGAGGTCTCCAAGATTATAACTTCCCATGTACAGATAAAGAACATGAGCATCCAAGGGGGTCAGTGAACTACTCAAAGTCATAAGGCTAGTTCAGTGGCACCATCTGGATAAGAATGGAAGCCTTCTAGTGTGTGTATGTAAATGTGTGTGTGCGCATGTGTGTGTGTGCACGTGTGTGTGAGAGAGAGCCAAGGAGAATGAGAGAATATGTTGTCTCTGGCAATTGTAAATAATCTTTCCAACTGGTTAACATGTGTCTCACAAAGTAGAAATATCAAATCATAAGCATTTACATTTTATCCACTGATGCCTAACAATTGTCCTGCCTACACAAAAGCCTCAGCTCCCAGGGCCCCCAAGAAATCTCTACATCCCTGAGGATAACCTCCCTTCCTCCTCTCCCTAAATTTCTATAAACTGTGCTATGTAATGCCTTTGTTAGAGTATACTGAAAATAATATAACTTTTTCTTGAGGACTCAGGATCGACATACGGGTTTTTGTTGTATTGTAATTATAGTTTTAGATTCAGATACAGATACTATGAGACATACTTAGCTTCTGACTATACCATTTTTTCTAGAGAATGTTCTAGACTAAACTATCTGAAATGTTTGGCATGTCTTCAGTGTGCTGTCAAAATGCTAATTACCTGTAGGGTTGTAAAATAGTCTTCTAACCTTATCCTCCCCAACACATGCACACTCATGTTCCAAAGGCATTTCTTTTGCCTCTCACTCTACTGCTTTACTGAAGCATTCATTAAATGGCAGTAGCTAGATCAGCTTTGCTGAGTGAAATACATGCGTGCTTGTAGGCCTTGGCATCACTTTCAACCTTGCCACTCTGGTTTGTCCATTCATGCACCGATTTTGCCTTAAAATAGGGAGATTATCCTGGATTACTCGGGTGGGCCCAATGTAATCTCGGATTCTTAAAAAGTGAAAGAGGGAGTCAGACATAAGTGTCAGAGAGGGAGATGTGACTATGGAAGAATGGTCAGAGAGATGCAAGGCTGCTGGCTTTGAGACGGGAGAAGGGGGCCGAAAGCCAAGAGGGCGCCCTCTAAAAGCTAGCAAAGGCAAGGAAACGGAGTTTCCCTTAGAGCCTCCAGAAAGGACACCTTGATTTTAGGCCTGTGAGACCCAAGTCAGAATTCTAATGTACGGAACTATAAGATACTAAATTTGGGAGCAATAGAAGATTTAGACAGGTGTTAAATCCTGTATTCTGAGGGAGTACTTATATATCAATAAACTATCCCTCATCCAACTTAATGTTCTACCGTCCTTGATCCAGCACCTTCATAATTTAGTCCCATGTGAACTCCCCTTGCCCCTGCCTGTAAGTATTGGCTAAGCCCTGCAATACCTTCAGTGTAGTCCTTTTCCTCCTTCAGGAGGCCCAGCAGTTTCCTGACTAGGTTATATGGTGGCTTAATCCTAGTTACTGGGCTAGAGCCAAAGGTGGAAGTGAGAGTGGAGGTGGAGGAAGTACATATCTAACAAAGGCAGTGGCTTCAGCCTCACCTTCAAGCTTGGGGAAAGCTCTAACTTTTAACTGGGAGCTGTGGGCTACTTTTGCAGGCCCTGAAGGTTCAGGGGAATCTGGGAACTTAAATGACCCAGTTTCCCCCATCCTATGTATTAGGTTCCCACTCCTTCTTAATCAGAGCCCCAACCCCACATTGCAGATATTCCAGAGCTGAGAGCTCTGCTTTTTTTTAAAGTACTGGGCCTGGTGGTTAAGTTCTTTTGTCCTCCTGCTGCAGATGAGAGCCTCTTCATATGCACACTTAGTCTTGTGCCAATTAATCACTCCCAGCCTTTCATTGCCTTTCTCCAAAGTATCTATTGTCTTTGGAAATAGCCATCCAATCCCATAGTTCCTGTAATGATGTACTTTTCAATACCAATACATGTACCTGCTGGTGTATTCCTTTCTACCAATATACACTTCCATTTATATCACTGTGAAAGTGTTTAACATTTGCAGTGCTCTTATGTGCGAGAGTTTATTTGTCTACCTACTATTGGCGTTGAGGCTGGTGAGTAGGTAATTTAGCTCCAGAATTTCTACTTTAGAGTCGAGTTTTTCAGACCATTCTCTGGAACCAGCTGTTGTAGGTCAGATTCTCTGAGAAACAGACATTTAGAAACAGAGATTTACTGGGAACTGTTCTTGGGCACAACCTGTAGGGAAGTGAAGAAGTCATTATTGGCCCTCACAGGGAGCAAAGGTAGTCCTATAAAGTTCTCTCAAATTGGGGCAAAGGAGCCGGACGCTTTTTCCCCAACACTACTGATCATTGGAAGCTGTTACCCTCCAAGAAGGAAGCATAATCATGGATCTCTTCCCCTGAAATTAATAACAGGAGAGAAGAGTTTGGGGGATCCTTAGCTGCAAGAGCTATCAGCTATCAACGCTCAAAGCAGATGGGAGAATGAGTGCTTCGGTCTTGTGGGGGTGAGAGTTTGGGGTACAGTAAAATTACAATCATTACTGTATATATTCTTAAGTGATAAAAAGACCAACATTTTATTGACCAGTGTCACCCCAATAATTGTAATTTAAAAAATAAAGAATGACATGTTTAACATTCAGAAAACAAACTGCTTCATTCTACAAAGTTGTTTTTCATGTGAACCTGGCCCACAGTACATGCTATCTACATAAGCAACACTTGTCTCTTTTTCCTAAAGACCTTTAGCAGTTTGGTTCATTGCTACAAAGAGCAGCAGCCTCAGTTATGCTTACATACAGGGAAGGATGTTAACAGTGCAGTATAAGGTAATCAGGATTACAGTTATGGGATCAGACTACCTAGGTTTGAATTCTGGCCCTGCCATATACTAGCAATTTTCTTTAATAAGTTTCTTAATCATTCTTTGCTTGTTCATCTGATTGTGGGGATAATAATAGTACCTGCCTCATAGGATTGTTGTCAGGATTAAATGAGTTAAAAGTATTTAGATCTGTGCTTGCCTCAGTATGTGCTGTTGAAGCAGTATTATGATTGCATTATAGATTGAACTAAGAGAAGAAAGCCTAAAGTTCCTTAAAGTGAATGGGATCATCAGTGTTTATTTTGTTGGAAATGCTCAGGAGCATAGTTTTGGAATCTAAGAATCTCTGTCTGCCTTCCATTCCAGGTTATACTCGTTTTGTGGCAATTATGGCCCAATCACAAAGCATTTATCACCATTTCTGTAAATAACGGGCCATAATTATTTGCTTGTCCATTTTTTTACTAACTTCTTATTAATTATTAATTAAACCCTATATTAATTATTTAAACTTTATATTCAAACAGATAAAAACAAAAAGTTTTATGTCAGCCCAATCTCACAACCATTTATTAACAGCACTTTAACATATGATTTAAAACACTAGGTAGTATAGCATAGAAGTTCAGATACTGGAACCAGGCTAGTTTGCAATCTATCAGGCTATATGACCTTGAGAAAATTAATGAATCTCTGTAAATTGGTGTGTTTAGCATATCTATGTCATAAAGTCATTGTAAAGATTGAATTACAGAAAAGATGTAGCTATTCCAAGTGATTAGTGTCCTGGGCACGATATGGTGATTCCTTAGGCTGAGATAGAGTGGAAATTGAGAGGAGTTTATGGATTCTAGAAATATTTTGGAGGATAAATTAAGTTGGGTAAATGTAAGAGATAGAGGAAGATGTCAAGGATGATTTCCTGATGTTTGGCTTGAACAACTGAATGAATGGAGTTACCACTTAACTGGATGAGAAAGACCGGAGGAAGAAAATATAATGGGGAATTGGGAAATCAGTGCAGAGTTTACTTTTAGTTTACTTAATCAGCGCATATTAAGCTTAAAATATCTGTGAAATTCAAATACGTTTGATATGGTTCTGAATCCTGATCCTCTGTCAGTTATATTCATTATGAATGTGTTCTGTTCATAACCATTTATAATTTATTAATATAGCGATATTGACAGGTAATATAACTTTGAATTTGTCTTCAAGTTTGATGGTTGTCAATAATATTTTGACATCTAAAATGTAGAGAAAAATTTATAGTTTCAAGGTATCTCTAGTTTATGGATTCTTTTGTCTATTTTCATTGTTTAAGGTTATGAAATTGCCATTTTTAAGGTCAAAAACGTCTAGTATTGGTAACTTCATATGGTCAATATTTAGAGGCCAAATAATGTTTATTTTTTAAGGTGTTTTCATTATATGTATGCTATACCAATCATCATTAAATACAAATGCATATACTTTAAAAAAGATACCATGTTTCAGATATGCCAAAAAGAAGATAAATTTTTATTAGATTTATTGGGGCAACATTGGTTAATAAAATTATATAGGTTTCAAATGTGCAATTCAATAATACATCCTATGTACATTGCATTGTGTGTTCACCACCCAGAGTAATTTTCTTCCATCACCATATATTTGATCCCCTTTACCCTTATCTACCTCAAATTTTTAATCCAAATGATTTAACTGGATTAAAATAAAAAATTACATCCCATGTGACATTATAAAGTATATTTTATGCATAACTGTTCTTATAAATGCTTTGTTCTATACTAATGTATAATTTATATTTTGTTTGTTTATAAAAGAGTTAACAGAATAATCTAAAAGTTTAAAGCTAAAGCATAAATTTTTGTTGTGTATGCCTTTCTGGATTAGAGCCATATGGTCCTTGTGTTTCATTTCTTCTGGAAGGATACCCTACTGGCCAGTTCCTAAAAATATAAATTTTCTTTCATCTTATACCTGTGGATTGGTTAGGAGCAAGATGGTAACTTACATTTTTGTATCCTCATAAATCTATCTGACTTGGATATCTGCCTCCCATTTGGATTTTATTGAGCTGTATTTTACCTAATGAAAAGTCTTAGCTTTTTAAAAGAAATAACTTTGATTTGTAAATTTTGTCATAAAATTATATAGATTTTTATTAGTGTTTTTTCTCCAGTCAATGTCTCCAGCGTGAACAGCAAGTCAGTAGTAGTACTAAGGGCAGCTGGTGAGGCAGTGTGTGTTGGCGTGGGGGTTGACATATGTGATACAATTGAAATTAGTGACATAAGTATGTGAGAGTTTAAAGTTTAAAGTAAAAAATGGTGGATTTTTTTATTCACAAATTTTCTTAGTTGTTATACTTACCAATACAATCACAGAAAGATTTATAAGAAGTAAAATAAAACAATTTTGAAGTTTTGATTTTAAAATTAAGCATTTTAAAAACTTTTAAATTCATTAAATTTTCATTTTGCTTTTCCTAAAATCAGTTATAAGTTTAAAGTATATATTATAGATGCACTTATTTTATAACTTTGTAGCAACAGGTTAGCCAAAGAAAAACCTGTCAAATTTGGCAGTGGTTCAGAAAATATGTGAACCTGTCACCGTAAGCAGTCTCAAAGGGCGAAATGCTTTACAGGAGCTAATTAACCTTAGAAAATAATTACACAAATATGCAAATGTTGTTTAGATAATTCCATGTGTTATCAGCTCAGGTAGTCCATCATAAATGCAGACCTTGCAATGCCTAGGTAGTAGAATCTGGCATAGTTGATAAGGCTTTGGTTATTGCATCACTTCTGTTTGGCATTTAACAATTAATGATGGCAAAAATACATCAGGAAATTCAGCCTGTACTCTGAATACAGCCGAATTCCACAGTATAAATATCCTATGCATTCTGCCACCAACAAACTGTAATTAATGGATTTACTTCCTTTCTTTCATGCACTTTGCGCTTTTGCAAATTCTAAAATCACCCAGCTTGAAGTTACTCAATACAAAATGCACTCTAATGTGAAATTCATGGAGAAACCTGTAGAGTAGATTTAGTATGTTTGCATTTCTGTAATTAATTCATATTGGAAAGTCTTTCCTATTAAAATCTGTTTGGTCTCAAAATACAATGCTATAATACATATCCTCCAGATTATGGTTTATAAATGTACAATGATTGTGGACATAATGTGGGCTGCGGGTTGGAATGACACAAATTTACCTTGGAATAGCATCACCTCATTTATAAGACTGGGGTTTTAGTAATTCAGTGTCAGAAATCTATATTAAAAACTACTTCAGGTGTATTAATTCCTGTGCTATCATTATTATACTCAACTGTTGTAGGAGGAAGTAAATATTTGGCAGAATTTATTACATCTTAAAATGATGGAGATGCGGCTCTCTTAAACACTGGATAATAAAAAGCCATCATTTTGTGAAAGCCTTGGGAAATAGTCACATAATGAAAACCAAGTTTTTTATAGCTAAGGTTTATCTTTATTACCTATTTTTTAAAATAATATTTTGAATAAAACTATTTAATTGTATGTCACCAGTCTTTCAAAAAATGGAATTCACATAGCATCATTAACTTTCTTTTGATGGTTTGGGATCACTATTGTTCCTGTCAGTTACCATGCACCACTGCTCTCATGTTGCTGGGTAACAATCGTCTCAGATTATTGTGCTCTATGTGCTCTTCTAATTTTTTTGGTTTTTCTGTTTCTTCAGTTATTATGAAACTTTCAGCTATCAATTCTTATTCTTAAACCTATTTGAAACAACTTTTTCAATTTTCTGCTTGTAAATACATGGTGGTTTAGACCAGGTCTTAAAATTTGTGAGATATGAAGGCGTAAAGACCTGGTTCAGATACTGATTCTCCCCAAGAAGCCAGCAGTAATCATTCAGTAGAATTTCTGATTTTTTTTATTGTTTGCTTATTTTATTATAAAAAGCATGCACTTTGTAGAAATTTTGGAACGTTCAGAAAAATGTAAAGAAGCTAAAAATAGAAAATATTCATAATCCCACAATCCATAGACAGCTCAGCTGCTTTTTAACATTTTTATTTGATTCCTTCTAGTCTTTTTCAAGCCTTTCAACATAGTGAAAATTGTAGCACATATAAAATTAGATGAAATGCATGTATTACTTTGTAAATTCATTGAATAACTATATAACATTTCCTTAGATAAAGTGTAATTTACTTAAATATTTATTTCTGCGTTATTGGACACTTAAGCTTTATCCAGATGTTTGCTGTTATAAGTGAGACAGTGATAAACATCTTTGAGCTTCAATCATTTGCCACATTCCAGATTATTAGAAGCTAGATTCCTGAAATGGAGTTTAAGCTTCTTTGACTTGGATTTTGAAACGCACTTCATATTTTGTCAACAGTATTGTTGCCGATAGCCCTAGCATTCTTAGTCATTTATTAAATGCCTATAGCATGCCTTGTATATATAGTTTGAATCTAAAAGTGTATCTTTCTTCAAATTGCTTATATTCTAAAAGGAAGGAGAAGTGACATGGCAGATTAAAGATTGAGAAGAATAATTGAAATAGTGCAAGATTCCATTTGAACTATCATGGCTAATAGTAGAGCTAACAGGTAAACTTGAGCCTACAAAATTTTGCAGTTTTAACAAAGGCAGGATAATAATACATGTAAATAGGTATAAATACTTTCTACATATTTCTTGTAGGATGATGTGGGTCAAAGGTTAGCAAAATCCTTTCCCCATCTGCATGAGAATCTGACTTTCAATTAGCTTTCTAGCTCTATGTCACTGGAAGACATATGATGGTGTCTTAGGTTGTTTTTCCCAGGTAACAGATTCTGAAGTTCGATGCAGGAAGTTTGTTGGGGAGTTCTTTTGGGATCAGTACCCACAGGGGAGAGAGAAAAAAGAATCTGGAGGAGCTGAACTGCAGTATAGTTACAGCAAAGGCCTCATCTAAATCTGTGGTGATCTCTGGATCTGGGATGGCTCTTCAGAGATGTCCTGCCTTGAGGCAAGAGATAAGGTCTTTATAGATCCACATCATCTTAACCAGTCATTGGATGTATGTTGCCTGAGAAGTGGGATTATAACTTTAGGCAAGATAGATTTTTTTTTTTTTTTTGCCTGTGAGCCATTCCTGGAGAGTTAAAGCTATCAAGTGCCAAAAATGGCACAGCTCAGGAAATGAGTACCATATAACTAAAAGAGGTTCTGGGAAGCATCCCATAGTATTCACTCTAGGTGGATGGTTGCTAGGCAACATTGCCTATGGTAAACTGCTTCTGGATTAGAAGGAGATAATAAACTATAAATACCATAGCTTCGATCTTCCCCATGGTAGTAATTCTTGTAATTGGGCATGTCCCTTACAGGCAGGAACCCTGGAAGCCATGCTTATGAAGTTCTTGCAAGTATTGGGTATAAGACTTTTAAGTCAGTATAACTCGTGCATCTGCCCAAGGCGAATCTGATTCCCTCACTCCTGAGCTAGCACCCTCTGGCCAAAGAGAGTAACTCCTGGAAGGCTATATGGTCTGCTACAGGAACTGCTGCAAGGCTCCCACTGAAAAGGAATATCTGGTGCTGCCCTGATGGCAAACTGTCATTACTACTTATCTCTTTGGGCCAATGGATGTCGTGTGGCCTAAATAGTCTTGTGTAATTGTTGAGTCATGCTTATAGCTGACCCCTATGGGGGTACTGTAGACATTTTTTTTTCAATTGGGTCTCACTTTTTAGAATATTTGGTTTCAAAATCTAAAACAAAAGAATAATTTGATGACCTTCAAGTCAGACTGAAGATATTTAAGTAGTCGGGACACATGGATACTTGAGGTTTCTTTTTTCCTACATGACAAGTCACTGTTAACACATATTGTCTCCACAAAGCATGGACAAAACGACTCAGATACAATACTAATCTCTAAAAACAGAAGTCTTTATATGTGATTAGTAGAAAGAACTGTCGGTTCTTAGCTCTCCTTTAGTCATAGATGGGTCATTTGGGCCTGGTTGGCAGTTTCACATATCCTATGAGTCACAAAGTTTTGCTAATTCTTCCCTTGTAATGACTCATTCTCTCCGTGCCTTTCCATTTATTCTGCTATCACCCTGAGTAGTATTTATAGTCTTTATCACTTCATATATGGATTACTGAACATGCTACCTCTGCCTTTTGGTTTTGTCTTATCTGAGCTGCATCAGATAAGAGATCCCAGATTAAATTCCATGATAGAGTTTCCTCTTGACTTTCAGACTATTAATGTGTAAACCAGACTTTCCTAGAGCCTAAATAAGCTCCCTGGAAATAGTGAGAAAGAAGGCTGAAAAGATGTTAGCTAAGAAGTGCCACTTATTTTATAGGCAATGGGAACCCTTTCAGTAAATGACCTTTCAGGCAGGAGAGTGGTCAGTCAGAGCTGGTCTTCAGGAAGATTGATCTGGCAACAGAGTAAAGACTAGAAGAAGTGAGACTAGTTAAGAATCTATTATACAAGAACCCAACTTGAGGTGGGAATGGGAAGGATGGGACAGATAGGATCTCAACAGTATAAAGAAAGAATTGGCGACTGTGAGAAGAAAGCGAGGAGGACCTCACTGAGTTCAGATCATATGGATTTATAATGGGCATGTTAGATTTGGTGTCAAGACAGTCTGTCAGAAATAAATACACACTACTGCTCCTTATATCTTTATGCAAACACATTAAAAGACCAGGATCGTGGCTTACTTCTTATCATCCTTACACCTCCACTTCCAGCACAGAGCCTAATGGGAACAGTAATCTAATCTCCTATATTTTTTTATTCTCTCCGTATATAGAAGAATGTTTAGGACCATAACATGTATTTAAGATTGTTCTGCCGACTATCAGCAGGTAGAAACTGATATCTGTCTTTCTGTTTTGTTTTTACATTTCCTTCATTGTGAGATAAAACTAGGGTGACCAGGTGTCTGAGTTTTCTCTGCATAGTCCCATGTAGACCTGTTCTCCCACTACAACTGCCACAATAATACTCTTCTTTACTCTCAAAGGTTTGTACAGTAAATTCTATGGTCACTCTAGGCATGTATACAGAAAAGCACTAAATATGTATGTCAGTTTAACTATAACTATAAAGAACACACTGTGTAACCACCACCCTAGTTAAGAAATGAAACACTGCCAGCCACTAGAACTGTATTTCCCAATTACAACTCGGTCTCTCTTCTTTAGAGTTAACCACTATCATGATTTTTATGATAACCATTTTCCTACTTTTTAAACTAATAAAACTAATGAAAGCTAAATTATTAAAGCCAAAAATGCCATTTATTGATTTCCTTCCACTTATTATATTTATTTTGTATACTTTAAGTGTGGGTAATTTCATATTTATGTTACTAATAGTTATCTTTGAAAATATATTTGTATTTTAGTATATGACTACAAGGTTGTAAGTAGTCATCCTGAAGATAAATGTTGCATTTTCATTATTTATTTGTTATTCTAAGATTTCATGAACAAGACACAGCTCTTGGCCTCAAGAATTTGATAATCTAACAAGCAATCGCCATAGAAATCATGTAGTGCAATAATGTTGTGCAGGCACAAGACATTGTTGTAGGACATTACCTAGCCTTGGCGATGATCAGGAAGACTTTCCATATAAGGTGATGTCTCATTTGAGTTTTGAAGATAAGTAGGAATTATGCAGGTGAAGGTGGTGGGTGAAGTGAAAGCACAGCACACAGGGGTCACTTTCCAAACAAAAGAAATAGACAAAAAAAGCATGACACAATTAGGTTAAAGCAAGATGTTCCCTGCAGTTGGAACACAGAGAGCATTCTCCGTGATCTCTCATGATGGGGAGAGGGTGTTTTTTGGCTCATCGTATTTTTCAGGGCCGTGGTGACAGATACAGTTTGAGACAGAAGGTAGATCATGAATGGACTCGATGTCTTACTGAGTTCGAACTTGATCCTGAGGTCAGTGAAGAAGCTTTGAAGGGCTCTAAGCAGGAAGTGAGTGATGTGGAAACATGATCATGTTTGGATTTTTGACAGGTTGTTCTCACTACAGAATTAGAGAGAAAGTATATAAACGGGCAATTCTAGAAGCAGGGAAAATGGGCTGGAGACTCTTGCCATCATCCACGTGTTAAATGATGGCGGCATGAGCTAAGCTAGAGCAAATGAGAGTGGTGAGAAGTGGCTGGATTTAAGAGATAGTTGGGGACAGAATTAACAGCACTTTAATGATTGATTATAGGTGGAGTTTGAGGGAGAGAGAAATAAGAGATGATGTTCAGATTTCAGTTGGAGATGAGGGGTAAAAACAATGACATGGGTTTGTAGAGGAATTTTTAGCAGAGCTTTGAATTAGTTGAGTTTGAACTAGCTGTGGGACATACAAAAGGAAATGACCTTGTGTCTAGAGCTCTGGAAATTTAAGGGGAGACAGACATTAGGGAACACGAGCTTCTTTGTGGCAAATGAATCCATTCATATGGACCTTAATATGATAGTATAAAATTTCTGAGATGGAAATTTCATTGTATAATATCATGACATTCTTAGGGAATTTAGTCTTTTGGTGTTAAAGCTTCCAAGAAATATTCATACAAAACATTTTCATGATCTGTTTTAATTTTTAGCAGTTTGTTTTTTAATTGGTATTATTTAGCTCTTTGGGGGTTTTTATTTATTTTTCACATTATCCAGGTTTTATTACAATATGTGCCAGCTATAGAAATAAACACAACAAAATGAAGTTATTATAGCACTTTCGAAATTAAAGCAAAATGCGTACATTTATTAAGGTTTAGGAATTTAGGAGAAATGTAAAAGACCCTGAGTTTATGTCTCATAATAAGATTTGTATAGAAAATTCTTTTAGAAAAAAAGATATATTTTTAAATAATATAAATGGAAAATACTTGTTGCTAATTTTCTGCTTATTTTCAGGATACAGAGATAGTTAAAATTTTATAAATCAAATAATTTAGGTATATGTATAATATAAATATTTTCAGATACACATAAAGAAATCATCTGAATTTTTTAGCATTATACTATATCATAAGAACACTATAATTTTCTGCTATACAATTCTGATGTACTTAGATATATTTTAATATCTCAGCTATACACAGAATGCAATTTTTCCTCAAAAATGTGCTTATTTTAAATATTTTGTTTCAGATTATAGTAGCAGTTAAATTAGCAGTAATTTTCTAATAATTTAATACTAATTTATTCTCTAATTTGAATTTTCAATATAGTTCTTTTGTATTGTTATTTTGAATAAGCTATAACTACCTTATTTTTTATGCTACATAAGCATAAAAATTTAATTTTTGATTACTATGATAGTAATTAGATACAGTATGTAATACATAATATTTGTTTTTTTTTTTAATAGGAAAATGGTTCTCCTGAAGAACATGCGATCTATGTGTGGGACCATTTTATAGCCAGGTCTGCAGCTGAGAATGTATTTTTTGTTGCTCACAGCTATGGAGGACTTGCTTTTGTTGAACTGGTAAGTGCACATTTAACTCTTTTTAATTCCCAAACTTCTTATAGGTTTATCTCCTTCATTCTATTTTTGTTGGTATCTTTAAATTATTTTATAAAGATTGAAAATCATGTATTTTGAGTAAATAATTTTATGATGTTTAAAAAGAATAAACTTATTTTATTCTGGCAAAGCTTTTAAATGCTAACCCGAAAGCTTTTTGCCTGTTCCTTATTTACATATTACTTTTTTTATTCTACATTATAGCCCCAGTTTCCATACAGTTTATGATACTTATGTTTGCTGTTTTATATGTACACCATTGAAGGATATATTATCTGTTAAGTGTTAAAAATTTCAGGAGATCCTTTTGAATAGTCAGGAATATTTTGATAATCTTTGCCTGACTTTTATCTCTACACCTTAATACTTGGTCAGAATCTGTATAATTAGTATTAAAAATACCAGAAAGCTTCTATTAAACTGTTTCTAAGCAGAACTCATGGCTTGGCTAAAAAATCTTTGCATTTCAAAATAATATGATTCTTGGAGTTAATATAATAGATACATGATAGAAAAAGTTATCAAGATTTCTGAATTTTGTCTGTATTATATGTAATACTGCAAGTACCATACCTTGTGCCAATATGAATGATATGAAATATAATCAGTACTAACAATGCACTGTGAAGAATTTGTGCCTCCATATTCATAACCCCTTAATCACGGGGAGATACCAGTGCTATAATGAAATGATTAATTGGATTAAAATGCATTTGACACTTTTAAATCCAAATAATCTAAAGTGGACATTAAAAGCAGGCACAGCATTGATTGTCTAATTTTTATGTTTCTAAACTTTGCTATGTATTTCTCTTTTCGTGGAAGTTAAATATATTCCGATGGCCTTTTCAGCTTCCCCATACCTTATTGCTTACCCACATAATTTAGATATAAAACTGATGGTGACACCTGAGAATAATTTTGCTGACCTAAATTTACAAATGCTCATGTTCTCTTAAGATCAAAAATAAGTTAAATCGTTAATTTCTTAAATTGATTTCACTCTTTAGAAATGATTTCAAGTACTTCTAACTGCTTAATTTATTATAATATATAATGGATATTTACAGATAGCTAACATACTAGTATGACATACTTTCTAAAATGTGAATGTTGTCTTTTAAATAGTTCTTTTAACCTTACAGATATAGATATATACAGATATATATACACACATACACATATATATAGTTTTTATAAATGTAGCTTATGTTTTTTGCAAGCCATTAAAGTTACTTAAGCATGAAATTTCATTGACACTAGCAGTAATAACTTAAAATATATCTGAAAGCCTATGAAACTAATCTAATTTCAGATTTCTATAAAACAAATTCTTTTTTTTTTTTTTCACTTTAAGACAGTTTTTAAAAATCTGTTGTACATCAAATGTGTAATTTAAGTGAATTTTGGACAATTTTTAAAGTGAACTTAAGATGCCAGAATAACAGATGACCAGTGTGTCAGTCCTATTTTGCCTGTCCTTCTTGTCACACACTGGTGGATATTTCTCCACTTTTGTTCAACTTTAATATAAAGCACACAGATGTTTCAGAACAAGACTTGACTTCTGACCTTGAGGCTATTAGGGTCAGGGTCCTCAGGGCCTGTGAAATTATCACAAGCTGAGCTAAAGTTTTTCTCCATCGCAGGAAGTAACCAGTAAGTAAGAAGTTAAAAAGGAGCTTTGTCAGAGAGACAAGATGGTCTCAGTAAGGGTCAGCTTCTGTAGTCTGCTATCTCTGCAGGAGGTGCATGCATGGGAGGAGGAATATAATATAACCACTGGCACATCACATATCTGTCAGGCAACACCAGGCCTGAGAAGTCTATTTCATGTAACATACCTTGTTTAGGTTTTAAAATATTAATGGCAATCATCTCAACTTCCTATATTTGCTACTTTTTGTGAGGTAACTTTGATGGAGGTATACAGTGGGATGTACAGATGGTTGCAACTAAAGAAAAAGTGGTTCCTGACCTAATAGTATGGATTCCTCTCAACAAATATCATTGTACACTGATGAATTTTACCATAAATTTTGCCACAGCTTGATTAATATATATAAGTCCATTATTTCTACTTAATTTCAAAAGAGTTTTTAAAACATAGCATTGATGAAGAAACAAAAAAAAATTGAAATATTTTTAAACATTTTGGTTTTGCCTAAAGCAGAATTATGTTCTTAACCTAGTCTTCCCAATATTCTTAGGGGAAAATTCATAATGTTTAAAATATTGACAAATATTCTCTCAGGATTTTTCATCATAAGTATAATATATGAAATTGTTTTATTTGGATTCAAAATTTTAATATTAACTTTATAAGAAAGTAAATTGTGAAAATCTTAAATTATGGTTTAGGTTCGTTGTCTCAATAGTACATTATACATATCAGCTGTTAAATCCTTTGGATTTCAGAAAAGTTTAACTTTTTAAAAGTTGTCATAAAATTGTGCTCCTGATTAAAATCTCTATGCACGCACACGCACGTGCACACACACACACACACACACACACACACACACACACACACACACACACAACAGAATAGTCCTAATTTGTAACATTATGTTTGAATGCTTAGAGATTGTTTTTCTACCATTCTCATACAAATGCACATTCTTTTATTTTAGGTCATAAATTTTAAGAAAATTTATTTTAAATGTAAACTGTGTGGATAGTACAGTTTCAATAATACATGCAAATACTTATAGTGCTTTTGTTTGAAAAAATGGGTACCAGTTAAGACATATTCTAAAATGTATCACCATTTCCTAAATTAAAATTGTTTATAATTGTAGTTTAAAATTAAATGTGCTGCTAATAGAGAGACCTGAAAACAAATTACTTTTAGAGCTCAAAATAGTTGTAGAGCTTTTATATTTTACTAGTTGTTTTTGAAAACTGAGAACGTAATTTATGATTTTATTCTACCTGGAAGTATTGAATTTCTCCTGAAGAATACATTATAGTTAAGAGATTTATTTTCAAAACCAATGTTAATTTTATGGTAGTAAATTGTAGAACCTGATCAGATCTAACCTTATAAAAACAGTATCTAGTTTACTACAATAAAGAGAAAAGTAATACTAAAAATATGCCTTTCACTGCTTTTATTTTCATCATATGGTAACAGCTCAAGTTTCCAATTCTCCAAACTCTCTGTGATCCTAGTAAAAATAGACATTGATACAACAGCTCTGTAGCAGTTCCAGCATTCAGTCATTAGAGGCAAAAAGGAAGAACTATTTATTTTATGAATTAATAATCAGCTTTTTAAAGTAATATATCTGCCCTGTGCTATCTTTTCTGTGTATTTAAAATAATGCCAATATAAAAAATAATGTCAGTATATAAAGTTACTCTTATTAAACCATCATTTACAAAGCCTTGCATTTCTGTGTTCTAAATTGTTTTATACAGGGATAGAATTGATAGTCATAATCAAAATGCATTTGCCAAATTCATTTAGGAAGACATCTACAAGTAATGCAGCTTACTTTTGCCTTGTATTGGTTGTTTAAATTTTGACTTCATTTGTTAGAAATTAATTGTCCTTAAAAAACAGTACAGTTTTAAGTTTTTTCACCATCTCTTTCACCAGCCATTTTGATGAGGTGATTCCATTTCTTCCATTGTTGGTCATTTCATAGTGCTTTGGTCTCGTCTTTCTAGGTGATAATTTGACAAAATCAAGCAACCTTAAAATTTTCTTTTATTTGGAAATTAATTAGCTTTTCCTGTCAAGGCCCAGTTTCTAATCTCAACTTACTTTTTCTATTTGCAGTGCTCAATAAATCAGTTTGCATTCAAATTTCTTATCCTTAGTTAAATTGAGGGTCGGTATATTTTATAAAACACATTAAACAATTGTAACAAATATTTCATTAGTTTATTGAAATCACCTCATCTGATATGAAATTAGTATTTTCTAATTAATTTCCTTTTTCATGTTATTAATGGTATACGCACAACCACCATTAAAAACATCACTTAGAAATGTGTGAAAACTGTTCCTTTTGAAAATATATCTCTACCCACTTTTGATTTTGGTTTCTCCATGCTTGTCAGCACTTGATTGGCACCTCACTTGCATGTGAATTAAGGAATGAAGGGGACTCTATTTTCCTGCCATTGTTCCATGCTGGGCTCCCTAGCCTCCAGGCAGCCTAAGCTGACCTTCAGCAGCTGATAGGGGACTATTTTTTGGAGGTAACTCTATGAGGACACTCAACCTCAGTCTACTCTGAGTTGATCTTTTAAAATTGCCTAGAGCAAGATTTGGATTTATATAGAAGAGAAAATGGAATGAGTCTAAAAGAATTAGGAAAGGTAGAATGGGGTGGGGCGGGGAGTGGGGAGCGATAAACCAAATAAAAATTGAGCCATAATAGTATCGAAATAATTCAGGCCAAAAATGCTTCTTACAAACCTCCTTTAAAGTGTAGGTAATTCACCAAAAATAAACTTAACCATTTGTAATATAAATTGAATTTCTGAATTGGCTGCCTACATGATAAAAATTTCTCTCCTGACTAGATTTTTTCATAAAGTATTTCTAGTTAACTCATTTTTTTTATAGTATTAATATGTTTCACGGTTTTAAACTTTAGTACATGCTAATTTGCTTTTTTAATTTATCTTTTATCTCTAAATATTATATTGCCCTTATTCTCCTTACCCTAAATTTGAGAGCAGTATATGTTACAACCTGAGCAGCCTTAAATATCTGCACAGTTAATTGACTGATATATAGAATAAGCATTAACAATAACTTTTTTACTAATTAAATTTATTCATTCTTCCTACCCTCCATTTGAATATTGACTAATCTGCCTAATCAGTTCTTTCACATTACACAGTATTACCCTTTTGGTTAGTCTCGTATAGTCTCCTCTCTGATGATGTCCCCAGCTGTCAAGCTGACTGAGAAGATTGCTTCTCTATCACTCACTCTTCAAAGTATAGTCTTCTCAATCAAAGAGGAAAATTATTATAAACCGAGATGTAATTGCATCCTCATAATGTTATGTGGCATCATATGGAATCAGTCTAGGAAACTTTCCACTTCATCCCCAATCATGAGTTTATCATTACTTTTTAATTAATAATTAACTCACTTTTGCTTGTTTCCATTTTTTAACTTTATAAAAATATTTTGAAATATAATATATATCTTTATTGAGATATAATTGAGAATTGTTGAGTTTTGTTGAGATATAATCAATCACATACTTTAAAATTTATTTTTTAACGTGTACAACTCAGTGGTTTTTAGTATATTCACAGAATTATACAACCATCACCACTATCTAATCTTAGAACATATGGACCCCAAAAGAAAGTCCATATTACAATCCTTTATTCATTTCTACTTGCATCATCATTTTACTATTGAGCTGTAAGAGTTGTTATATTCTGGATACCAGTCCCTTATCGGATACATGGTTTGCAGATATATTCACCCATTCTGTGGGTTATTTTTTCACTTTCTTGATGGTGTCCTTTGAAGTACAGAAGTTTTGTTTTTTTTTTTTTTTAATTTTTATGAAGTCCAATTTATACAGATTTTGTTTTTGCCACTTGAGTTAATTTTCGTACATTGTATGAAGTTCAGGTCCAACTTAATTCTTTTATACATGGATATTCCATTGTCTCAGTACTATTTGTTGAAAAGACTATTCCTTCCCCTTCCATTTGTGTCAGTACCCTTGACTGTAGATATAAGGGCTTGCTTCTGGACTCAGTTTTATTCCATTGGTATAGTCCTG
>NW_006436298.1:23454417-23483858 GCF_000325575.1 Pteropus alecto | reverse complement strand
CACGAGCACCACACCAGTTTGATTACTGTAGCTTTCCAGTAAGTTTTGAAATCGGGAAGGGTGGATCCTCCAACTTTGTTCTTTCTGAAGATTTTTTTCTATTCTACATATATTTCCATCTGAATTTTAGGATCAGTTTGTCGTTTCTGCAAAAAAGGAAGCTAGGACTTTGATTGGAATTAAATCTGTAAATCAGTTTGAAGAGTATTGATATCTTAATAATATTGTGTTTTGATCCATGAATATGGACTTCCTTTTTATTTATTTAGATCTTTTAAAAATGTTTTATAGTTTTCAATGTACAAGTCTTACATTTATTAAACCATTTCTAAGCATTTTATTCTTTTCGAGGCTATTCTAAATGAATTTGTTTTCTTAATTTTATTTTCAGACTGTTCATTGCTAGTGTGTAGAAATGTGATTTTTATATATTGGTCTTGTATCCTGCAACCTTACTGAAATCATTTATTAGTTCTAGTGCTTTTTTTGGTAAATTCTTTAAGATTTCCTATGTTTAAGACCATATAATCTTGCCTTTTTTGTGGAGTGGGGAAGTGTCTAATTGTCCTTTCCAGTACAATGATGACTAGAAGTAGCTAGAGTGGACCTTCTTTTGTTCCTGATCTTAAGAGAAAAGCATTCATTATTTCACCTTTAAGTATGGCATTACTTGTGATCATTTCATTCTTGATAAATCATTTTCACTAAGGACCTAATGTGCTCCTTAAGTTTATATTCATCAGTCACATCAAGATCAGGTTGTTCAGAAGGCTAAAATGGAGAAAAATTTTACTAATCTTTTATAAGAATCTTTTTGTACAATAAAGGATTCATGTTACTCCACTAGAATTACCTTTGCAGGAGGCTTTTTTAATACTCACATAGATGGGCTATATTCGGGTCTTACTGCCCTGCATTTGTGAAGCTGAGAGATTGGGCACTCTATCTCTTGATTCATCAAAGACTGCCAGGAAATCACTGGTAAAATTAGCATAATAACATGTTAAGGACTACTCAGAAAAATTGACATATTAATTTGTTAGATATGAATCTTTCTATAAGAAATATTTATTTTACCATTTGTTTTATAAAAGATCTTAATGAGAGATTTTGTATTTTACTATAGATATGAGAGCATGATTGACTATTGTATCCTTTTTAAGAGGGACTATAGAAAAAACACATTTTAATTAATAGTGGAGTTGTTTTTTCTGTTCTTATAGCCTTATGCTGATCACTCAGTGTAAGCACTCCCCGAATAAGGTTCTCAACGACAATGAAACCTGTAATTTGACATCACAATTGAAAAAGCTCTTGGTGGGCGTTTTTTTGGGGGGGGGGCAGGGAGCTCTTAGGGGACAGAAAAATTTAGAAATCTAAACCATTTAACTTCTATCTTTGAAGTTAGACCTCAATCTTTCCTAAATAATTTACTCAAATTAACACAGGGGAGCCAAGCAGACTTAGACTCGAAGCATACTAGATCCATGTTAGGGTAAAGCTTGAGAAACAAGTCTTATTACTAGAGCTCAGGATGGGTTCAGGAAGAGCTAATTCCACTGGAGAGATTGGCTTTGGGGGGTGTAGCAGGTGAACTAACCCTAGGTAGGTATCTACAGAGCATAGTCAGCTCAGGTTTGAATCAGGAGGTGTAATCTGGTTGCAGGGAACAGAAAATCAAGGCATTGGATGATAACTGAGCAAATGGAATGTTCTTGGTTCTAAGGAGTACCTCTTCTCTCTGACCAAACCCCACTTCACTGCCTTATGGGGAAAAAGAAGAACAGGATTCAGCACTTGGGAAAAGATAAAGTGAGGTTTGAGGTTTCAACCATTGACTGGAGATTTAGAAATAGAATCCTTTTCTGAGAAAGAAAGAGGTTATAGCAGTAGGAAAAAAAAAAAAAAATCAGAAGGTCTATGAAGGGATAAATCAGGACAGAAGTCCAATTCGCATGGCTTAGATCATGAAATAGAGTAGAATACTGTATTGTAAGGTCATTTAGATACCCAGGGCTTATCTTTGGTAGACTGGTTATAAGATTTCTATGTCAATAAAGGAGATTGGGTAGGAAGAGCTATCATTATTCCTGCTCTTATGACTCAGAGATGATCACACTATGGGTCTAAAACTTTCCTTGGGCCTAAGGAAACAAAGTGATATTCTTCTAAGCCACTGTAGTCTTAATTTTAGAATTGAAGATTTTTAACCCCTACATGTATGTCAATTCTTTTTCACCTCATATTGTTTGTTATAGGTTTTCAGTCCTTTTTTATTGAATAAATTTACATTACAGTAAAGCTACCTGGACCATATAAGTTTGACTTTATAGAAATTACTTTTTTGAGTTCAATTGAATATTCTGCTTTTAAAACAAGAAATGGTTTAGAAAACTATTAAATATACATATTTATTTATTCAGTTTAACACCCCACTCCATAAGTACTGGGGAAGGAGATTAAAACACATCATCCCTGGCCTCCAGAAGTTTGTAGTCTAAATAGGAAGCACATTTAAACAAAGAGAGTAATTTAGTAAGATCATTGTGAAGTGGGATGCTAGTCCAGAAGTCATTATGTTATCTTCTCAATATAGAATACATAATAAATTTGTCTTAGAATTCAATATTAGGAAAAATCGTTTCTGTTGATAAACCAATAGGCTCTTTTTGTCAGAAAATAAAAACTCTATAATGCATTTTTACCTTTCTCTCCTGTAAACCTAGAGCTATTGTTAAATTTTTGTTTCATTAATTATTCCCAGCCTTGATCTCTTATTCAGTTTCTTAATTCATTGTTATCTTTTGGTTTCAGGCACATCAGAGTTTTTTTCTTAATTCGCAGAGAATAAATAACAAATCCATTATTTTCTGGTTCCTGCTATCCTGCCTAGCTCAGCTAGACATGATAAGTATATACTCAATAAATACTTTTGATCCTAGATAACTTATATAAATAGGTTATCAGAAGCAGATCTCAGATGGTGCTGTATTGGGCCAGAATGAAGAAAGTGGGAGCTGGACATTCATGTAAAGCTACAAGACAAAGCAAATCTAGATGGAAGAGAGAACAAAGTTGATCTTTTAAGATAAAAAACAGGGAAATTTAGAGTGAGTACGCTTGAGTATATAGACGGTACAGTTTGTGACCCTAAAATTTTGAACCCTTGGAAGAATCATTAATGGGAGTTGATCAGTGAATGCAGAAAATCAGCTAAGAAAATATTGGAATCTCTAATCAAGGAAAGTAGCCAAACCTAACCCTAACCCCAAACTTAGTTATGTTTTCTGTGATTAAATTGATAAGTTAAATCTCATATCCTCTAGAAATTATTTTCCTATTTAATCATTTATTAGTGTATTCAGATTATTTCTTAATTTTCCATACCTTATTTGAATTTTTCTCATAAAGTTTATTAAAGAGCATTAGAACACAATAAAAGAACTGCTATTTAACATTTTGGTGACAATTTTATAATTGAGTCAAATGATTAGAAAGCGTTCTAATTTCTGATGTCCCTAGTTAATGTCTAGTAGCCAAATCTTGATATCTAACTTCTAACATCTTAGTTTCAAATTTCTTTACTACATTAATCAGACATCAGGAGTAGAAGAAAATTTGACGTTTACCTTTCTAAAGGAGAGGCACTAGGAAGAAAAACAAAGCACTCTCAACTTCTCCTATAGTAGAAATTCCCTATCTTGACTTCTTTCCAGTCATTTATAATTATAAATTATAAATTTCCATTTGTAATTATTAATGTTGATTTTCTAAAAGTTTCTAATAGCTTGCCTGTTAACAACAAAGAAACCTTGGCTTTTTCTGTAAAGTATGCCCTGGAATCACTAACATGTATTGCCTTTGTCATATTACTGCTCATTTACCTCGGCAAAAATTTCTAGTTCCAATACCATTAATAGTGTACTAATAGTTTCAACCACTGTTACAGGCTCAGCCTCAAATTTTCAATTTTGCTTTCTATACATTTTTAGGACATCTATCTAAATATTAGATGTATTTACATTTATATCGAGTCCAAATATTAAATATGTGGCAAAGTATCATATCTTTAGCATATTATAAATCTTAACATTTGGTGACATGTGTTTTCTCTAAGATCTTACAATAATAGATTCTCAAGCAAAACTGATACCTTCATATCTGATTGCTGGGTTAGAGCCCTCTCTCAATCTCTCTCAGTAGAGCCCTGTTAATGCTATTATAATAAAATCCATATAATGTCAGTCAGCCATGGGGCCTAAGACTTGATTGGGCCAAGAACAGCTCTTAGCAGTTCATAGCATTGTCTTTGACAATGGACATTTTAAATAGAACTAGTGTTTATGAAAAATGTCTTGCAAATCAGAAGGCACTGGCATCATCATATTCATCATCAGTATCACTAGTGCTTAAATGATACTTAGTGTGTACCAGACACTGTCCTAAGCATATACTTTATTTAAATAAATCTATTGTATCTCATTAAAATCCTCATACAACTTCATGAAGTAAGTCCTGTTATCATCTTCATTTTACAGGTGAGAAACATTTATATTTTTTCTTCCTTTAAAAGTATGACCTCTCAGTTTGTTATAGTGGAATTTTGTTTGTTCTCCTCTCATCAAGTACCTATGCAGAGTAACCAGAATAAAATCCTCACCATGGTGACTCTTATCCCTAAAACAACCTCCTGGTTTTTCATGTGTTTCAGGGTTTAATTCTACATTTCTCTGTTGGATTACATGATGATTTAGTTTTTATTCTCTATCTTATTTACTGCTTATTCTTTTTCTGTGCCTTTCAAGTAGACTTTCAATTTTAATCAATTCTTAATTACCCAAACTAATGAAAGGAAAGAAGGTGTGGAAAATTTTAAATAACAGATGAACTCCAAATCATTTATATTTAAATTCTGAATATGGTTTGATATGGGGTTCTGGAAATTCAGTTTTAAGCAGAAAAAATTGAAAATACTTTGTGAAGATCTGGAAAGCAGATGAGTTTCCTTGGCCAACCCCCTTGTTGGCTCTTCTTTGCAGCTCATTCCATGCCTGAAATAGACAGCTGTCTTCTAATACCAAATAAATAGAATTGACCTTTCAAGTCTTACTGTAACAAGCTCTGCTATCAGTGTTTGCTCTTTCACATTATCCATTTCTATAAGTTACACCTGGAAGTAATAGCTATATAACATAGCACCAACCAAGTACCAGACATTAAGTGCTATATAGACATTAACTCATGTAATCCTTATAACAACTCTATGATGTAGGTATTATTATCCTCAGTTACATATGAGGAAACTGAGGCACCAAAATATTAAGTACTAAGATCATACAACCAAAAGTGATGGAGCCAGAGTTTAAACCTAAGCTTTCTGGTTCCAGAGCCCTTGCTAATAACCATTATACTATATTGCCACTCAGAAAAGAGCACTAGTTTGAGATACTACTAGATTTGGTCATTAAACATTATTTTAGCAGGGTAACGTGCTCTGTTGGGTAGCTATTATTAATATCTAAATTTTAGAGATGAAGGACTCAGAAAGGTTGAGGACTTGTATGAGGTTGCACAATAAAGGTCAAAGCCAGAATGGAAATTCAGTGACTTCGAAATCAAAATCCAATCTCAGAATCAATGAATTTATCCATGAAACACTCTGCTCCCCTCTGCTGGGTTTAAAAACAAAACAAAACAAAACTGCATGAAATAAATTTCTAATAAAATAGGATGCTTTTAATTAATGAGGGAAATTTCCATTTAAAGAAATTCCGCGTTTATATTTGTAAAGTACAAAATTGTTTTGTAAACTGAACATCATAATTGACACAATTTTTAAATTGAAAATATGCTTTTAAAAGCAAAAGAAACATACGTATAAAGAATGATAGAATTTCATTATTCAGTATCTATCACAATGTCAGCACATCAAATATTAGTGGATAATATTCTTAAATTTTCTTCATGTTTTTCTTACATAGTGGAGAAAACGTAAATTTACTATAACAAAAAGTAAAACCATAGTTGCTTGGTCTTTTGTATTTTACTTATGGTAAATTAAAGTTTACATTTCATTGAATACCAGACTACTCAAAATTCTTATATTTGAAACTAAAATTGGAAAAAGGAAGTGTCTGAGTACCTATAATTAACCTACTACTTCATGCCTTTCTGATTTATTATAAGCACTTATCGGATCTCTAATACATGAAAAGTTTTATATAAAAGAGTATTATATTGCTTCGATTTTATACCTCTGCTTTCTCCATGTAAATAGTAAAGTTTTTATAAAGCTTTAAGTCTAAGAGGATCAAACAAATGAATGACATATTTATGCCCAAGGAAAAAATCTTACTAAACTGAAACTTAAAATTTTATCTGTATAGAAAGCACTAGAAATGTGAAAAAATAAAAAGTGAGCTATGTTTATTCTGCAAAGTCTCATTTCTCCCCATTGGCTAAATAAACCAGTGTCTTAAGATTTCTCTGTTCTCTTAACAGTTAAATACACAGCTTTAAATATGAACTTTGTAATAGATGTCTGATTTTCATATTTTATATAGTGCTTTGCCAAGGAAATTCCATACATCAATAGCTAAAAGAAAAATTGTATATTTTATTTTTCATATTTAGAAATACATGCTACGTATCTGATAAAAAATGCATGTTCAGCTAAATTTTTAAATTTTAAATTCCAAAGTAGAACATAATTAAGGTAACTATACTAGTAGATATTTACAGTGTTTCTTATCTGCTTGACATTATCTATATTATAGTTGCTGGCATTACAATTCCTATTTTAAATGTGATATTGACTTATTTTAGGTTAATAAAGCCTTTTTAAAAATGTGAAACTAAGAAACAGTAGGTTTAAAAAAACAAAAAGTGAAAATATTTAGGAAATAATTTTGCACTCAAGGAGTCCCTCGAACACCTGATAACCAAACATTTTTGATGTAACCTTATAAAGCATCTGACCTGCCTTCAAGACCATTTGACAGGTTTTTTGTGTACTAATTCCGTGTATTAAGTAGACCTTGAGCTTATTATATAGTCTAATCAGATTTTAGAGTGATTTTTGGAGATAGAGATATTAAATTTGGAAGGAATACTGCTTCTATATCAGTAAGTTAACCACTATAGAGAATAATCCTTAGTGACAGGGTGAGTTTTTAGTCTGAGAATGATGACTATAATTTTATATCTTGAATTATTTCTTATACATTTTTATTTATTTCCTGTTCAAGAACTACCTGAGGCAGTATTTGCCTTTTTTAGATTTTTATTTCCTGTGACTACAAACATACTAAAAATTTAACCTTCTGAAATGTCAGCAAAATTCAGCTATGCCAAGAAATTCTAAGTCAGAATTTTATTTGCACACTCTTAAAAGTAATGCTGAGTGTTTCTCCCGTGATGTTTTCTTCCTCTAAGCTGCACTCTAGATCTCAGGAAGAGTTTTTAACTAGCTATTAAAAATAACCCATTTTAAGAATTTGCGGAAAGTGTGAGGTATTCATCAGTATATATTTACTGTCTGAAGCTGATATAGCTGTAAGGTTTTTTTAGATCCAATTGATCTATTGCGCATGTTCCCTCTCCAGGTTGCAAGACGTGCTTCTATTTGCATAAGGCCCTGGGCAAGGTTCTTTCTTGCATTGATTGGCCTGTCCAAGGCTGCCTGATGTGTTCTTGCATTGATCACTTTGTCTTTTCTTGGAAGACAGTGTTACTCTGAGTTCATCTCAAACATTCTAGGGAGAAGGTAAAACTTTACAGCAGATGTCTCAATTTTATTCAGATGTTCCTTTGAGTATAGGCCCTTTTTGCAAAGCTAAGTATTTCTTTTTTTTTTTTTCTTTCCTAGTTTGGATGTTTCTGCAGTTCAAGTGCACTGTAGATTAGATACTTGAAAAAAACAACATTAAAGAAAATTGCTATGGTAGATACCACTTATATTGTGCTATTTTTGTTTTTAAAATAGTGTATCTTGCTTCCAGCTTAAAGATGATCTCTTAAACCTAGACATAAACTAAAATTTACTGGTGTTTGTGATTGGTTACCACTTACCTTTACTAGTTTTATAGATTCCTTCGTTTCAGTGAGACCTGTACTGCTGTATGTGTTCAGGTAAATCAGAAATTTTATTAGTTTCATTATGAAACAAGGATCCAGAATGACTTGCCTGTTACTCTTAATTATTAGTAGTGTTAATGTGCACAGTATAAATTTGTCAGATATGGAAATTATTAAGCAGCTCCATATCAATTATGGATAAAATATATTATATCAAAATTTTTGTGGAAGTATGTTGTTTGGTGATAATGGAACCTGCATTTTAGGATTAAGTCCTCAACCAAATCTGTGAGAAATTGAGCAACAAATGTTTTGCACTTTAGCACTCTATTGGCTGGTCCTTAAATCAACATTTATATTGTCTGCCAAAGAACATATTTGCCTACACAGCTAATTATCAAGAAAATGCCCATTACCCTCAACCTGTTTCCTATATCTTTGGTGAAGAACTAGTGAGACAAAAGTAGGCTTCTGTCAAGAAGCAGGGCGATATCCTCCTGACTAGCTTGCTGTTTCACCAAAACCTATGTGAATTTATAAGAACGGTTACTTTTGGCAAAGATTTAGAAATATGTCATGGCTGAATTTGATTATCGTGCTGTTCGTAATTAAACTCTACTACAACAATTCTTTAATGGTTTCAGAAATCATTTTTAGTACCACTTACTACAAATCAGGACATTTTCATATATGCTGTTTTATTTTCATTAAGCAAGTCACTATTTCTAAATATTGTTGAGGTATAGAAATTAAATTTAACAAAAAAATTGCAGCAATTATTTCACTCAATGGTGTCACTGTGGCATCACTCAGTATGTCATAAACTACAGACTCCTTTTTCAACTTTAATCACTCTGTTTTGTAAAATTTGACAGTAAAATATTAGAGATCATATTTCTTTTGTTTGTTTCAGAAATGCTAGAATTCATGGTTTAAAATTAAACTTGGAGGGAATTAAATGTTTATTACACGAAGACTAACCATGTCAAGTTGTTGGGTAATGTCCTTTGCTATTTTAAAGGTGTCCTCTAAAAGCTATAGCATTAATGAGATATATTTATGAGTTGTGTGAAATTTATTCAGCAAGTGGAAATGTTGGTAAACAAAGCTATCATTAATATAAGTAACATATATTAGAAAATATGATCTTATGTTGGCAAAACTAGATTTGTGGGTGATCAGAGCTTAACTAGATTGTCTAAAATTGCTAATCACATTTGTATTTAAATCATAAGTATTTTTAAAGTATTCATAAAATAGTGATGTAATTATTTTCTGAAGACCGAATGTAAGTTTGGTAGTTCAGGAAAATTATTTGTGAAAATACCAGTCAAAAAGGCATATAAAAGTATTGAAATGAAAAACCTCTTCAAGTACTTAAAAACAGCTCTTCAAAGCTGAATTCGATCTGTGGAAACAGATATTACATTGCAACTTTTGTTCAGTGCATCTCAACTTGGTGCAAGTACAGCTCTCTGAAATGGAATTGTATAGTGTTTGCACATTTTTTTCCAGCTAAAATGAAACGTACATCATCTTGCATAATTTACTTGTCTCCGGTGGTTAAATTTGCATATCTGAATGAATGAGTATATATCTTAAGCTCCTGCTAGATGTAAAATAATCTCAAGAGTGGAGGAGAGCTCTTTTACCTCAGAACTCAGAAGAGTCTATATTTCACAGCAACCCATGATCAAACAAGCTAATTCAGATGCTGGAAAATGCTTTTGCCTAACTATGTAGAAGATCCATTGACTACATGTAACTAACAAATGTATGGTGCTATAGGAGATCCACTGAAAACCCCTTATAGGACTGAATGACAACCCCAAATACAAGTGACCATAAGCAACTACGAATAGTTATAAATATCTACTTGAGCTGGTCAGGCTTTCTACTATATAATTTAGTCGCAGCTGCTGTATTTCCTCCCCCAAATTTATACTACATAATCAGCTCCTTGTATGGACCCAAATTGAGGAAATACAATTTGGTATTTGACAGGGGAAAAAAGGAACTTGGCCTGTGTATAATTATGATATGATTCCCACTCTTCTTATTACTGCTCAGGTAATACCCAGGACCTCAGACCAGAAGAGTTCTCCAGACTCCCCGTGCAGGGATGTGGAGGTCTGAGCCTGAAATGTATGTTCACTGTGCTTAGTCCCTTTGTAAAACATTTCTAAGGAAACTGGAGGGCTTTGCTGTTAGATGCTGGGAAACATAAAGACTGAACTGTCTGGTAAAAACGTTGTCCAGTGAAATCTATTATTTTTCCCATATCTAATGAAGAAGCAAGGAATTGCTAAAAAAAAAAAAAAGTTTTCACGCTAATGGATTTTCAAATATAGGAATAGTAATTTTTAAGTCATAGAAGGAAGGGTACAATAATTTCAGCCCTCTTCTTGTTATTTCTCTTTGACAAAGCGTAATGCATTTATTGGTGATTTCTAGAAGTTACCTTGTGGCCAGTACAGCATATTGTGACTCTGAGAATTTCTAATAACACCACATTAACTTTGTAGTAAAAATCATTAATTGTTAATTATATATTAAAAGTATATCTCTTCATAAAAGCTCAAAAAATGTATTTTTTGTTTTTTTAATAAAGTAAAATTTGATAGCTCACCATGAAGGATGTGCTTGAACATTTTCTATAACTTTGTGGATGTTCACATATCTCTGGTTGCTTAAAATTTACATTTTCATTTTATCTATGAGTTTTAACTCACATATAAAAGTTGCACATTTTTCGAGATAAAATATGTAAAATATCAGTAAAATACGATATACTTTGCTTTATGCAAAAGTGTTAACTTTTATGAGGAATAAAACATATAAATAAAAGATTATATAATTTCTAAATAAAATAATACTTTATTACTTTTCTCTTACTCTTCTTCATTCCCCCACCCCAAGATAATATAAATGAATAATGCATATTAGTTAATAAGCAAGTACTAACTATGGTTGATAAATCTGAGCAGCTCTAAATGATATTTAAATACTTGTGGCTAAAGAAATAATGTCAAAAGACTAATATTTGCTTTATGCTCTATTTGTTCTTTTTAACTTTTAATAATATTGAATCATTCCTGAAAGTACAGTTTTGTTTTATCATCTTGAAAAAAATGGTTTTGTATAATGAGAGTTGTTGATTAAAAATTTATTATGCTCAATTATTTGATACATATGTATGAGTGTTTAAGTATGTGGAAACTCTTACTGAATAATCTTTACAGATATCATATGCATGAAGAAATATTTACTTGCTAGATACTCAAACGAATATACATGTGTTAAGGAAATACCTTTTGAAATTATTTACCTTTTATGTTTTTGTTCTGCTTCTAAATACAAGAATCTTCTCACTTATAGTTTTTTAGAACACATGTGCAAAAGAAAATTTGTATTTGAACATTTTTATGTAGGCTTTACGAAGTTAAAAACTAAAAGCTCACATTTTAAAATTTATCTTTGTTTTGGTATCTGTATACATATATTTCTAAACTCTTTTATCTGAGATGCTCTAAAAAGGGTTCAAATGTAATCACGAACATGCTAATAAATGCTAGTAATAGAGTGCATGGATTACAAACCTTTTCCATTTCTTTTAACCTTGTAGGAATAATAATAGATTTTAATCACTATTTCTATCCGGCTATGTACAAACCTAGCTTCACAGTCTTCATACTCCTAACCCCAGCATCTTTTTCATGCAATAGGCATGCACCTGCTTACCTTTTCCTTTTTCTACAATGAAAAAGACTGGCTCTGGACATTTGTTTATATGTTCCCCAAATCAACATGTACAGAGATGATCTGGGTTAAGTCTAAAAAAATTCTTATTTTTAATCTCTAAAAAAAAGAAGGTTTTCTTAATGTTGTTTCATTATTCCTTAGTCTTAAGAACTTATCTCTCTCCTTTTCTTGGGTCTTTTGGGAAGTAATATAGGTGAGTTCTAGTCTGAGGTTTAAAATCTTATATTACTTTATGCCTACATTAATATCAAATAATCACCAAATATTCTGTAGTTGAATTAAAGGTGAAACTGTAAGTATCCCTGAAAACAAAAATTTGTAGGAGATAAAAGAACACAACTTCCTATAAATAATGTTTTTACATCTCAAGGACTTACAGGAAATTACTTGACGTTTAAGGCCAATTGCAATAGCACATTGTACAAGTGTTCAACCAAGAGAAAAGTCAGGCCGAGGCTCACAATTAGACACACAACTTTAGTTTTTCGCTGTCACCTATCTAAGCAAATACCTGTTTTTACTGATATAGGATATAATTCCATTTCCTGTGGAAATTTTTATGAGAAATAATATACTTTTTGAACAGAATAGGTATTAATACAATTAATATGAACATAAACATGTCCATCTGCATTTATATTCTTCTTAACATTGCTTAAGTACTGTGACAAGAAGATGGTTGTTCTTTAATCACCAGAAATTTTAACAGCCCTAGCCAAGTTAAACTTCTAAAAAGACTTGATAATAGGCATTTTAGAACTTTTTTTCTAAATTTAAACAGTTAAAGTATCAGCAACCAGAAGTTATTGTAAAAGTCTTAAATACCTATCTGCCCCTATCATTTGGACACTGTTTTATGCTTGCTAAACTGTTGCATTTGCGCCTTCTTCATTTTAGTTATAAAGCCTATCTATGTTTCTTGCATTTTAAAATGCAAAAGTAGCACTATATGCATTATTGGTTTATGTAGATAAGTAGTTAACAAACTGTTTCCTATGAAAATGCATGTTTTAAATAGGCCTGAACTCCTTTTTTCCCCTTGTACTTTTATACAAATAAATTTAAGTAATAGTTTTTCTATTAATTTGTTTTTTATTAATAGTTTCTTTAAGACATATGCACCTAGTCCTCCTGGCTTTTTTCTGCCTTTCTTGTTTATCATTTTAATTTCTATGGGTGTTTTCTTTTTCATTAGGTCGTTTTTTCTTCTTTCTCCATTTATGGGTTCTATGACAAAAATTGCTGTTATAAATTAGTGACCCAGACAATATTTTATAGAATGAGAAGCTAACTTTACCTCTTTGTCACATGTCACTCTATAGAGGCCTCATCGGTCTTTAAAAATAACTTAAGTTTTCTTATAGATTCTATCAGAAAAATTATTTCCCAACCTAAATTCCATAAAGTATATGTAATATTTTTAATATTTGGATTTTGCATGTTGCATTTTTTCTTAAAAACAGATGTGTATTGTATTTATTTGTATTTAAAATTTTGGATCCGGTATTCAGAATATGCACAGCAAAAGTTATAGTGTTTTCAAAATCAGTCTTTAATAAAGGCTAAGTGTGCTAACCTCCTATTACCAACAAAAACTAGAAAAATGTTTAAACGCTCGTTACAGATTTAATTACAATTTCGAATGGGTTTGAAACCTTCGGACTCCATTCTGGCCATTCAGGCCATGCTGCCTGTATTGTGTATTCAGCAATTCCTATTAAACGTCTTCACAGTGAGTGATTCTGCTAGGCTTGCTGACACCCGCTTCATGCATGGCCTGCTGTGCTGGGTGGAATATTTTTTCTGAGCTGCCTGGAACATTAAAGACATCTTGGCCATGTCAGTCTGCGTAGAGAGAGAGAGAGAGAGAGAGAGAGAGAGAGAGAGAGAGAGAGAGAGAGAGTGTTCATGTGAACGTGCATTCCTGAACAAATCAGTGTTAAATGATTATGTGGTATGATTTTATACACATGCAAAATTTTTAATTCGAATAATGATGGATTTATAATTACGTGTATATATTTTTAATAATTTTAGTTCCGTTAACATTAGCAACTTTCCTTTAGCTTTTATTGTCTGTGGTTATTGACACTAGGGGGCACTGCTTATCCTTAGTTGCATCTTTCTTCAGAAAATGAGTAAAAACGCTCAGCTGATTTCTGTGCTCCTACTTTAATTAACAATTGAATTTAGAGAACTCTAGGCTATTTAATTCTTTGTTATTTTGGTTTTATTTCTAATGGCTATATGTAGTGCTAACAAAGGGGGTGGAGTTATTGTTTCTCACAAACAAATACAGTATCCAGTGTCCCATACAGTAACTTTTTTTTTCCATTAGAAATGTCATTCTTGGCAAAACCAGAAGGGCAAGTTTGCCCAGTGATGAGGTTTAGATCCCTTGCCAGCTGTGCTTCTAGCCAGCAAGTGTGATGAACAGCTTTAGAAATCAAGTGAGAGAAAGCATTCAAAAGTTAGTGTGATTCATTTGGATAAAGGTCAAGAGAAAGCTAAGCAAAGGATAAGAATGAGGAGCACAAGTAGCAATAATTTGCACCTTTTTGCTTATATAAATCACAGTGATCCTGTTTGTAATTTTTAAGCATCTACTTAGTTCAAAATTGACCTGCTGTTCTTCTAAACTATTTTAAAGACTGTATTTAATCTTCTATTTCAACTAGTCACTCAAAAATGAGTAGAGAAAAATGAATATGCTACCATTCATAACTATTTATAGATTAGAGTGTGGCTACTAGTTAATAATAAAAGTGACCACATAATGAAACTTTTTCAATTGGCAATTATAATTTGATCTTCTTAAAAATATAAAGATTTATTCTTTTCATTTTTAGAATCTTAATGTCCATTCTAGACCTAAATATTCATATTTCAAACTAAAGGACTACTTGTTCATCTCTAAGGACATTAATGATTTTGTTAATGTTATTTTAAAAATAAAACTACCCTCCTTCCCGATTTCCTTCCTCCCCCCACCACACCAAAGGTGGAAAGCAATCAGCAGCCTAAAGAATATAGGAAACTATTTTTCCCTGTTCTTCTAATTAATCAGATCCATGAGAGGACTGTTAAAATTTCATATTCTTTTCTAGAGTTGGAGCCGTATGTTATATATGAAAATAAGCAGTTAAATCATGCCTTGTTTTTATTAGCTAAAAATATTGATTTTTAACATGAGTAATTAGAATAAAGTATTTTTACACACTTTAAAGTTTTCATGGCATATGTTTTACATCCTGACCAAAAAAATACAAAAAATATTGGTAGTATAGTGAAGAACACCAGTAAAATATCTGAGCATTGGCACATAGACAATTTTAAATAAAATTTGTAAAGTACCTCTGCTTCGCGGGACCCCAAATTGGTTTCCACTAAATGGATATTTTAATGAGTAATTTTTAAATTTTTTCCAAAGAGATATGGATAATGGTAATGTGTATTACACTGAGTTGATATTTTTCTCTTGTAATTTTCCAAAGTGATTTCTTTATACTGTTTATTGAATAACATACATTTAAATATATTAAGTGTGATAGTTTTTAATTTCTTAGCAAAAAACTTTCAAGGTTAATACATGGTTCAGAGAGAAATGTTGTCAATTTTTACAAGTATTTTTCATCTAATTATTTCTATATAACATCCTAAGAGTATTAGCTAATTTAGGTTCATCTCTGATCTTTAGTAATACATTTGTCACTTACTAAGACTAGGTATGACCTAGCTAGACCATATCAGTTCATAAACAAAACACTGATTAATCAATATGGGGCAGCTTTTGTTATATTCAACATTTTATAATTTGAAATGTTATTTTCCTGATACTCACCATCTACAAGCAATCAGATGCCAGCCCATTTATAATAGGTTTTTCTCCTCCTAGCAGGACGTTGCTTTTGGCTATAAAAAGTTAATTTCAGATCCTGATATACTTGCATTAATTTTTGAGATATTGGCCGGATGTAGTACAGCAAAGAATAACATGAACATCACACCACTGTGCTGTAGCTAATCGTTTATTACCTCCAGCCACAGAAGCAGTGTTAATGTGAAGGCCACAGTGTGTCTGTGGAAAGATAGAAGCTGACAGAAAGTCTTAGAGATGGCTTCCTAAGGGTCTTGAAAGAAGACCATAACAAGGAGAGGGGAAAACAATAGCGATGCTATCTGAAGGGATACATTTTAATACTTACAGTGCTGGACATCTTTGGATTTTTTATGATTTAAATAAATTATTATCTTGAATAACAGACCCCATCTCTCTCCAAACATCTTTTGCTTCAAAATGGAAAAGCTCATTGTAATGTTATCTTTTCAGAACCATAAGTGTTCTCTAAAAAACATATGACTGAGATGTTCATCAGCTGGGATGTTTGCTGTAATTCACCAATAAATTTGAATAATTTGACATAATTTCTGACAAAGATGAATGTTTCCACATTCATTTCCATAGTAAGGCAGTGTCTACATGAAGAAACCAGTTTGACTGACTTTACCTGCCAAATTGATCAGAAAAAGAACAAAACAACAGCCATTTTGTCCATAGAATTAAAGCAGTTTATGTGTGCAAACCACTTTGGTGGCCTGTCAACCCCCAAACTTGCATAATAGTATGTCACTGTGGAGCCTATAGTGTTACAAGGAAGCAAAGCACTAGAACACATCATCAAAGAAATAATAGCACATGTGCTATTAGGTAGTGCACAGTGGTAGAGGGTGAAGGCGAGGCATTTTCAGTTGTGGAACTTGGAGTCATAGCTGGGTTAATCCCATCTTTGTCGAAACTAGTGGTGACATCTAAAGCATTTCACCTGTTTTCTCTGTACAAAAAGGAATTAGACTAATTTCTAATGTCCCTAACAACTTTTTATTCTTTTCTTCTATGTTATAGGTAGCATCATGTCAGTATTAATTAATGTTTGAACTGGTTTCAGTAAACCATGATGCTACTTGTAAATTTATTCTTTCATATAAAAGACCATAGGCAATGTAATTGCATTGCATTCATAACTATTAGAATGTTGTTTTAAGGCATTAAGGTCCAACTCACCCAACTTCTGCAGATAATAAAAAGTGGCATCAATATCAAATTAACTTCTAGAAACATTTAAGTCCTTAAAAATTCAGAAATGAGTATATTGTCCTTTCTGTTGAGGAGGAAAAGGACTAAGATCATAGTATGTGCTGGTGGTTGTGTGGGAAGAGACAGACTAAGGAAGCTTTGCTTTTCCTGACAACTTAGTGACAGAAAGTAGTATGGTAGATTTCATCATGACACCCACAGTAAGAAGTGACAGGTTGGGTTCTCATGAAAGTGGATTAGGATCAGAACTATGGAAATTCAACATTTGTTCCTCATTCCTGTGCATTGTCGTCTTTTGTGCTTTATCTGTGGTAGTATCTCCTCTTCCCACCCCCCTCTTATTACACCCCTGATTATGATAACTTTCCTCACAAGGAGTCATTTTGTTTCTTTTTCGTTCAGAATTTTTTCATATAAAATCTCTTGAATGGCATTCACTCCCTTCCCTTCAGACACATTGATGTCTTGTTGATCTTTGACCTCCATTCTTTTATACATATATGCCTAAAAGAACAACATAGAAGCTATCTACCAATTTACCTCTTCCTCTCACTTTACTTTTTGCTGGAAGCATCTTTCTTGTTCTCCCATTTCCATACCATGTCTCTCTATCTCACTTATCTCATTAGATAAAACCTATGTGTAATTCTGTTTTGTATATTGCCTTTTATATTATTAACACTCAGGAAAATAAGTGTATGAATTTCAGTCTGCAGGGCTGTCAATCTGTCACCTTTCATGTACTACTTTAAAATTCCAAAATGTAAATGAAGTAATTAACCTGATATAAAACAGTGACATATAATTGACTTTCTAAATTAGTGAACTACTGACTCTTTTTTTTTTATCTTTGCCATTTTATAGGATTTCATATGGGCTAAATTGACTACTTAACAAAAGGTGTGATGTAACAAAAATTCTGCTTCCTACCATAATAAATACTGATGCTTATAACTATCATTACCGTGCTGCCTAAGTATATTTATTTTAGATTCTTGCTGTTTGAATTATTTTATACTCATGAAACTGGGGCAATATTTAATGATAGTGGAATATAGACTCTAAATCATTGGCTCAACTAGTGGAATATCCTGCAAAGAAGTGCTAATGAACAGACACATGAAGGAAAATGGAAATTTTAAAAATAGCCTAGAGAATAATTCTTCACTCACACATAAACCTTTCCTTAGTGTAAATTTTTCAATGCCATCTCTCATCAGAGCTGTCATCAGATGTCTCACTGATAGGTATCAGGATTCTCTTCTTCCTGTTAGTGATCTGAAGTGCTACTCCAGCGTTTTCCATTACGGTGGATATTGATGGAGGACACTTAGTGTATAGTGACTGCTGTTTATGGTTCATGCTCAGAAGTGCTCTTTTACTACAGGTAGTATATGTATATGTTCTCTATCTGTGAAATGAAGATGCAGCCCTACACATAGAGGTGTAAATAGTTGCTTTTATTCCAACCCCATGTATTCTTCCACTCAGTGTTTATATAGTTTAAGTACGATCCCCAAATGTCCTATCTCAAATGAACATATTTCAAATCATTTACTCCTACAGACTTTCAGTATTATTTTAGAAACGTGAGATGTGCTTTCATCAGAAAAATGACTACAACATATAAGCAGAATCCTACTTAAAAATTCCAACTGAAAAGGTGGTTCTACATTTATTGATCAGTGGAGTCCTTATAAGTAGAAATTAACTCTTTATAAGTAGTTAATTTCTTCTAGCAACAATGTTCACTTGAATGTTCAAGCAGGCACACAAGCTCCGGGTATTTAACATAAGTTTCTAGGTAGAAGAGCCACCTGGAGATCCTTATTCAAATATTTTCAAACAATGTGGGAAGCCTATGACTAATACTTATTATAATGATGTCACTTTCTCTTTTAAAAATGAGTGGCAACCTCTCCGTAATGTTCAACAACTCCGGTAACCCACAATTGATTCACACATCCTGTTTTAAGAACATTTAGGTGGCTTTGCTTTACTATATCAATAGATCAGTGCCTGCACTAGAATCTGAAAGTAAGACATCCCCTTCTAACGTATGTAAATTAGGTCAGTATCACACCATTTCTGCATGAACCTGAGCCTACAGTTGAAGGAATATGATCAAATTAATATTACTCTGAATTTCCAGATACAAAAACTCAGAAACATCTGAGAGTACAGAGTAACTAAGATCTGAAAGAGAATCAAAATCTGAAATGTCTGTAGTGCCAAATTTTGTATTGCACGGTCTATTTTCTTTATATCATAGGAAGTAAAGGCTGAGATTTGAAAATCTAACCTAGTTACTTTTACAGTGAAACTTCTCTGTGCTCATCCTTTCTTTTCCCCTACCATCACCACCAGGTTTGAGTTTATTGTGACAGATACAAGTAGTGATGATTGCATACTTTATTTGAAGTTTGGAGTTACTTTGTACCCTAGTGCCTTCGAGTTTGAAATCACAAGTATACCTTGCTTTATCTGACATATGCATTTCATTTGAAATCCAGAAAAGTCATTCCCCACTGGATTTATAGAATAATTTTTGAAATTTGTGATTTTAATTTCTTTATGCTTTTAAATGGTCAGTGCTTTTTCGTCTTTTAACTTTGTTTTTCCCTTTATAATCTTTACTTGGAGGATAACACAAAATTTGATGAGATAGATAATATGGTGTTAGATTGTGAGAGACCCAAAACTCAAGGTAAATTGATCTCATAGATATTAGTGAGTTAAATTATAATATAATCTTTCTTTTGGGGAGCGGGTGGGGAAGCAGACGTGGCCATAATGTAATCTTGAGTGCATGAATATGACAATAGAGCTCTAGGCAGGTTGGAAGGATGATTTGGATTTGAATGGACAATAGCCTAATACTTAATTTCAGTAAAGGCCTGTGGTGGATATTGTGACACACTGCCAAGTTTCTTCTTCAGTAGGAGATTTGTTGTCCTATCTCTTGGGAGTGCTTTGAAGAGACAGCTTCAGCTCTCAGTCCCTTCAGGGATTCCTTTGGCTGCTGTGGGGACCCACATTTAAGGACAGAACAGTGTGGGAGATTAAAGGCCAAGCCACCTGGGCCCAACTTGGGATGTTTCTGAATAGTCATTCTAGGTCCAGAGCTCCCCTAGGGTTGTGCAAGGCTGTCATTGGTCCTGATTGATTTCATTTCTGTAAGTAGCACCCCCATTCATTCCACAAATAATTTTTGATCACCTTTTATGTGCTAGTCATTTTGCAGGGAATGGGGATGTGGTATTGACCTGACGAATATGGTCCTGCCCTTTTGGAGCCTCATTTCATGGGGAAAGACAGTGAGCAAATCATTACCAGTATAATCATTACCAGAATGGGAAATGCAGGGTATTATATACAGGTAGTCATGATGTAAAGACACAGGATTTGAAGTTCAAAGATCTAGCTGTGCTACTTAACTATGTGAATATGGGCAAGTCATTTACTCTTTCTGAGTATCAATTTCCTCATCTATAAAACAGGTATATGTTCCCTGAACTACCAATATACTTACAAAGAAATTGTTCTATCTAATGAAATAATCTATATATGAATACTAAGAATACTAAAAGTCTCTACAGAATTTATCTGAACCTGCCTTTCTTCCTAAACTGTGAGTTCTTCGCAAGGGTCAGAATTCACATCTTCTTCAACTTTATAGTAATAATATAGTACCTAGAATATGTCATAAGTTAGAATATTGCTCTCTCTGTTTATGCCAGGTAATAGAGTATACAGTCTTCAAAATATATTGAAAACAATACAGGCAATTGGAACCTGAACTTTTTTTACCAAACTATTACTAAATTTGTAGAATAACTTTGAAAACTTCAGTAAAATTTGAAATACACCAAATATTCATGTGGAAATTCAATGTAAAGGTTTTTTTCTCAGCTTCAGTGAGATATAATGGACAATCAAAAACTGTGTATATTTAAGACGTACATCCTTATGACCCTGATATCTGCATACATCGTAAAATATTCACCACAGCCAAGCCAATCAACATATCCATCACCTCACACCTACTATAAAGGTTTTTAAGAGAAATTTGTTAAATAACATAATCTCCTGTACTCTGGTTATCTACTATATATCTTTGTGGCAGGAAATCTTATTCCTTTACCTTTCTTTTTCCCAGACCAAAAGAAAATGGTATACTTTAAAACTTAAAAATATTAACACTCTTCCAGGTGAATGTGTATGCCTGCCCCTACCAAACCTAATGAAATCTTTTGCCACAGTTTTTAAAACATTCAATAATTGACACATTCTCTAAAGTATTCTCTAAAGTATTTTTAATATCTACCAACTAAGTCTCATAAGTGATTTTTAAAGTGCGTAATGTGAACATACTTACTACTTATTTGCATCAGAAACATTTTTTGGTATATAGTATATTCATACAGTTTTAATAAGTTTTTTTCATTTATCCATAAGAACATATATTGTCACCATTTAAACATCTCCTTTACTAAGCCTGCCTTAGTTTTTTAGACTGGCAATGTTTAGTCCTTATTATAATATATCTACTTCATGTATAGTCATTGTAATTTTCAAATCTGTTTATAATATCTTGGCTACTTATAGTCAGTCTTATTACATAATAAAACATTTTAATCAAACAAGTCACCTTAATAAATCTCTACACTACTTTCTTAATATGTGACCTCTTTTATTTATTTATTTTTTTCATTACAATTAACTTGCTATTTTCTTGATTGGTAAGTTTTCAAACTGTTGCCTTCTCAGATCACATATTTTTGTGGAGTACTAGTTTTCTTTCCCAGCTCCCAGGTTGTCAATCACTCAATATTTGTGTTTTTTTTTTCTTTTAAACCTACCTTACACATGCTTTTTTGTTGTTGAAGGAGCCTGCACGTGGCAGCATGGTCTAGGCAGGAAAGGAAAAGGAAGTTATTACTGCTCTCTTCTGGCTGCCTGCAATAATAAATCATAACTTGCCATTCCCTAACTGGTGGCTGGAGACTTATCTTCATAAATGCATGTGACCCAAGAAGTTTCAGTTTACATACCCTATCCCTTGGGGTTCTTGCCTGTGGAGAGCCCTTTCCTTCCTGAAATTAGACAAAGGTTGTAAGAATTGAAGCTAGGGCTTCAAAGCACAGGAAAAGAGAATGTTGTCTTATCCTGGTGCTACAGTGGAGCTCCAGCTGGCCGTGTTTACCTACCCAGGGTGTGAGGCTGCGGGTCCATCTGCAGGTCTCAGCATAGCACTAAGGCTTGCCCTGAAGTTGGAACCTAAGACCTTTTAGAAATATTTCTTGTATATTTTCCTATGGTTATTTTTACAGTGATAACTATGTAGGTTTTGGGTATGTGCATAAATTGCTAAGCATTGAGCACGCAGAAACTTTATAAGATTTACCCATTTGCCAGAGTAACATTTAACTTCTGTGTTACATTTATACATACAGTGACCATATAATTTATCATCCAAACCAGAACACTTTTAACAGTGAAAGAAGATACTATTAATGATTACTCCAGGCCCATAAACATAAACCAGAACTGTCCTGGGCTAACTGGAATGTATGGTCATCCTCTTTATGCCTAATTATTTCCTTTGAAAACATTTAAGCAAGCCTAAATCACTTTACACAATTGAGGAGGTGGAGGTGGGTGTAGCGGTTATATGACACTTCATAACTGCTACCCTATCAGCACAAATGTTGATGTCACTGGAAAGAATACATAGATACCATATTTAAAAGGAAGGATACATTTTAGAAATTAGAAATGAATGTCAAAGTAATGATTATAGTAGCTGACATGCCTTATCTCATTTATTCTTCAGCAACCCAATGAGGTGACAACTATTATTCCCATTTTTGTATTCTTATAACGATTAACCAAAGATAAAATTTAAGGACATCTAATTTAAAAGCCAGTGCATCCTTTTAACTATGACACTGTACTGTCTTCCTCTTGACATACTTCATATCTGTGATTATCTTTTTAAAAATATATTCGACTATACTCCCTTTGTGTAAAAAAAAAAAACAAAAGCATTAAATGGACTCTCTTTCCACCAGCTTGAGATTGCTAAGCCGTGGCTTCATGCTTTGTTGCTGGCCCAAGTAATTCTGAAAGGGCTCACTGATGACAGGAAAGTGGAACTGCCGCAGTATGGCTTCAACAATTCTATTTTACTTTTCAAGTGCATGGTGCTGTTACTGGTCTAGTATTCTCATTACAGGATTTTAAACAGACACCATTGATCAGCTCTTTCTACTTCTCGACCAGGTGCTTTTAGAATTATTGAACCACATACTCTAAGGGAAAAGCAACCTTTCATAATTCTTTTTCCTTTATGGATATGTGGCTTTTTAAAAAATAATGCTTGTCATTAAATGTATCCTAAGTTAAGCTTCTGTTGCCCTCTGCATTGAGAAAGGAGACTGTACTAGTTTACACATATGGGATAGTTTGCATTGTGTTTTTGTGGGGTCGTCTATTTTGACTGTTGTATGTAGCAGGTCATCTGCCGGTTGCCTTATATATAGTTCATTTCATCTCACAGTAACTACAAATTAGGTGTATTTATCATCTCCCTTTTACCTGTGATGAAATCGAGACACAGAAAAAGTTGAAATAATGTACGCAAGGTATCATTACCAGATGTGGCCGAGCAGGGATTTGAACCCAGGGAAACTGACTCCAAAGACCTTGAACCTAACCACCTCACTCCTTATGAAGACTGCTTACTTGAAAGTTTCTACTTTCAGCAACAACAACAAAAAGTAGTGAATGCAGAACTGTGAATAGCGTGTGAGAGCTGAATGTCATACTTGTCTGAATTTGCTGCTGGGTGGTTTCGTCTTAATATTTCATCCACCAAAGTGTGTATATTTCAACTGTAATCACTAGAGGTACTTCAAGAGCCTTGGATGACAGACCAAGGTTTTAATGTTGCAGCAAAGATGATATTTGTTCTGTGAGTAGCATGCTGTTGGGATTGACTTGTGCAAAAGAATCTTCAGGAAGACATTAACAGACATTAACAGAAAAGACTCTGCCAAACCCAGTGTCGGCTGATTAGACATCTTGGCCCAGGGCACATTTTTAACCCAGTAGGACTGATAGCACACAGGGCAGTATGCCATATGCTAAGGGTTGTATAGGCAGAAATGTGAAATGATGGGAGAGGTTTGTGGTAAAATACCATAATTTATTAAACCACATAAAGACTACATTCAAATAAAAGCACTGGATGTAATTATAATCTCCGTAGCAAAAATGTGAAAAGATACCAGCTTTTTATACTTTTGAAACCTTTGAAACAACTTAATCTGAAATCTTAACTCAAGGAACTCTAGAGGGAACTAATCTATTTATATACATACATATTTTTTAAAAAGACATCTCAAACCTCAACCATGCTGTTAACCAGAGTGATGATTCATTCATGTTCATACAGTAGCAATGATCCTCAGATTTATAAATGTATATTAGTGGCAGATCCTAATCTGAAGGAAACATGCATTATTTGATTTTCTTTTAGAGTATTCTTTCCTGTACAAGTTATTCACATGCTGTAACCCTCACAGTGCATATGTGTAACATATGTCAGAATTTTCAAAGAAGCTATTGGCTTTTGCTGATGAAAGACTTTAAAACATTTCCCTCAAAAACATGTTTAAAACATATTATATATGCAAATAAAAATATGAGCCTGCATACACATACAGACGTTCCTACCCCCAACCCACACTGGCCTTTCAGGAAGTCCCCTTCAACTTGAAAATATAAGACCTATTTATTCTGAGAGCCATGGCTGCTGGGCTGCAGTTATGGGAAAATGAAATTATCCATTTCTTCTTTTAGTGTAGGGTGAAGACAGCTCAATTTAGCATTCACTTCTTTAGAGTTGGAACGTTGACCCTAGTAATAGGTTGGATTCTTAATTTCCAGAACCCAAGCCCTTCAACTAGAGATATGAAACTACCTTCATGGCAGAGCATCCCTGTAACATCCACGTCTCCCTGCCTTCAAAGTTTATCTTCTAAGCTAAGACAAATGGGTGGCAACTTTTTAACTTGATTTAGTGGGAGTAAAAAGAGTCTTTGTGTTTTCCTGTGCTAAAAGTAGCTCATGGTAGAGTTCTAGAAGAAATGAAACCCAAGGAAAAATTACAACAGCTTGTAAGTCCAAAAAGAGAATCAGTGAACTTTAACAGTGACATGAAGTATTTGGATTTGGCCACGTGCTTGTGCAGACAGTAGGCAGGTACATCACTTGAGGGCCTTGGTGAAAGCATGGTAAGTTAGATAGAAAAGCTCTACGTGATTTCTGGGAAGAGATTATAGCAGCTATGTGGAATGGGCATAATACCTATGGGAGGGAGCAAAGGTAGCTAGCTGCTGCTGACTCTGGCCCTCCCACACTACCCCTCTGATCCTCTGGTCTTCATCTCCCCAAATACTCTCTTAACTCTTCTGTCTTGTTACAATTACTTAATGTCTAAAATGTTACTCTTACTCTGGAAGAAAATAATAATAATAAAAGAAGAGGTATTTTTCCTCTTAATTTCAACCCCATCAAAATTTTTAATGATGAGCCTGCATGCAGATAGTATATGTTTTTAATCTGTTTGAAAAACTTGATATTTTTTGAGTTAGTTACATTTTTGTCAGACTGGGAACATGCTATACAGTGAAGGAAAGAGCAGATCAATTGTGTAAAAGCTGAAGTGAGAAGACTGAGTAAATAAGTGGATAGAATTAAGGAGAAACAAGAATATCATATGACAGCATCAAATATTTTGTATTAATTCTCACATCATCAGTATGATTTATAGAAATTTCAGATTTTCTCTCTTATCCTAAACATCATTTATTTTACAACTGTAATAATAATTTTTAAATGCTCTTGATAGTCTGTTATTGCTCATGGCTGATTTCTATCTTGGCAATATTTTTAGAATTTTATCATTCCTTACTGATCTGGATTTGGATCTTTTTTTTTTTTAAACCATTTGTTAAAAATGTCCAAGTCAGTGGAATACTGTATACTAGAAAAGGAAATTAATCAAATGAGTTCATTTGTGTAGGAGCATTATAATATATCACTGAGAAATATACCCATGTGATACAGATGAAAGAACACAGGATTTAAAGTCATGGTCAAGTCAGTTGTGCCACATATGTATGTGGCCCTTACCTAGTTTCTCGGCCTCAGTTTCCTCTTCTGCAAATGGGATAAACGATACAAGTTTTGCATTCGTTTCAATATTTCCCAGTAAAATGAGAATGAATATGTATTCATTTTGAAATTTATACAGTGCTACTCAGATATGAATATTATGCACACAAATATAAACAAACACTATTTTAACTGTAATTTTACCATACAAAACTATTAAGCCATGGAACTTTAAGATGTTGATATTTGGGATATCATTTTTTTTTTCATTTTTATCCAACTTTTGATACCATACTGAAGACATTATAACAAAAATGGAACACCATCCCTTCTACTTGAAAGATTGATATAGGTGTTAAATTGATCTTAAGTGTAATTGTTTAAAGAGATCATTTAGCATGTACTTCATAGTTCACTCAGGAATACATGGAGACATTGAGATCACAGGGTTCTTACCATGTTTAGAGACTAAAGTCCCTTTGATAATCTAAAGAAAACTAAGGATCCTCTCCCAGAAAAATACTTGTATCATATACAGAGAATTTTGCAAGGAATTTCAAAGGTGTTTATATCCATGAATCTTAATAAAAACCACATCCCCACATTAGATTGACATATAGTAAGACTTTTGGTGATAAGGCTTCCTCCCTTTCAGATTTCTGGGGTTTCCAGACTATTATGTTCTTCTATTATAGACTACCGTGGAAGTTGTTTTCCTGTCCAGCTGAGTCTCTACCCATTGCTTGCTTTAGCTGTATTCCATCTCAGGTCTGTCTCTTATTAAACAATTTTGATTCTTGTGTTCAGTCTACCTCTACTACTGCCATTCTCCACACTTTTCATCAGTGCTCATAACCGTGGTAGGAGTACAGGAGCGAAGAGAGGCTATGAACCAAACAGTCAGATATTTGAAATTCTTTGTTACTAGGTTCATTTGTAAACAGCTGTTCATTGAGATCCTCTGTAATATGACCATACCTCATCTCTACTAATATAATGTAATAGTGATTTTTAAGCTGCAAAGGACTATAACAGTGTAAAGGAGTATCTTGCTGGTTTATAAGGTGATTTGATGTGATATGAAGTTGCACATCATGACATCTGTTTTATGAAATATCATCCAGATGGACAAACAGACAAAAGTTTTTTTTTGTTTGTTTGTTTTTTTATCTCTGAGAGTTCATCCAACAATTGAATATTTTTTCAAGTTTGTAGAATTTCGATCCCCAGATTTTCTGCTTTTGCACTAAATCCTCAGCTTACTCAACACTTAATTTTATATCATTTCACAAACGACCTTCAGTATTTAGTATCTTCAGACACCACTGCCTTAAATAAGCCAACATATGTTAACAACAACCATAACATAATCCAGGGCAAATATTTTTAAATGCAGATATATCCTTAGACTACTAGAAGAGCATGTTTTTATTTTATAACTTCAGCAACAATTGCTCTAGATCTCTAAAAGTGTTCCTGTTTAGAAAATGAGAGTAAGGACATATAAGTTCTTCATGAGCCAGATGGAGTCACTATTGTGGAATTTTGCTTTTTATTACTAATGTTTTAAATTTTTATATTCTAGTGCCAACATGATCCAATGAGAATCTATTTTTAAAATAAAATCTAGAAAGAGGTAGTAAACTATTTAATAATGAATGTGAAGTATTGAATTAGAGTATTATTTTATGCTTTTAAAAATATTGTTATTGCAAGGTGAATTTTTGCAGTAATATTATAATGTTGATAACCAAGATTGATTTTAAGATTTTCACATTATATAAGCAGAAAACACAATGCACAAAGATTTCAAGTGCAGAAATGCTGCTGAGGCAGCATTAACAGTGAATTAGATTTCCATTAGGTAGTGTTCAGTGAGAGGGGATGTGTATATTCAGGCTTTAAAGAAATTTAACAGAGACAGACATTTTAAATTCAGAATGCCAACAGGCATAATTTGGTATCATAAGCATGGCTTGCAGTGTTCTCTATATGAGCCATTCAGAATTCTCCCTTTTTTAAATGTAGTAATATATTTTTGACATATAATTCATAGAAATTAACAGCAAATGATAGAGAAATTGCTCTGTTTTAGAGAGAGAAAAGACATTTGATGTAAGAAAATAGAGCATGGCTATGAAATTCAAGACTACTACTTACTGTATTTTAACTATAATTTTTTATTAAGCTTTCTTATATTTGTTGTGTCAAATTGAGGTCATTAGTGTTAGTAGATTAAAACCTTTTATGATTCTTTTAATCTAGAACTATTAGTTTTCAGTTTCTTTATCTTGTAGATCACTGATGAATTCATCAGTTTCTTCAAGTCAAGTGGCTCTTTTTCTAATTTCAGAACCATTTAATTTTCTAGAAATAAAATTCTATAGAAAGAAGTTAAAGTGAATAATTTGTCGACATAAAGAAATATATTAGATATCAAAACTATATTGCTAAGACTTTGAAGAGAAAGATTTTTGTGGGCATTTAAAACACCAAGGAGTTACAAGGCCATGATGAAGAGCAGGCTAGTTAAATCAGAGATGTCAAAGCAAGATAGCTTTCTTTACTTAGGTGCCATCTACTTACTAAAAGTTAATAGAAGTTAGTCTTAAGTAGCTAACAGTGAACTCTGGGCACTAACTTCCCTAAAGCACTGAAATAGGAAGTGGTAGAAGAAACTTGTAAAAGAAACCCTCAGGGATTCCTCTTTTTTCCCCTGGGATCCCTTTAATCCTTGATTTGTCAAACCACATGGAAAATAATAGAGCTGCATAGTTCTAAGCTTTAAGTGGTATTATCTTTTTAAAAGAAAATATTAGGTCTCCTCACATCTCTGGATAAAAATAGGGCATGTGTTCAGTGTAGAAAAGAGTAACTTTGAACAAGAGATGTATATTGCTTTTTCATTTTTAATATATTATTATCTATGACTAAGCAGGCTGCACCCAGTAGGAAAATATTATAGCCAATATTTTATTTTCTTTTTTTTAAAACAGATGATTCAACGAGAAGCAGATGTAAAAAGTAAGGTAACTGCTGTGGCGTTGACAGACTCTGTTCACAATGTGTGGCATCAAGAAGCTGGCAAAACGATTCGAGAATGGATGAGAGAGGTGAGACGGGATTTTTTCAATGCTGAGATAAATGAACATGAGCCTTTATATCTTGAGCCCCCACCAACTTATATTACCTCCCACCCTCAAACTTCCTTTCTACAGGCAGAACATTTAGAGAGAATAGAAGAAAACTAGACATATTCGAAATAATAGAAAACCCTTCTGAAGAACAAATACTTCTTTGAAAGCCCTCTTTCTTTCTTTTTTTT
>NW_006436298.1:23432114-23454389 GCF_000325575.1 Pteropus alecto | reverse complement strand
TTGGCTTTCTATAGAATATTACGTATGCATACAGTATACATTAGGAACTATGGCTGAAGAAGGTCATGATCAGTTAGGAGATTATTATTCCCTGATATTTAATTTTTCTGCCAGCATTGGTCCTGCTTAATTACAAGAAAAGCTTACTGTGCACAGGGTCTCATCCTTTCTTAAAAGGTGGTCTGTGTGTGCTATTCTCAAGTGGATTGGCTCACTACTGCCAGTAGGGGGAGAAATAAAAAGCTGAAATAGTGTTATTGCCAGACCCTTGAGCTAGGAGAAACTTGGGTGCTGGTCATAGTCTAGCCTCAGGATAAGAAAGCTTCTTTTGACACTTTTTAAGAGCTAGTGAACCTGAAAACTAACAAGGACTCAAGGACTCATTGAACACGCTCCCATTAAAAAAAAAAAAAACAACTTTCAACGCATTCTTTCTTTTATTCCTATTACAGATATACAACTGAAATTTTTATTTATATTTACCCTTGTGATATTATAAGCAATTGACATCAGCCACGTCATGCTATAACAATTGTTTAGTCAAATCATATACTTATATGACTGAGCTGGTTGACCTTCCTGATTTTCTCCCAGTTTTTATTAATGGAATATCCAGGCTGACCTCTCATCATAGGTGTGGTGAGTAACTTCTACCAGCCCTCGTGGTGCACTGTAAGGACCAGAGAGCTAACATTTGAAGGACTAGGCTATATAATACCATAGTGGTGTTATCATAATACCCCCAATCTGTTTTTGCTGTTGTTATTCTCCATTAGAAAAAGTACTTTCATCATGCAAAAGTCCAAAATAGTTTTGTTTCATTCCTCATAATGCTGTAAACATATAGAGGTGGATTTTTAACCTATTCTAACACCCAGGTATTTTCTGACCACATTACTTTTCATATTTCTTCTTTAAAATATATCTATATCCTTAATTGTCTTTTCAAAGGACCTAAACTTTTTCAAGAGAAATTTTGTGTTTTCCATGCCTATACTTTTTTTATGCTATTTATCTGTCCAAATGGATACGAGACAGCTCCCAGCATTATATAAGTAGTAAGGTTAATAAATGAGATGTTAGTACCTTTTTTCCCTCACACAATAACCAATATGTAATTTAGTACTTGTCTCAAACTAGAAACATCCCTATTCATAATTTTTTAATTGGGAATTTTGTGTGTCTCATTCCAGGTAACAAATATTTAAAAAATTATTTAGGTTTACTATTAAAAATATTTCTAACTGAAACTGAATTAGTTGTTCCCTTCAAAAATCAGAATATATTCTGTGCATTTTTTCATCTGACTGAAATAGGTAGTAGTTGAATTCATCTTACTGTAATCAGAGCTTTCATTTTTTTCTTTGCTAGCATAGCTTTTGTAAAAAATTTTTAATTTTATAAAAAAATATAATGACCTAGCTCTTGAATAGTTCTTTCAACTCCCTCTATTATGCCTTAGGCATGAAGCAGCATGAAGAGTTTTGTATTATGATATGCCAAAATTCAAACCCCAGCTCAGTCACCTTACCTAGCTGTATAGTTTTGGGCAAGTTATTTAATCTCTTTGAGATTCAATGTTCTTATCTATAAAATACAATACCTACCTTGCAAACATGGTTGGGAAATAACATATGTAAAGAAATAGCACAGCTGTTGGCACTTTGAAGTTTAGTAAATCATAACTATTTTTGTTGTTACAGTCTCACCCCTAAATAATATAAAATACATGAACTGTATTTTCCTTTCGTTTTATGAATGATTTTCATATTCAAAATATCTTACAGAAAGGAAGTAATTCAAAAAAGGAGTTAGGAGGACTGAGTTTTGATAATGATTCTGGCTTCATCACTCATTAAGTAAATCAGTAATTAAAGACCTAGCCTGTACCAGGTACCCTGCTAAGACTTATATTCTTGAGAAAGCCACTCACCTTTTTCTGGACCTGTTTCATAATTGTGATTTACTAGATAGTAATTCCTGTTTCATCTACTTCATGAGCTATTGTGAGAATCAAAGGTGGTAATCAAGAAGAAAACCCCTTGAAAAGCAAATGGTACTATATAAAGAAATGAACTATATTATTATAGAAAACACTATAATATCCCAGAGATAAAAATTATTAGATCATATGTGATGGAGCTTTGAAATAATCCCTGCTCAGAGCTCTTTCCTAAAACAAGAACAAAGAGGGAAACTAGCCAGATATTCTTTTAAGAACTTTCCTAAATGTGTCTTTTAGAGAGTTTATGTGGCTTAATATGATAAAGTTATTGATAATAAGTATTTGTTTACTATAAAAGGCTGATTTTTTTAATCCTATCAGTATACAGAAAGAATGTAAAGTACTGTATTTTTATATTACTTGTATAATTGTAAAATAATAATTTCTTTTAAACAAGGAAGGTCATAGAGGGCTACTTTAGGCAATTACTCCAAGTGAAATCTACTCCCAGCCAAAAGACCAAGCATATACACTAAGCCAGCCTCATGAGGAGAGGTGAAAAGTAACCAAAGACAGCTCCCAAGAGGCATTTCTCACCTCAGGGTCCAGAACTGTAAAGGCTGAGTGGGCGAGGATGAACCTGGAGGACATTTTGCCACGTGAAATAAACCAGACACAGAAAGGAAAATACTCTATGATCTCACTTATATGTGGAATCTAAAAAAGTCTAACACATAGAAGCAGAGAGCTGGATGGTAGCTACCAGTGGCAGGGAGGTGAGGGAAATGGGGAGGTATTGGTCAAAGAACACAAAGTTGCAGTCATGTAGGATGCATAAGTCTAGAGACCTGATGGTCTAGCATGATGATTATACTTAGTAATACTGAATTAAACCCTAGAAATTTTCTAAGAATAGATCCCAGTTTTTCTGACCACACTGAAAAAATGGTATCTCTGTGAGAAGACATATTAATTAACTTGACTGTAGTAATTATTTGACTATATATATATGTATATTGCATCTTCATGTTGTATAGCTTAAATGTATAGTTTTTATATTAAAAAAAGAAAAGGCTGACAGGGCAAATGTCATTTCCTGACATACTCCTAGCTTCTGAAAGTTTCCAGCCAAGCTAGATGTATGGTTCTACTTAACAGCCAGGAACCATTACCTATCACCGTCATGCTCTGTATCAGCCCTACAAACTCAACCTGATGAATCATAATTGTTCTTGTCTGAGGATACAACGCCTGCCATATTAAAGATCAATGTCTAAGACATTGTTGGTTTACAACTTAGACAAATGAAATAAAAATGAATAAAAAACCTAAAACCTAAACTCAACCAGGGCAACAAACATCTCCAAATACTTTGGAGTACCTTGCATAGGAATAACTAAGTTCTAAACTTTTAAAAAATTTTTTATTCATTTCATGTCTACACTGAAATATTGTCAACCCTTGGTTAAAATGTCAAAGAAAATCACTCAGCACTGCGGCCACTAGTCACTTCTAATCTATATTAATAGTTTTCAAGCTTTTGGATTTCACAAAGAAGACAATTTACAACCACGAAAACTTGTAAGGTCATAATTTCAGAGTAAAAGACCTTTAAATTGAAAACACTTAACTCTAAGAAACACTCACTATAGTGCGTATGTTTTTTGTTTGTTTGTTTATTTTTTGTTTTTCCTTCTTAGACCCGGAGAAACTCTAGTTATGTAATCTATCCCAATCAAGGACTTCTTTAGCTTTCTGCTTGTTGGTTGGGATGAGTCTCAGGCATGGCCCTACTGGTACCTCTAGTCCAGTGTGCCTTGATATCTGCCCAGGCACCTGAGAATAAGATTTCCAGGAACTGGGAACACACTCCAGCACATTTTGAGTTTAGATAGAGCTTTTTTAATAGACTGTCTTTATCACCATCCAGGACACTTTTCTAGTGTTCATCTCAACTAAAAAACTAGGGTGAGCAGCAAATTGGGGCAGTGAAAAGAGGGATAGAATAAGCATTAGAACAGTGAAAAGGGATTAGTTTCTAAACTATAGAAACACATCTTAGAATAGAGAGTTACATTTGATAAGATGGAATTTCAGATAATTCTACTTAATATAGCATGACTGTATATCTTTCTCATATTTCTTTCTTTACTTATATTTCCCAATATGTTTATATTATTTTATTTCATTATAGTCTATGGCACGCCAAACACATTTTTAGCTTGTTTTACCCTTTTTTCTATATTTTTTTTCCCAGGGGAGTAAAAATGTCACACATACACACATGCACATGTATACACTCATCAAACTTATATTACCAAACTTTTACAACCCTACACAGGTACTTTGTCATCTCAGAGAACTTTTGGACATACCCACTTTAACTATAGGGTGTTTATTTTCTGTCCTATTTTTATTAGAGATCAAAGCCTAAACATGTGACTAGATAAAAACTGAAATTTCAGAATCATAAAATGTTGACTTATATTTTGCTTTAAATATTTAAAGGTGACCTGGATAAAATCCGTTTTGTTCAGCTTTCTAAAGTCAATGATAACGAGTTAGAAACGATTAATCATCAGCTCATTGTAATGTACCATCACTCTTATTAATACTACAAATATCCTATAAGACATATTTTTACATATGTGAAGTGTAGGTGAGCAGTATTAAGACTGACATATCACTAGGGTAATAGCTGACTTTCATCAGATTTGGATGTACTACTAGGATGAATAATAATTAAAATATATACCTAATCGCTGCCTGTCTGTCGGTAGTGCTAATTGCTGTCATTGAAAAGACTGAATTGTTTAAGAAAGAGAGAGAGAAAGAGAAAGTCATTCTTCATTGAAGCTATCTCCCTGTATCATTGGGAGCCTATTTTTAGTACCTATAGAAGTCATGATTTTTTAATTTATTAGGGGCTGTGATGAATGATGAAACAAATCATCCATTTACATATCTTGACACTGCTTTGGAGAATACTTATTTCTTACAAGCAAGTGTCACATTGTATATAAAAGCTGGCTAATTGTGCGCTAATCTTCTGCATTATCTAGAACTCTCTGATGTAGTATTCTATCAGTAGTAATATTAATTTTACTTATTGCAAATGTATGAAATATCTTCTAAAACCCTATTTCTTTTATGATTTTTGCTCTCTTACATTGTATAATTTTGCATTCAGCTGCTAATTAAGATTAGGAATGCAAGTTAAGAATACGGATCCACTTTAAACCATCAAGCTTTTATAATACATGAAAATACTAATATTTTATCCATTTTAAATGTAAAAGGAGAGAAAGCATTTAAGAACATTACTAGATGTTGTGTTTGTTTTCATGGTTTTTTCCACACAGTTCAATAGTTTCATTGATCTACTGTTTCTTACAAAAATCTGCCATGCTTTGTGAACTTCACTTTCTAATCTCATACAGCAACCCTTCCTTTATGTTATTCCTGCTCTCCCTGGTCCCAGAACAGTAGGGTTGCCTTGACAAATCTATTCAAAAGCCATTCCTCGGCCTTTATTGGTGGGGACTGGGGCCTTTGAAATTCTCTCCTCACTGCAACACAGCTGACATCTTCTTCCAGACAGAATGAATTAAGGAAACACAATAAGACACTTGATCTACCAGTCAAGGATCTTTCCACAGTGAAGACGGATTCCATGGTGCACAACCAGGGCAGCAAGCATCTAAAAATACACAATACATGGTTGTTTACCAGAATAGCAATCAGCGATTTTCTCCAACGTGATTGATAGGATGATTTCTTTTTAAACAAAATCTGTCTAGAAATTCAGTGTGTGTGTGTCTGTGTGTGTGTCTTTGTGTGTCTTGGAAAATTTTTAAATTCATATATGAGGTTAATTACATTTTTTAAGCCAGACTTCAAATATAGACTTAAAATGTATGGAAGGGATATAGATTATCTTTATTTCATAGTCTGAGTTGTAAATCATCATTATCTTAGAGGTTGATTTTTATTTAATATTGAAGGCTTTGTATCCTCAAACACACAGCTACAATTCATCAGATTGTGGGGTTTTTTTAAACTATTTATTACAGCCTCCATTGAACCAGGCTGAAATAAAAATTAAAAGATAGTATAACTATATAGGCCACATTTTGAGGAGTAATTACAAAATTTATTTCTTCTAATATTACAAAGACAAATAATATAATTTTAAAACATAGCTGTTTCTTTACATGCTCAAAATAATATCTGTTTTCATCTAAAAGTTAAAAACTGACACATTTTTCAATTTCCTTTAATTATAATCCTAGCCTTCTCTTAGAAATATGTTGCATCATATTCACAGAAAGTCACGTCTTCTTAATATCAGCACAGGTGATTTGCTAAATTGTAGAAGATAAACTTTTTTCCTTCCACAGGCTTGTCGGTCATGAGTAATTATTAACTGTTTACATAAGAAAATGGTCTTCAGTATATGGAAAATAAATTGAATATGCTTCTAATGGTATATAATATAGGATAAATTATTCTCTACAGCCTAAAAAGTTGGTCTCCGCTTAAATTATGTTTCAATAGAAAATTCTCTCTGTTGCATTGCAGAACTGTTGTAATTGGGTCTCGAGCTCAGAACCGTTAGACACATCAGTGGAGTCCATGCTGCCTGACTGTCCCCGAGTCTCAGCAGGTATGTGTTGGTTGAGAGATGTACGAGTTTTTTTTTTTTAAGGTGAAAAAATATGATTATGAAATATGTCATTCTATTTTGCGAATTAAGCCTGTTGTTCTGCTTTGAATCTTAAATGAATTATCGGTAACATACAACATGAATCTGATCTACTACCAGAAGTTTGTTAAGTAGCTGAAAATGCTTACCAAAAAAGACAAGTAGGTGAAACAATGTGAGAGTAATGTACACATTTGCTATTGAAGCTTAGGGAGACAAGATGTACATTAAAAGAAAGAATTTCATTATAAGACAAGGACTAGATAGCCATATAGGATCTCAGAGTATTTGTCTCTGACTGAATACCAACTCAGTGTTACAACAGGCAGTAAAGTCTGTGAGTTCAGAAAAAAAGAGATTACTGTGGCCTAGAGTCTTTAGAAAAATTTTTCTTGCAAAAACTTTTGGCTGGACTTCGTATGTTAAGGTTTGGAGTGTGGGAAGACGTGCAAGATGGTATTCTAGGCAAACGGAACAGAGCAGTGTAAGGGGTCAGGACCTGGATGGATCAGAAGGCATCCACAGGCCTGCTGGTTCAAAGCAGAGGAATGAAGTGGTAAACATCTCACACGGGCACCAGACAGTGTAAGGATGGCGCTGATTTCCATCCCATAGGTGTTGTACTTTTGTCCCTATTCCCTAGGTAAGAGGAGAGGGTAACATTTTTCATTGCTTTCTAGTTTTTGTTTTCATAATTCCCACCCAATTTTGATGGTAAACACAACTTGAGCAATGATATCTGGTTATAGCTACAGAACAGAAGTAGGCTTGCTTTGGCCATGTATGCCAGAAGATGAGCAGAAGTTTTGAACATAAACTACTCCATATAATACTCAGAGAAGATAGCAAATCACTACATAGAGTTGCAGATGTGTTTATGCATTTGAAGGAAATAATTTGGAGAACAGTTTAAATACTAGGTACAGAACTATTATACCAAATTTCATTTATCATTAATACCTAAACTTGAACCGAGCTTCACTGTCATGATAGCTAAAATTTTCAGGTCTGTCAGAAAGGTTCAATCGCAGACATAAACCACTAGGAAATATATATGTCATAATATATATACCTATGTATATGTGTGTATGTGTATATGTGTGTACTATACAATTGATTTTCTTTCTTAGCAGTAGTTGTGTTATATAAAGTCACTATGAACAAAGAATTAGTGAATACTGAATCTTTACTCCTAGGGGAAATACAGAGTTGGGTTCCTGCAAGCCTCTGGCCACAACTTTTTCGTTGACCGATCAGTCTATAACCATGTTTTATGAATGTTTCTCTTTAAAGAAACTTTAATATATATAGTTGATTTACTAACAGTGAACTCAGCCAACAGCACTGTAACTCATGCCTGAATGAAGCTTATCTAACACACTTATTTTCTCCATAAGACACATCAGTCTTCTTGTGCTTAGGAACACTAGACAGCACTATACTTAGGGATCATTTCAAACTGTGCAATTACCGAAAAAAAGCACAAAAATGTGAAAAACCTAGCAAAAATAGTTGTTTATGGTATGAGAAGTGAAACAAGAAGGTGAAGCATGGCTTCATCACTGTATACACGCATGTCTGCAAATGACTGCAAAAGCACCAGGAGTATTGATTTTGGGGCTTACAAAAACATTTTAGTAAGTAGATGAATTCACAAATACAGAACCCACAAATAATGAAGATTGAGTGTGTGTGTGTGTGTGTGTGTGTGTGTGTGTAGTAAAGTAAAGTATTTATTTCAGAAATTTGACCAGAGCAGGTTAAGCAGTCTTCACAAGAATGCTGACTTTGCATTCGATGCTGGAACTTGAGTTTACAGAGCAGACAGTTGTTAAGGGAAGATGGATATAAAGTGGCAGAGAGCAAGAATGAGCTAGAACCCTTAAGCATGAGCTGGAGCCCATGAGGATGGAATTAATAAACCCATGTCAGTTCTTGTGGTTTCTATCCTTGGTGGTGTGGGTGTCCTATAAAAGCCCTTTGTCATGGAGCTAACTGCACTCACACCCAGCCCAGGAGTCAGAGATGCTGAAGGTGAATCCGGGGAAAGGTAGAGTAGACACAACCTTGGCCACTGCCTCATGCCACCATGTGAGCCATCATGTAAACAACAATATGTATGAGCTAAAAATGGCTGCAGCTTCACTTTAACTCTCCAAATTTCCCACAGAACTCTCTCTCTTGGGTACCATCCTAACTAGAAATATGCAGTTTAAAAAGAAATTCTGGGAAATGTAGTTCAAACTAGCCAAACTGACACATTACAGATTCTTCACAGTCCACCCTTTGTCAACTTGGCACTCATATTCATCTCTTTACACCAAGCTTAATCTCTAAATAAAGACATAAAGTTGTGTTTTCACCTAACATGACATAACTAACCCACGTACAACCAAAAACATACTAACCCTTTTCCCCAGAAGAGTAGATACAAAGTCTCCTTATTATCTTCAGCTAATGTCCATTCTTCTTACCTTTGGTATCTTATAATTTAAATTCTGAGAGATAAAGCTAATTGCTAATGACACGTTTTACATGAGATGATAAGGGAATAAGAGAGGAGAAGAAAATGAAAGTATTTAGTATATATATATTCATATTGAAATAAGGAAGAAATCCTTGTAACTATTACATTCCTCATTTTTGCAACTGGTCATGAAGTTGTAGCTGGTATTTATAACTACCTTCATTCTATAGTCCCTTTGCTCTCAGCAAGCACCTAAATTGATCATGGTTCCTTGCCTGGTGGGATAACCCTTGCCTAGAGGGATGACCCCATACCTTCATTTCTGAAAGGTCCAGCCTGTCTGAGTTAGATTGTTATAGTTTTCTCTTGACATTAGTCATAGGGTGTCTTAGAGGATTTCCTGTGTAGTAGACATACTCCACTCTACCCCTATTGTGTAGTAGCAACTCAATTTTCCCTCAGTAATCAGGATCAGTCACCACAGCCAATAACGAGAAATGCTCTCCATCTTGTTAATTCAGTGATAAAAGGAGCCTAAAGTGGCAAGGTGCAGTCTCAGCTTCATTTGAATGGAATCATTGTTGTTTCACCTGAAAGAAGCATTCCTTCCGATGGAACTAAGACCTTGAAACCAGCAGAGCCTAAAGTCATGGGAATGGGAAGCAGCACTTTTGCTAATAGACCGCTGAAGGTAATAAGAAGAAAAGCCAGTCCCATTTCCACCCTTTTGTTCCCAGATCTGAGAGAAATAGGACAGTATATTAAATGCTGATTTAGAGCAAATACCACATCCTGGAAGACAGTGTCTCAGTTCAACAAGGTGTCGTGTGGCACCGTAACTGGATCATCAAAGTCATTCCACCATTCTGTCAAGCCTGCTGCTTAAGGATAATGGGGAGCATGGTAAGACCAGTGAATGTTGGCAGACCTTAGGCTCTTTCTTTTCCTCTCACTTGTTCTCGCTGATGGAAGCCAGCTGCCTTGTCGTGAGCTGCTTTGTGGAAATGCTCATGTGGTAAGGACTGGGTTCTCTGCAGAGCCAATGAGGGCCTGAAGCCTGCTAACAGCCACATGAGTGACCTTGGAAGATCACGTCCCATTTGAGTCTTGAGATGATTACATCACCTTGACTGTAGCCTTGTGAGAGACCTTGAGCCAATTACCCAGCTAAGCCATGTTCAGATTTCTGACCCACAGAAACTGTGAGTGATAAATGAGTATTGTTTTAAGCTGCCAAGTCTTGGGGCGATTTGTTCCACAGCAGTAGATAATTAATACAACAGGCTTAAACTTCAACTCTGGTGGTCACTCAAGCCTAAGAAGAAGCAACCTTAACTTTTTTTGAGGCTAGAGCCTTACAAGGCTCATTTTTGCTCAGATACTTTAGAATTTAAGAGCAACTCTTTCTAAAAAGGCACTAAAAAGTTCATTGAAGACAATTCATTTCAATACTTACTCCCCACTACCTCACTAGACTTTGCCGTACAATTTATTAGAGATAAGATATTAAGTTTCTTCATCACACTCATTTGATCTTACATTAAGTGTCTCTCTATTCATCTTTTCTCTAACCAAATTTTTCTTAGGACAGAACTTGCTACTCTCTATAACTTTCTATTCCCTGTGAGTTTTTATTCCAACAAATTTAGCTTAAGTCAGGAGATTTTATATACAATCCCCAGCATATTTCTCAAATATTTATTGAGCACATATTATGTTCCAGGCACTGGACATATCAGTTGGCAATAGCTTATCATGATTATCTTCCTTCATCTCCCCAAAAAAGAATGTTTTCCTGGCCCTCTACTAGTGGTTAGGTTCCTCCTTTTTAAACTGGCATCAACATTAGTTTGCATCAGATGAGAAAAGAGTTATAGCTGGCACCTACAGCATTCTCCATACCTACTTATAAAAACTGAACGGATTTTCAGTCAAAAATCAGTGATTCCCTCCCACCCCCAAAATCAGTGATTTCCTTCAAAAGGTCCTTAAAAAATGTTAACAAAGGATCAAAATGGAATTTTAAAGAAGATTAATTTATTAAGTGGGTAAAAGAGAGGAGCAAGAAGCTAGAGACAGGAACTCAGCAGGCTGTGATAATAAAGCAAGTATATGAGGTTGATGGCATGAACTGGAGTGGTGACAATGGGAACAGAGACGATAGGAGAGCTGTAACCAGTATGACTCAGGAAACTGCACTCGATGATAGTTTGTACTCAGAGGCTAAGGGCAAAGGAGGAAACAACGTTAACTTCCAATGAAAAGTAACTAGGATAATGAAAATATTATTACCGGAGGTAAAGGGGAGCTGGAGGAGAATATCAGTTAAGGACAAAAGATGATGAAATTATTTTATGATCTACTTAATTGAAGTGATAGCACGTAGATAACAGGAAATTCAAATAGAAATAACCAAAGGTTGCTGAAGTACCTTCAAAACACCTGAAATTCTCTGATCAATAGTCCTGTTATCTATAATTTAGAATGTTACTATTATTTGAAGATTTCAGCATGTGTACTGAACTACAAGTTATTGGATATCCAGACTATACATTCGAGTTAGTGAAGTCTTTTTTTTCAGCTTTCAAAATTACAGTTTTTTTATTTGTTATAATATGCTTTTATCTTGTGACTAGAAGTTTCATGGCCATAGCAGTAAAATTACCTATTAAAATACATACTCATTGAATTCTGTATTTTTTCCTTTATTACTAAATGTGTTTTCCTCTACACAAAAAAGATCTGTGCCCTTATTCCTTCCCAGCATTCTCTTGTCTTGCTTCTAGATGTAGAAGAAGAGGGTCATTGATAACATTTTTGTACTTAACTGTCAAGCCCATTTCCCTACTAGAACAGAAAGTGGAAAATTAGCAATTTTAGATGAACTTGAATTATAGAAAACCTGCTAAGGTAATCCTAATTTTTCTTCACTTAAGTAATCCAGATTGACTGTTTATACTGACTGAACTTACTGAATATTTGCTAAATAGTCACTTCACTTTATTGCTGAAAATATGTCTTGAGGAAATGACACTGAGGAGTTATATCTCGTCTTTCTTAGTGAATAATCATTTCCTTCTAAAGATAGCAGTGAAAAATCAACAGTAATTACTTCTAGAATGTGGTGTCATTCAGAATGTGTAGACAGGTTAGTTGAGTTGTATAATATGTTTTTAGACACAGCTCAAATTAATCAGGTAATTGAAAATTTATACTTTGCCTTGTAAACAGACCTTAAAATTCAAGGCTTATTAGCATATATGATACCGTACCACTTTTTGACTGCATGAACTGCTCAAGAATCGTTGCATTCCTCTTTTCATTCAAAGGGTATATATTCTAATCCTTTAAGTGATATTTTCAGTAACTAAATAGTACTTCTCAGGCAGTTTGTGTTCATTACTGTAAAATTGGCCTTGTAGCTGTTATTCATCAGTTAGCTTCCCTATTCATTGTTCTATGCTACCTTATAATTATTAGTTAATTTAAGGGATAAGTATTCTAAAAGTTGACCACCAGAAATTCTTGTGTTTTCAGTGAATCATTCATTATAATTAGCTAGAATCAGGAACCCTGGGGAAATAACTGATTAAAGAATCATTAAAAATAACCTATCTGTCTAAATATATGTTTACGTAGGTCACCAATATTTGCCCTGATTATATATACTTAATCAGGTCCAGTGTTATTCTGTGATTTTGACTCAGTTTTCCAGTAATCACAGTGAATATAAGTAGTCTCACTCCAGAAATCTCACTTTAAAAAAAAAATTAAAAATAGCCACCATGTTTTTTACAGCTTTCTGAACCAATTTGTGAAAATCCTTCGAAGAATTTGGCAGTAAAGGTGGCAATCTCCTTTTACTGAGCTAACTCTTCCCTTTAAAGATAAAAAATTGTAAGACTAATTATTTTTGGAATGCTTTTGAATAAATAACCAAATAATACGAAGTTGTATTTGTACTTGAAAATTATAATTTATGAGTTAATTTGGAAGAGCTATTACTTTTCCTGTCCCCAGAGCAGAATCTCATGGCTCTTGATGCTGTGTCTCTAACTGTTGGAAAAGTAAGTCGAGGACCACTGAAACTTTCCTCCCTTTTACCATAAGTATTGACTTCTCTTCCCATGGCTGTCTGTACTTCACTTGTCCTCTATTTCTTCTTCCCTCTGTCAGCTCTGGATCACTGCTCTCGATGGCTCTCTCTGGGTCTGTGTATTGCCCTCTCACTCTCTCTTTCATCTGATTGAGTCTCTCTATATGACTCTTTTCTTACAGTTTTTGTCTACTGTGTCTCCCTGACTTCAGTCAGTCTCCCCACCTAGAGACTATTTGTCCTGCAATCTACAGAATCACATCTCCCCGAGCCCACAGTCTTTGCCTACACCTGCCTGACCTGTGTGGTTTGCCTGGGTCCACTGACCTCTACTTCTCTTTGACTACATGATATGTGCCTTCCTCGAGCCACAGGTCTCTGCTCTTTACCCACACATTCCCTCTCTGCGCCCATCTACACCCTCCCTGCCTGCTCTGTCTGTCTTGTCACTGACAGACATCAAGTCACTAGAGATAAATCTGACTTCTGGCAAAAATACCCCAAAACATACCTCCTCAGAGAAATTGCATTGCTTTCTAGAAGTGATTCAAAACATCTAAAATCAATACTTTGGTACTAAAGTGAAAAATCAAAATGAACGTTAGGCACCTTAGAACATCTATTTATAAAATTCCAAGATGTTCTTTGGTGACTATCAACACTTTAAAAGCAGGGGAATATTTCAAAAAATTTTTTGTTTCCTCATATTTCTAAAAATATAGTTTTACTTTAAAAGAAAGTGGTTCTATTTAATGATAAATTTTGAGAGATAATTTGTTTGATCAGTGACTTCAGTTTTAGTTATTAAAATTGATTTAGTTGGTATATGCTGTCCAAATATTCTTTTGAGAGTTGTTACTAGTATGTCTGTCCATATTGTTTGTTCATATCCCTTTCAATCATATATATCTTACCCCAAGTATTCAATATGTTATACCGAATTATCTCATGGCACAATCCTTGACAGAATTCAGATGTACTACATAATTTCATAATTTCCAAAATACTGTAGCAGTAACTTGTTGAAAATTTGGTCAAAGATACATAAACATCATTTTAAGCTTTGTGTGGCAGTGATCTCTATAAATGAGATTTTCATTAAGAAGCTAAATTAAAATTTTCTAATAACCTTCTAAAATCAATATTGGCTTAGAGATTCTTTTATTTTGGCTAATAATGTTTCAGAAGTTTTTAAAATGCAGTATGAATTATTTCAGATTTTCACTTTAATTTCCTTTTAATAAATTGCCTTTAAAGAAATTTAGAGTCTTCTTTCCATTTTAAATTTATGTGACAAAGTAGCCACACCTTTCCTTCTTAGTTCCCCTAAGGGAATGTGATTAAATTTTTAAAAAGACATTGTTAATTTAAGGCCACAGATACAAGTGATTAAATATAATCAAAATATGTGAAAGCTATTTGTGGAACAGGATGATATGCAGCTTGAATTCTATAGTAAAAGGTGTAATCTTCCATAACCATTGTAGTTTGGATTTTTGCAGCACTTCTCTTATGAAAGAATAATCCCTCAGTTATTTGGTTTTGCCTTTCTTCAGAAACAGTATCAAGCATATAAAATGAACATAAGGAGCAAAGCTTAATTTTAGAAAATCCAAATTTAATTACTTTTACTAATCAATTAATTTATTTCTTAAGGTTGTTTCCCCTAAAATTTGAACTTAATTCCATGTCTTACCCCAAACTTGAGTTATCCTTTGTGGAACTAAGGAATAAATATTTACAATTAGTTTTTTTGAGGTAAGAAACTAATTGTAAATATTTATTCCTTAGTTCCACAAAGATTTATTGAGTACTTAATATGTACTAGGCAGTAGTCTAGACTGTAAGAATGTAAAAATTGTTAGACATGACTCTTGCCCCTCAGGGAGCTCATGGACTCCTAAAATAAAGGTCTTCTGATTATTACAAAGATTCTTTGTTTCTAATCAGAGGATGATCATTGAAATAGGTAGGGTGGGTAGATAGGATAAGGACTTATGAACTCGTTCAGGACCAAAGAATAATCCTTGGTTCACTGACACCCTCTTTTATTAAATGGTACCCCACCGCTGTGTAAGATAGCACATCTCTGACAGTATTCACCTTCCTTCCATATTCTTGTAAGACCCTGACTTTCTACTGTACATATATGTTCCAAATGAATATGTTACTTTTCATTTCAAATTCTTTAATAGTAGTAAGTCAGCATGTTTTGAAAGAAGAGTTTTGAAATTATCATGACTGTGGGAAATTTGTATTCTCCCAAATATGTGGAGAATTAATTATATAATATGGCCAAATGAAGATCCAGAATTACAGTGTCTATAAAATGCAGATAGTATTAGTACCATCTCATTGGGTTATGGTCAAAATTAAGTGAAATAATCCATATAGGTCTGTTAAAATAGAACCTAGCATATCGTTAGGACTCAATAAATATAGGTCATCCTAGCCTCGCATGGTTCTAATATACACAAATTTCAGATACCCTAGTTTAGTTAAATAATACCAATTCTCCAAAAGCAAGGTTCAAATTTCAGTTACCACAATAAATTAACTAAGTAATTGCATTATATACAAATCCCTATGTGAATAACATACACATTATGAACAGTGGCCAATCATATCACTTCTTTCAAAATCTGTCTTTGACTCATCACTGATACTCATTTCATACATGGATAGCACTATCTTCTATTTTATAAAAATGGATGATCAAAAGAGAAACTTGGCCAACAAAAATGAAAGTACAGAAAGAAATGAAATGCTATAAGTGAAATTGGAATGTGTGACGAAAAAGATGAAGACGTCTCAGAGGAAATGACGCTAGCAAAAAAACATCAGATGAACTCTGAGATATTTCACCACGTTGAAAATGTGAAGGATAAAATGTTGGCAGCTGATCCAAACTTAGGAATATGACAATTTGCCAAGGAGTAGAAATGATTTGCTTGAACCATATTATAAGTTATATGACAAGAAGAAGGCAAGCACTGTTCAAACTACTCATAATTTTTTTACAAAGAAATAATAAAACATCTTAATTCTGTTTTTCTAATGTTTTAAATTGCAACGTGCTATCTTTTTGTTCATTTATTTTGTTCTCTAGATTTCACATGTAAGTGAGATATGTGGTATTTGTAACAGACTCATAGATACAGAGAACAAACTAATGATTACCAGATGGGAGGGGAGGTTGAGGGGCTGGGTGAAAAAGGTAAAGGGATTAAGAAGTAGAAATTGGCAGTTACAAAATAGTCATAGGGATGTAAAATACCACATAGGGAATATAGTTGATATATTGTAGTAAGTGTGTATAGTTCCAGGTCTCAGTACTAGATTTTTCAAGGAGATCATTTCATAAGTTACATAAATGTCTAACTACCATGCTGTACTCCTAAAACTAATATAAAATAATATTGAATGTTAACTAGAATTGAAAAATAAAATTTTAAAAATTGCAATGTACTAAATACAATTAGTTTTACTCTTTTTTTTTTCACTTCTCTATTCATTTTTAGCTGATGGTAACAGGATTTTGAATGTTTCAACAACAACAAAAAAATTTAAACGTCACGGAACAACCATAGTTTTTCCCATTGGTTATTATTATCACTTTACATGGTTTCAGCTTGTATGGTCATTTTTATAGTCTCACACTACCATGCAAAGCAAATGCACAGTAGTTATTTTATCCAACTAGTCAAGTACTATATATAGTTTTAGAGAAATTGTTTATTGCTTTTCAATATTTGAGGAAAACTTTCTGTCATTTCTCTCTTGCTTCTGTCTTTGTATTTTCTAGATTATCTAAGTCCTAATTCTAGTCATGTCTTGTCAGAAGGGTAATCTTAGAGCCTCCCACCTAATGTATCTTCTACAGAAGATGTATTTTCTCTTCTTCAATTTTTCTGTTCTTCAATATGCCACCTTATTTCTTCATTCTTTTAAATCTACTGAAATTCCACACTGACTCTTTTTCTTTCATTCTTCTTCCTGCTAATGTCTTATTCTTTTTTACTCTCCATGAACGCCTATCAGTTTTTTAATACATTGTCTTCTTTTCAAAATGACACCTGTCCTGGAATATATCCTTATGAGAAACTTCTTTAAATTCATCGGGTTCTTTCTTATGATTCATCTACATTTCTGTCAATCATAAAAAACAAATACCTTCCTTAAGTTTAAATTATTACAACAAATTCTGTGTAAGCAAAATGTCAAATTTTAGTGGGAAGTTGAGCAAGTTAACACTTTCCAATAATACCATGATAGGCAACAAAATAAAAATAAATGCTGTGCATTTTCATTATATACCGTTTTGTACTTCTTGAGCCATGTGACTGTATAGTTGAATATTCAAAAATGAGTGAGTAAAATTTACATTAAATAAATGATAACTGAAATCTTGCTTTCAATTTTCCATTCACAGCTAGTTTAATATAATTGCTTCCTAGAGTTCTGAGGCTTTCAGAAGATGAAACCTCATCTGTGTGATGTTATCTGTACATACATAGAATGAAGAGCAGGCTATTGGGAGCTACAGTGGCCTCTTGCAAATAAATGTGGATTTGGCATAGGTCTTGCTCAAAAGAGAGGCTGATGGCCTGTTTGGATCTCTTTTAAGACCCTCAGAATCATAGCGAGTTAACTTTGAAAGAGGAGTCAATTTTATAAGCTAACTTATTACCTTATTGTCTGAAGCCAAGGGCTTTGTCAGGTTTGAAATGCTAAAAGGAGTTTTTAATCTGCATATTTAGATAAAGTTACTGTATTAAAACTTATAATTTTTAAATTAATTTATTTATTTTTAATTATTTATCGTCACCACATAGGAACTTATAATTTTAAATTTGGTACTGCCTCTTGAATCTTCCATGGTCATTACTACATTTCATGTTACCTAATATGTGTTCATTTTTCCAAAAAAAAAGATATGTGTCTCTGGCTTGCTTCAGTTTATAGTTTCTTAAAAAGATTCCAGGCAAATTCACAGAGGCCCCAAATTTATGATGTTAATGGCACCAAAATCAATTAATTTGGAGTCTCTTTAACAAAAAAATAATTTTCACAGCACCTAAAAGAGTTATCTCCTATAAACAGAAATTCTTTTCTATGTCTCATTAACTTCTCAGAGCCCATGCTGTATCCCAAATTACTGGTTTCATTGGTCATAAGCCATCAGTTAAGTATATTTTACTGTGCAATATAATAGAATTTTTTTCATTAAATAAGTTGTTTGTCTCCTGCTCTACATTGTAAGCAAAGAACAAATTTGAATGTACAAGATGGTGACTACATTCTAACTAATCAGTGCAAGAACATTCTTAACGCTTCTCTTCTGTAATAAGGGCAAACTCAGCTAAAAAGATTGTTTAAATCTTGCTTGGCATGACAAAAACCTTTAAACTATCTTATCTGTGACTATGAATATACCCGACTCATCACCTAAGTACCTTTCAACTGAGCCCTGCTCAGCTCAACTGCTCTTCCTACCATACACAGATATTTAAAATTCTTTAAGGCTTCTGTAGAGTTTTTATGCTTAATATTATTTTATAGCACAGGCAGTTCATAGCTCAAGAATATCACAGACCTGCAAAATAAAATGGAAGGATTTTTTTCTCTATATACTCTAAACCTCTTTGTAGTCTCCAACTATATGGTTGTGTCATATTTGTGTCATGAGTTTTTATTTCAAAGTAGAGTCATTTTTTAAAATAACAAAATTATGTCACAGTAGAGTCATTTTTTAAAATAACAAAAAGAGCAACAACAACAAAAAATAACAAAAAAAGTTCTTCATAATCCTAATCTGAAATTAAGAAAATCAAGGAAATTCTACATTGGTAACACTACTACATTCCAATTTTTCTCTACATATAAGAGTAACAGCATCTTGTATTACTGTTGAGCACTGATAGCTGACCTTTCACCTTTGTTCTTGTCCTCTTATCACCTATGCAGAACAGAGCTATTGTTATCTATCTGTGGATTTATCTCATGGAGTAATAAATGGTTCTACTGATTCAATTAACTCTTTTTCTGTTTCTAAAACTTTAATGTTCTTATTGTATGTACTTTACCTTCGAGTATCACTTTTTCTTAACTGCATAGCTTATCTTTGATGCCTCACTTTGTCATAGTTTTCTCCTTAAAATTCCTCACAAAGGATTGACAGTTTAATTAGTTGAGTGTATTTTGATGTAGTTCTAGTGAACTAAATTGTTATTATGTGCAGTGTTATCTCTCTCATGGTGAGGTGGGAGGCATCCTCTCTTACTGTACTCAGCTGCCACAAATTCCTAACTTCGCTTCTTAGATCCAGAGAGGGACCTCCCAGTGACTGGTTTCTGAATCTTGTCTCCTGCCTTTGCCTTTTGCTTTGCTCCTTGACTAGCATGGTTCTTGAGGATCTACACCTGCCCTTCAAGTGACAGTGCCTAAGCCTTGAAGCCTTGATGCCTGGTCAGTGCTGAGTTACTAAGACCCCTGTACAGTAGAGAAAACTATAAAATGAACACCATCTAGTCCACCTTGCCATCTCTGACTTTTACACCATTCTTAGATCTTCTGGTCTGCACTATTAAGTTAGACACATTCAAAAAGTTGGGCTGTATGTTTTATGTACTTACTATATTGAGCATTGGGGATAACTTGTGCATCAGTTTGTTGTTTGTCACATAAGTATAAAATAATTTGTATCTCTAATGTCCGTTGCGGAGTTTCCGTATCTCAGGTAAAGAGCTAAGACATGATACTCTAGCTAACTGTTTAAGGCAGCCAGTATATCTGAGTGGAAAGGCATTAAGTATATCTGAGTGGAAAGGCATTAAGTTCAGAGGGGAGCTGTTGTCCTAGGTGTATGGGAAAAGCTTTCCAAAGAGAGGAGACTTGAACCAAGCCCCACAAGAACATTTATTACTAACTTTGCCTCCACTGTTTCCTGCTTTTTAACCAGTAGTGGATCTTGGCAGTTGGTTTTGCCATTTAGAATAATGAATACTTAAGGAGAGCCTAATAATACAAATCCTGATAATTTCTGCATTTCTACTTCAAAATTAACTTTTCTTAATTCCAAAGATCCTAATAAAACTGTTAACTTCTCTTTGTGTAAGTATAGCTATCCTGCCCTCCTGATAGTTCTTTTCTCCCCATTTAGATTATAAATGTACAGGGCCTGGGACCATGTGTTTCTGTCCTTACTTTGTAATTCCCTGTGGATAAGACTGGTCTGCTTCTTACATTTGTAATCTAATCACTTACTAAGAGGTCTCTGTATTTGTTGAAGGTGATGGATTAGCCTTTCAAGTGCCCCCGCCCAACCAGTCCTGGTTGTCTTGGGCATCCCCATCACCTGTCTTCCTCTGAACTCTATTTCTGTTCCAACCAAATATGCTCCTGCTTTTTTTCCCTGATCACCCCATTCCCATAGCCCATTAAATATACTTTTAAGAAGATGTCAAGACTTCTCTTAAGAATATGGGCTTTTATTTGTGACAACACAGCACATGTGCATAAACCAGGAGATAGGAACATTGGCAGATGAGATCTGACCTAGTACAGAGAAAACCTTAATTGAGAACAACTGAGTTAATTTTAAAACACTTCAAGTTAATATAGACTTACTTTTTGAATTAGTAAATGTTTTTAGCTACTGTGTTTTAACTCAGTTAATCTAATAAGCTTTCCTCAAATTCAGTTGAACTCACTTTTCTCCAGTTCACTGAAAACATTTTTATTCAACTATTAGTTTTAGACAACTAATGAATCCTTTCACTGTGATTCTCCTATGCAAATGAGCTGGTTTCAATATGTGAGCCTTAATTTATATAATTGTTCTCTTTTATTCTTTTTTGTGATCCACCTTTCCTTCTGTTCATTCTGATTGTTTTGTAAATTTGCAAAAAAAAAAAACACGTAGGTATACCTGGAAAGAATAGATATCAGCAAAGTTATTCTTAAGTGAAATTTTGTATATTGCAAACTAGTTTTTATAGACTATCATCTTGAATGGAAGTCTTTTTGCCATTAATGCTTCAGAGATTCAAATTTTTAACATTATACAGATATTTATTGGCTTCCCACTCTGTGCTGGATATAGTTCCAGGTGCTAAGGATCTAGCAGTGAACCAGACAGTGAAGGACCTTGCTCTTCACCAGCACGTATTCTGGCTGCAGTTGCAGTGAAGATGCAGACAACAAACAAATAATCGAATATACAGCCTGTGAAGATGTTATTTGATTTCCTGATTCTTGTTCCTTCTACCATTGCTTCAAGGCCATATCTACAACCTAGTTACCTATAGTGTTGAGTTGAATTTAGTCTCATGGTGCTACTACCTCCATCTAGTAAAAGATGTTTAAGGGCTTTATTCTAGTTCAGGAGAGAAAGTTTGGAGAGAAAGGATATGGGGGTCAAGTTACTCATTGTTAAACCAGAACTAAATGTGCTTTACTCTGAGAATTGTAAAGGTGAGAATTCATTCACTCATTCAGCAAACATTTATTGAACAATGTATCAGTCAGGGTTCTTTTGTGTTCCAGACTTTATAACACCTACATGCATGTCCTTAAGAACTTTACATTCTAGTTGGAAAGCTAGAGATATAAATATTTATTCATAAATGTTATAATAAAAACATATATCTAGTTCAAGGAAAGTACCACAAAAGGAGTAACTAACTCTGCCTGAGGGAAGATTTTATCATAAGATGACCTTTAAACTGTGTCTTAAAGGTGACTGGATATTCATCATGCTTCATTTATTCAGGAAATGTTTACTGAGCCTCTTCTATGTGTCAAGCACTGTAGATATAGCAATGAACTAGACAAAGTCCCTGCTCTCTTGAGGCAGCAGAAAAACAAGACAGACAGTAAACATATAGACAAATAATTATATTAGGTGGTAATACTGCTAATGCCAAAAAAATAAAGGTTAGTAAAGGGAATAGAGAGTGATAAGGAATACTGTTTTGAATAGGATGGTCAGGGTAAGCCTTTCTAATGAGATGACATTTGAGCAGAATCCTGAATGGAATGAGAGAATCAGACCAAGAATC
>NW_006436298.1:23407539-23432049 GCF_000325575.1 Pteropus alecto | reverse complement strand
ATAAAGACATAATAATCATGAAAAGCACTGCATCTTTAGTGCAAAGTGGGATATTCTCACTGAGCATGAGGTAAAGTGGGGTGCAGGAAGTTGGGGGAACATGGTAGGTGAGGCTGAGGGAGAACTGAAGGAGAAAGAAGAAGCAGGGAGGGAGGAAGTGAGGGAGCAGTCAAATGGTGAAAAGGTAGGTATGCGTTCCATACTCAGGAGTTTCGATGTTCTCATTGTGGATTTGGGGAAGAGAGACTAGATTTTGGGGGGGAGGGTTAGGTTCGGTAAGAGAGACTAGATTTTTGCGGGGGTTAGGTTTGGTTTGGTTTTTGGAAAATTACCTCTAGCAAGCGATATACAAGATAAATTTGAAAGGAGAAGCAGAAGCCACTTAAAGGTTATTGCGATAGTGCAAGTGAGAAATTATGTGGTCTAAATGAAAGCAGTAAGGTTAGGCTAGAGGAGATGGTAGAGTTCAGATGTTTTAGGAGACCCATTATGTAAGATTTGATGCCCTATGGAGTGTGGGAAAGGTCAAGAACAGTAACTGGGTTTAAGGTTAGGGGACTAATTGGTTGATAATGCCATTAACCAGCTCTGGGAGCCCTGGAGGAGAGGCAGGCGTGGAAGTGCAGATAATGAATTTGATTTGAGGCAATGGGAAACACAGGACTAGACATCAGAAGATCAGTCAGGGCCGAAATACAGATTCTGCTGTTACCAGAATTTTATGGAAGTTTAAAAAGGAGAAGACGCAAAATGAGAAGTCAGTATCGTTAGATATTACTGAGAAGTTTAATAGGATGAGGATTTTTAAAAGGCTATCAGATTCGACAGTTGTTAGGTCACCGATGACTTCAAGAAGCCCAATTTCAATAGATGTGAGTGGGACAGAGCCATATCATGGTTGACTTATAGAGTAAAGGGGTAAGCAGATTGTGCAGCCAGGGTCACTGTCTTCTTTCTTTTCCCAAAGCTCCTTGGAAGCTTTGAACTTGAGGTCAAATCTTTTCTTCCCCCTCCCTCCTTAGATTTCTCCACCCAGGGCCTAGGACTGGATGCTTGAGCTAGGGACATGATGAAAGGGAAACTATTCTAATAAAACAAACAAAAAAAGGTCTGTAAGTCTCTGATGGGAGAGGGGCCAGGGATAGGGGAGCCTGATGTTGACGAGTCAGGTATTGCAGGAAGCATCTGAGGGCCTGTGTCCGGCCATGGGGTAAAACCGCAGCGGGAAACAGTAAGTCAGGCCAGTCTGGAGACCTGTCTCCAGAGAGGATAAAGATGAAACACATAGGTCTCTGTTATGTGCATAAACTCTGGACCTGAAAGCTGAAATAGGATGAGGAGCAAAGGATTTAAAGGGCTGGTGAGGAAACATGGAATTAGTCAGGAAACTTGGCCCCAATGAGAGAGTGGAATCTGGCAAAGTGTGGGGGTGGGAGGAGAATCTGACAGCAAACTGTTGTTAACTTGAAATTCAGGGAGGGATGCATAGATTTCTTAGGACACAGGGACTGCAGATATGCAAAGGAAAGACTTGGCAATTCTTGTGACCATAAAGATAGCAGTGAGGGAACAGTTAATGAATTGAGATGTAGTCCCAGGAATACCTGGCATAAAGATGTTTAACAAACATTTGTGAAGCCAAAAGTGGTTGTTCAGATTATGTGAAGGAAAGGGATTAGATACCAGAGTTCTGAAGAGCAGCACGTAAATACCTAGGTTCTCTTCAGGGATAGGATGGTGGCAGTGACTAAGGGATCCCAGACAGTTTGCAAGTGCAAAGCCCAGGAGGGAGATACTCCTGGAAAGGAATCAGAAGCAAAGTTCAGGGTAGAGGACACACTCCCTTAACCCAGTAGACCCAAAGAACTATCAGTGGGTCTACCAGATTTCCGCACTCCCTTGGCCTATTTTTCTCGCGTGCACCGCCATCTCTGTCCCCTAGGGGGCGGGGCTCGAGGGCAAGGCTGGTGGCTGTTCTGAAGCCTCGAGAGCCTTCAGTTTCTACCAGACTCCCTGCTCCCGCTGCGGTTTTACCCCATGGCCGGACACAGGCCCTCAGACATGCCCCAGCTGCCAATTAGTGTTGGGGGCGGGCCCAGAGAACCAGTGCTGGAGCAGATTGACACTCCGATCTGGTTGAGTGCCCAGGCTGCCCCCGGCAGCCTGATGGTCCGGCCGAGAGTTTGCCCAGGCCCTGAGGTGTGGGGAGTGCCCCTGGGTCCCCTGCCATATGAATTCCTGGGTGAGATGGTGCACTGCGGGCCCCGGGTCACAGCTGGCCAGGTGGGGACCTGGTTCCAGAGCCCCTCGGAGGGCACTTCCCATGGGCCCTACCTCGTCCTACGGTGCATCCCAAGCTTGTCGCTTCCTGAGGACAGCTTGGCCATAGAGAAAGAGATGGAGCAGCTGGCCAGGGAGCTGAGACAGAGGAGGAGAACCCTCGGGTACTCGCAGGCCGACGTGGGGTTCGCAGTGGGTGCTCTTTGTGGAAAGGTGCTTAGCCAGACAACCATATGCCGCTTCGAGGCCCAGCAGCTCAGCCTGACCAACATGTGGAAGCTACGACCACTACTGAAAATGTGGCTGGAGGAAGTGGACACCAAGAACCTTCTGGGCTTATGCAAAATGGAGATGATCCTGCAGCAGGCTCGGAAGCGGAGACGCGCAAGCAGGGAGAGACGCATCGGAAACAGCCTGGAGAAACTCTTCCTGCAGTGCCCGAAGCCCACCCCCCAGCAAATCAGTCACCTCTCTGGGCAGCTGCAGCTGCAGAAGGACCTGGTCCAAGTTTGGTTCTATAACCGCAGCAAGATGGGCAATGTGCCAACCAGTGATTTCTCCTCATTGGAGAGTGCGGGGGTTGCCAGGCCTCCCTTCTCAGGGGGACCAGTGTGCTTTCCCCTGGCTTCAGGGCTCCGTTTTAGTACCCTTGACCTTGGGGTACCCTGCTTTACACCCTTGTACTCCTCAGCCCCTTTGCTTGAGGGAGGAACCCTCCTCGCTGCCCCCACCACCACTCTGGGCCTCCCCAGGCTTTCCAACTGAGGGGCCTGCCTTTCTGGGGCAGACCAAGCTGGGGAAACTGGTCCCTGGGGTTTATTTCAGGGCTGTTAGCATTAAGTTCTCCACTCACTGTCTAAAGAAGTTAATTTAAGAATATGTAGGGGATGGGGTGGGAGTTATTTAAGTAAACAGGGAGAAAAGTTGAAATTTATTGCTGCTTTGTGTTTTTCCTTTTCTTTTCACCTAGCATTGGTTTTAAAGTACATAAATGGTTTTGGATATTTTGTTTCTCTCTTTATTAATTGAAAATTAATTTTCGTCTCTTATTTCTTGTAGTTATCAGTAAACATAGGGTTTGATTCTTTTTCTTATAAACCATGATATTGATTGAAAAACTCAAGTCACCGAAAGTTTTCACTATACTATTTTTATCAATAGCAAGCAGAACTTTGTGTACACACAAACAACGTCTGGGATAATAGTTACCTCCAGGGGAAGGTTTGAGGATGGAATAGGAGGAGTACACAGAGCCTACTCAGAGCCCTTGCTGAAACAGAAGTTTTCTTGCTCTTCTCTTCTGGAAAGATGCGGGGTTTTTTCTAATTCACCTTTTCATTTATAGTACCCCAGCTTTACGTGAGGGTCTCAGTTCGACTCTCCACCTTATGCGGATCCATGGGCTCATCTCCTGTCCTGTCACAGTCACTGCATTTAAAACTCCTTTGACACTGAGATTGGCAAACTAGACAGCCGTAGCTCAGCCCCAGCTCCAGCTTACTTCTCTGGTTTTTAGCTCCATTTGGTTTATTCTCTGGAAATTTCCCCCACTTTCTTTTGAGCTCAGATATGCTTTTTAGTGGGTATTTGTGATGGTTAATCCAACATTTGCTGGTGGCTTTTATGATGGTACACCTTAAGTCACTTTTCCAATCTCTTCTATAAAATTGGTGCTTTCCAGTTTTCTACTTCTACCTACATTGGTCAATTTTGGTAATCATATACTAAACAAAGATCATTCAGCGCTTTATGTTCTTACATCTTCTGCCATTGCCTGCATGTAATATTTATTGTTTTATGATTCTATCACTATATCTGAGAGTTTATGTTCTTCCTGCTTACTAATCTTGTCAATTTTCTCTTTCTCTGCTTTTTTTTTTCCTTAATCAGTCATACAAAGAATTTATAGGTATTTTTTCTTGTTAGTGTCTGAAGATAGAGCACTGATGATACACATAGGTTAGTGAAATGGATCCAAACTTCAATTGTGTGGCCTTAGATTTAATAGATGACTAATCACTTACTCTTGGACTATTCCACTAAAAGTCACATAACACCAACCCCATTCCTTTCTTTTCCTAGACAGTCCTTCTGGAAAGCCTTGGAAGGGAGATGTTTCTGCAGAGGATCAGACAGTGTTTAATGCCAGGATGAATGATTATTATTGTGCCATGAACGTTCAGCTCGTAAAAGCTGTAAGAGGGCTCTGACCCAGGCTGCTCCTTAAATTCTGCAGCCCCTGCAGATTTAGGGAAATGGTAATGGGCACTCAGTCTCAGGGAACAGGGCTTAGGGTCTGCCTCAGCACTTGTTCAGCTGCATGCTTCCCGCAGCTGCTGCGCCTCTGCTTAAGTGAGTACTAATATGTGTCACTAATCAACCTTCACATAATTTAAAATGAGATTTTCCATCACTAGTACTCTTGACTCTAAAAAGAGGAGAGACTAGACCTTGTGGAGAACTTGATATTTAAAGGATTTCAGACTTTTCAGAGATTAAAGTCGATAGATAGAAACCTTAATAATAAGATCCCTCAAAACTGAGAAGGAACCACCCTTAGAGTTGGGAAAAAACTGAATGTAGTGTTGGTGGTTAACAGTGTGAAATGCACAGAAATCAAGTAACATAAGAAATCAAGTAAGATATCATTTCATTAACAAAAATGTCACTGGTACCTTTGGAGAGAACAAATTTCAGTGGAGTAGTTAATAGAGGTAGATACCAAGCAGTCCCAGTCCCAAGTCCCCATATTTGCCAGATAGCCCCTTACCTCAGTTGAAAACATAAATTCCAACCACTTGCTCAATAGGATCTTCACCATCATTCTGAAAAGGTTTTTTCATCAAATATTTCCTTTATCTTGTTTCCTTTAGATAAGGCAGGTATCCTAACCTGAAGACACTGAACCCCGTTAGTGTATAAGTAGAATAGTGTATTTGTACAATTAAAGATGGTGATAGTAGCCTTCATCACATTTTCAAAGGGAACCATGACTCTTTGTAGATCTGCAGTTTCAGAATTTAATAAACACCTTCTCTTTGGCCACCTTACTTTCAAGTTTTCCCTTAACACAGTACCTGCCAAATAAGTCATTTCTAGCGTTCTCTGAATCTGTATTATCTGGATATCTCTAGCTCAGTATAATATAAAGGCCCTTGAATCACTTCTTACATATGTCTTTCAAATTCAGACCAAATACTGCATTAATAAATGCTTTTCTTGTTCTTATACCTTTATCAATTGTTGGCACTTTCATTAGGTTCCTACCATAAAGAACAATTTCTCCTTTTCCTAGAAGTTTTCTGATTTTTGTCTAAGAAAACTTAAGGTGCTAGGATATTAGTATCCATTTTCTAAGTTTCATATTTTTAAAATAAAAAATGCTATACATTTCTGTTCATTATACTAAGACTGTATCATAGGGATTTATTTTTCTGAATAGCCACTTGTGTTTATGGCTTTCATCTAGAAATAGTCCTGCTTACTAAACAGTACATATCGGATCCCTTGGCAGAATTTATTTATGATGAATTCTTTTTAAGCTGCAAAATTGTATTATCTACCTAGAACAGTGTTTTTAAAGTGAAAAATTACAATGCCATATTCAATAAAATCCTAGTAGAATGTGGGAATGCTTCTTGAAAAAGTGATCCTAAACTGAATGAATAAAACTTAGGGAAATATGGAAATTTTGAAGATAAATAGGGTGGTCTTGTCCTATCATATGTTATGAAATACAATAATTTAAACAGTGTGGTAGCGGTGGTGGTGATGGACAAAATAACAAGAACAAGTATTTGACTGTTTTATTCATGAGAATGTGAACTGACGCAACGTTCATGTATGGCTATTGGGTAATTCATATGGGAAGTTTTTTTAAATGTGCTTCTTTGTTGCCCATTATTTCAACTTTAAGACTTTTTATAAGAAAATAATCGTGTGTCAGAAATTAAGTGTTAAGGATGGTCGTCACAGCATTTTTTTTAACAACAAAAAGTTAGAAACCACCTAAATGAGGAACACTATATGTAGGAAAACTATAGAACAATGATTTTCGACAAAGTTCAGAATAGTTTATTAAACTTTATGATATCATTTTTTATTTTTTAAGAAAAAAGTATAGGATTATAATATATATGTTGTTGGTGATTTTTTTTAAATTTGCTATATGTGTTATGCCCCCCTCAAAAAAAATGCAAGAAACATTTCTAAAAGAAGGCTATAGGAAATCTACACTTACTAAAAATAATTTTTCTTCCTGTCTCTAAAATGGTAATTTCATATTATAAAGCAATATTTTAGAATAATAAATCTGGCCTTTTCATTTTTAGTCAGATTTGTAGTTTCTGTAAAAAAAAAAAAAAAAAAAAAAGGCAATTCTCTAAATATGGGAGTATTGGGACATATCAGTTAGAAAGACATTGCTGAAAATTAGTTTTGGTTTTTTTTTTAATCAGATGCCCATTAATGTTAAGGAGCTGTAGTGTAGCTCAGCGAGTGAAGACACCTGCCATATGTCTGTTTTTCTGCACAACATGGTAATTTACAATTACAATTAGTGTGTTTATATACCTCGGTGTGTCACCCATATTTAGAATAGAAGCCCAGATCATTTTCATTTTTCTGAATGTTTACTTTTCAGTTTTAAAAGCATTTGAAAATATCCAAGTCCTGGTTTTATCACAGTCAAATCCTCCCTATTTGTCATATTTTAAGAAACCAAATGAATAAAAATGAGATCTGGATTTCTAAGTTTGAAGGCAGGGTCATTTTCTGTGATTACAACCCCAGCCACTTGAAAGATGAACTGTCATGAAGCGATTCTACCCCAATGCCCAGTAAAATCCTTAAAACAAGGTATTCAGATTATGGCGGTTCCACCAGTGAAGAGAAACTGATTACAAGAAGCTCTGGGAGAGCTGTATGGTTTACCTAAGGGACTGCCTCCAGAAAACAATTCAGCACATAGTTTGTTAGGCTCCTGCTCTGCCACCTCACTGTTTAACTAGGAGCCCTGTTGTGAAGCCTGCTAAAGGCAAAATTAGCTACTTTGGCATTGAACTTGGGCTTCTTAGGTTTTCTTCCCCCAGCTTCCAACAAAATGACGAAATATAAACCAGCTTCACTTATTGCTGTTGACTCTTCTACTGACTGCCTGCCAAAAACTGTAATTGGAAAAGGAAAAATTGAGGCCTTCCTGAGAATTCACTACATTTTAAATTCAATATTCCCTTCTAAAACTATATAACCTGTTGTGTCATTTCTTCTTCTCTAAAGGAATGGAGTGTATTATTTAATAATTAGTCTTCTTTTTACTTACAGGATGTATGGTGTAGACCTTTTAGAACTCAGTGCAGTGGTCAGGGCCGTTTATAGGATGCATTCAGTTGACATGATAATGCTCCTGGAACAGCTGTAAAACTTTGAATATTATTTATTATCAGGCAAATCTTAACATGTACCTTTTTTATTGAAAAGAATTTGTTTCAATATACCACGTATCAGTAAAAACTACTACAGATTGGGTAAAAAGATTTATATGTATAGTACTCCTGTTATATAAGTATTGCCTCTCATAACAGCAATTGATAACAAATATTCTAAACCAGAGGGACCTACAGAGGAAGTATAGTCCTATAGCCAAGGCATAGTCTGGGAGACAGGTATTTCTGAGTTTATATCTGAGGTCAGTAACCTATATCTCTGTTACTTTGAATGAGTTACTTCTTTCAGCCTCAATTTTTCATCAGTAAAATATGTCTAGCAATCAACAGGGTGAGAGAGTTGATAAAAGGATTAAATTATGTAATATAAAAAGAAACTCGTAGGACTTCTCTTTTTATACCATAGACACGCAAGAATTTTTCTCTCCATTGTGTTTCTACTGTACCATGTCTGTATTTTCTTTATAGCTCATAAATCACTCTTTTGCATCCCTAGGAACTTTCACATAATAGGTACTCAAGGACTGATAGCCAAAACCGAATAAGTAAAAGAACAGAAAAAGTAGAGATAGTAGTCTCAGTTGCTAGAAAATTTACTATCTGATATTGGGAAATGACTTTTGGAATTATAATAATTGGAAGACAATTAAAAAGTTCATCTCCTTAGGTGTCAAATGACAACTAGATAATGGAACCATATGATAAGGTTTTGATTTTAAAGGATTTAAATAAAAGATTTTTTGAAAACCCATATAACATTATATAATTGAAAAGAATAATCTCTGAAGTTGTTTCTAGTCTATTATAATTATATGAGTCTCCATTAATAAGAACAAAACCATGCTCCACAGATTGCATATGGAGGCTATGAGAATACAGAGTATAGGAATGGAGGATACAGAGTAGAGTGATACTGGTCTTCATATTGTGACTCCCGTTTAATCTTTCCTTTCTCATCTCCTGCTGTGGTCTCAATTGTCTCTCTCTCAAAAGCAAGCCAATCCTGCCTTTATTTATACTTTTCTTCATTGAATATCCACACACTCCAGCTTTTCTGTCCAAAGCCTGCCATATTAGTTTGCTAGAGCTGCCATAACAAAGTGCCACAGTTATGGGGTTTAAAGAACAGAAATTTATTGTCTCACAGTTCTGGAGACTCCAAGTCCAAGATCAAGGTATGGACAGTGTTGGTTCTTTCTGAGGGCTGTGAGGAAAGGATCTGTTCCAGGCCTCTCTCCTTGCTTTGTAGGTGGCCATCTTCTCTCTATTGTCTCTTTACATTGTCTTACTTCTATGTATGTGCCTGTGTCCAAATTTCCCACCTTTATAAGGACACCACTTACATTGCATTAGGGCCTACCTTACTGACCTCATTTTAACTTGATTACCTATGTAATGACCCTATCCACAAATAAGGTCACTCTCTGAGGAACTGGGGGTTAGGTCTCCAGTATATAAATTTGAGATGGTGGGGACACAGTTCAACCCATACCACCTACCACACCTGATATAGAGAAAATACAGATATGTATTGGTGGGATAGGGTGCAGAGGGGAGAGTAGGAAGACTGAAAGACTTGTTTATTTTTTCCTACAGTGGAGTTAAATAGATATAGATGTGATAGAAAGGAAAGAACATTAGCCATAAAGTCAAACAGCCCCAGACCTGCATCCTGTCTCTAGGCCACTCACATAGATAACACTGGCACTCCAGGGTTCTCCCTCACGAAAAGCAACATTTCCTCCTCCTCAACTATGAGCTCAAAAATGACAGTGGCTACTTATTTCTATTTTAGGAGTCGAACAATTGAACTCTCATCAGTGAGATTGAGAGGCACATTAGGAAGAAAATTTTAGCTGTTTTGATAAAGATGTGATTCCTATTCTCTCCAGAAAAATTGATATGCAAGCCTATTGAGAAAGCCCTGTCACTTTTTGCTAAACATTGTCAGCCACTAATTTCATCAAACTAATGTAATAGGACAATCAAGTGACATGACTTTAACTTATTATGATTGTGTTACATTTATGAAAAGCAAAGCTAAAACACCTAATAGCAAGTATTTAGGCACTGATTGTTTCAACAAATAGTTTTAAGAATGTTGCTAAACCTAAATAGACAATGAGTTTTCTCAGTATATGAAATATATATCATTCTTTCTCTAGTAATAAGTCATTAAATATATGCAAATATTAAAAATGATTACCTCATTCCAGACATGCTTTTATGACATCAGTCTGCTTGCTAAATATGTATTACCTTTGAGATTTAAAATAAAAAGAAGTAGGAATAGACTTACCATACAAGGATTTATTGTGTTCTTTTCTGTCCTGAAAAGGCAATCACAATAACACCACAGGTAGAAAAGAATGTTTTGCTGCTTCTGTGTCACATCATTAAAGTAGTTAATCTAAAGTCATAAATTTTTGCCTTCTGGGCCAAGAAATTTTAAGTAAAATACTAACAAAAATGTTCTGCTTTTAAATGAGAAGCAAAAGAATCTTTATCCTTTTCATTCGAGTTTCTAGAAATGGCACACTCCATAAAAAATTGTATCATTTTTATTTTTAAACTGAGTTTCTTACATTAGTCAGTAAACAATTTATTTGGTGAACATTCTCTGTGCACATATATACACCATGTGAACATTTAGGAAACAGAAGGTGCTTGAATTTGTGAGATTTAAATATTTTCTCACAGTTGATCCAGTGATACTGCAGTTGAAATAAAACCACATATAAATGAAATACCATTTTCTACTAAAAAGCAAGTATAGATTTTCTATCATTGTTTTAATGAGGACAATAATGATTTCATTTATTCGGTGAAACATCTTATAAATCTTTAGCATGTTTACCTTCATATGCATTCCTTGACTCACCTATAAAACTCCACCTGTCCTAATCATAAATATGCATATATATTTAATTATATTATCTGACTATGCATATTTTTATACATCTAATATTCTTGCAAGTATTATTATACTTTGAAAGTATAAATAGAGCAATGGTTTGGTTTCTTACTTATTCTTCAAAAACTTGTGTCCATATATACTGATTTCATGTTTTAAATACATTTTGCAAAATATGAGCCATGTAGATCAAAGGTAATACACCAGACCTGGCAAGCAACAGGATAATGCCCAGCACTGCAGCTTTTGACCATCTCCCAGACCTCATTGCTGTAGCCTCAAACATCCTCCTCCTTTTCCTCTAGGTTCCATATTCTCACATTCTAATAAGCAGTAGCATTATACCTCCATACGTCCTCAGTGACTGAATACCTACTAAGTGGCAGTTAAGGGCTAGGCACTGATGGTTCAGAATTAGACAAGGAAAACATAGGTAAGATAGAAGAAAAAAGTAAGAAAACCAAGGATCAACTCACCAAGTAAGAAAACCAAGGATCAGCTCACCAAGTAAGAAAACCAAGGATCAGCTCACCAAGTAAGAAAACCAAGGATCAGCTCACCAAGTGGCCAGAGTTAGGGGAATGGGCAAAAGAACAATGCAGAGAAAGGGGCACGTAACTCAGTATGGGGCATCTGGGAACATTTTGAAGAGCAGAGACAACTTGAGCTACGACTTAAGGATAACTAGCAGTTGTTAAGTGGAGGTTGTGAGAAGAGAGGGAAGACCAGAAGTCAGGAACAGAAAGAAAAGTGAAAGGAGTTTTTGACTGAAAATCTAGGCTGTGTTTAGTTACTGCGATTGAGAGTTAAACGTAGTAGTTACATCCTGACAGCCTTAACAAAAAAGTTACATAAGTTCTCAGTACATGAACCTAATTACATGAATCTTACAGAATGCATTAGGAGAACTATTTTCTTAACATTAAATTTAAAGATTAATATATCAATCTTAAGGAGATATTGAACAACACAATAATTTCTTTAATTATAGTACTTTTATAGATGTTGTTGTTGTCATTTAAGGCACAAAATCATTCTTCATGTGACCAGTTCTTGTATTGACTTATGACACATAACCTAAGTCTTAATACTAAGCTCTAAGGTTCTGAAGGCCTTTCTTCTGGGAACTAAAATAATTTAGTATTGACATAGAGCTTCCTGATGGTTTTCCTTGGCACTACTATTCAGCAAATCTAACGAAATTAATGGTTAGCAGATCCACTGGCCTATTCTTCTCAAGAGTCTGTTTCCACGAGGCTTTTGATGAAAAGTTGTTAATCAATTCCTTTAAGTTTATTACGGTATCATAAGAAATACTAGGAAGGGTTTGGTATTGAAAAAACCGTCAGGCACCCAAGACAATGTCTTAAGTAATAGCCTTGTTGCCTTCATTTGCAAAAAAAAAAATGCCTGAATTGAAACCCAGTTGACTGTCATGGAACACAGTCATACTGTGTCTGCCCACAGCTCATGATGCAAGAGTGTGCCTATCATGACAATAGAGATAGAATAGGTATCAGTATATTTATGTACCAAACAGTGAACTTAAGATAAATAATTAATTCATCTGTTTTATCATCATATGAAATAAAAATGACTGATATAACATACTCCTGTATAGAATTATTCTAAAAATCATAAAAAACCTTCATAAGAATTATTGAAAATTACATACCAAGGCATGAAGTACAACACAGTGCTTAATAATGCTCTTTCTTTGTAAAGTTGAAAACGTATAGATCTTTAGATATTATTTTCAGTGTTGCTTCCATCCATGAATATTGAAATGCTTTGGCACATATAATAATCCTTAGAAAACTGTCCAAAATGAGACTTTAGTATCATTGTAGATTTTGAAGATTCAATTTTTTTCCCAAATCATTGAAACTCACCAGTGCCAGAAGCCATCAATAAATGCAGAGTCTTGACACACATGCGTTGTCTTAAATTACAGAGTGACACCTTTAGCTTAAGTTATTTCAGCAGACATATTTTGTTTTGAAGACAAGTCAAAAATCTATTAGGATCTAGCATTGGTAGATCTATTTTTTATTAATATATGTTACTTCTGAAAATCCCCAAATTATGTGTAATGAAACAGTTGTTAGGTAAATAATTTTGAGATCTGCTTATGGTAGCAGACTCATGTTTAGTGAATCCATTGAGCAATTGCCTTTTCAGACCCTTAGCACCAATAGAGAATAGGCAGAGGGTCCGTAGCCTAATAACTTAAGGTTTCTAAAAGTTAACTTTTGAGGGATTTGATAAGGATATTTGAAAGTAGAAGATAAGTAATTATTCTAAGAACACCGAGATATTTTTATTGGAGTTTTTTTATAATTCAACTTGTAGAATATAGCTCATATGAATCTTAATTCCAGGTGACAGTTATTTTCCAGTCAACTCTTAAAGTGGTTTATATGTTATAGTTTAATCAATATGAATATTCATTCTGGAAAAGCATTTATTGTCCAATGCCTTCTGCTTTCTTACTGGGAGAAATAGCTATACCCGGGCCTCAGTTGTTGGTGAGTGGGTTGTTTATCGGGCACTGTCTATGGCAGAATGATGACCTTAGGCTAGGCTAGCTTTCCTCTATTTCCCAGGACATTTTTGAGCCACTTTTCCCCAATAGCAAACTCATGTGTTCTCAGCAAATGCAAACTACTTTTAAAATTGTGTCTAGAAAAACAATCAAGAGAATAAATTCCTCCTCTCCTGCTACTCTCCTTCCTTCATTATTTTAAGAATTAGACAGGGATGGGGAGCACAGCATAGAGAATGCAATTAGCATTAATATGTTGGCTTGGTGGAGGGTCAGGGAGGGAGGGAGCAATTGGGGGTATCGCTTTATGAACTATACAGATATCTAACCAATGTACTGTATACTTGAAACTAATTAAAATAAATAATTTCTTTAAAGGCAAAAAAAAAGAATTAGAAAACTGAATATGCATTACTTTGGATTCCCTACCCTTTTTAGTTATCTGTAGCACTTACATGGATAATCCAGAAACTTTTGCCCTTAAAAGCATATTAACATAATAAAATGCTGCCATTAAGATTGACTGTATAGTTATTTTACAGTCAGTTATGTACACATGAATTTAAATAACAATCTCATGTTTTATAAAAGTTAAAAAAGAATACAACATACCTTTTTCAATTACGTGTTAGTACAGACTCTCTTCATTGTAAGTTACATAACCCCAATTCAAGCTGCATACCAAAAAAAAGTAACTTATTGATTCGTGTAAATAGAAAAATCCGAGAGTGGATCTGCTGGTACTACTAAATACTAGGGTTCAAACATTGTCATCTCCTTCTCTACTTTTCTTCATCTGTTGGCCTCATTCTTTCTTTCTCACAGGTAAGGCTTTCTTCACACAGACAGGAAGGGTAGCTATAAGCAGTTGCGGCATCCTCTATGCAGCATTATTCCAGAAATAAAGCCCTAGCATTGAAATAAGAATCTTAATGAAAATTCTGATTAGTCCTGCTTTGGTACTATGGTGATCCCTGAATTAATCACTAAAGCCAAAGAGATTGAATAGTAGGACTGGCTGTGATTGGCCAGCCTGGGCCAGCCATATCTATGAGGGGGTTGAGGCTGAAGCAGGACAGTGTAATTGCTAGCCAAACAAGGACTACGTATGTTGAAGAGGAGTGCTTCTCCAAAGAAGGGTTTTGGATATTGTCCACCATAATTGTTCTTGTATCGGTTTCTCCAGTTTCTTGGAAAATTGAATGTCTGTGCCCTAATCAGATGCTTATGTTATCTGATATATAGAGAAGAGAAAGTGTGAGATAACTGAATACAAGAAAATTCTACATTTTAAACACTTGAACTAGTCCATTACTAGACTGTTATTCGAGTTTGTGATTCTGAAGTAGATCTAAATGTTCACACAATGCCCTGGGCCATTTTTGCTGTGTTTACTCATTACTGTGTGAACCCAGAGTGAGGCCGCAATGTGGAGGGCCTACTTGCAGTAGTTTCATTCCAATCAATACCTTCGAGTGGGTTAGTGCCCACTCATTTACCCACCTATATCCTCAGATAGCTTAATAGCATCTGTACTGTAGACCAATTTTAGCATTTGAACATACATAGACCTAGTCTACAAGATCTTCATATTAATCCTATTTTATCTCTTGGTACAACCAAATTAACCTTTTCAGGAGAGAGCTGTCAATATTTTGGGGTTAGTTTCCCCAGCATTTAATTTTTCTCTTGGTCTTATTTTCATTCTGTATCTATCTTTTAACACTTAATACAGGACTGTAATAATATGTTTTATAGAAATTATTTGGGGTTAGCAGGGTCCTTACTTCAGGCAAAAGTGTCCCTCAACTCTCACAGATAAATATATTATGCTTTACTTTTTAAATTGCAGTGAAAAATTAAAACCTAGGACCTATTTTGTTATTTATAAATTATTTTTACATCTAATCAAAATAATATAAGTTCTTACAATCTGTTTTTGTTTTTTTCCCTAGTTCTGGTTTTCTATTTCTTATTTTCTTAATTATTTTATTGTGTGTGATCTTGTCATCTGCCTTAAATCCTTGGAGAAAAGAAGTTAAGGATGTTAATTAATCAATAAATTAGTCAAGCAAATTGAAATCACTAATGTATCAGCTGCTCTTCCTCCTATCCTCAGAGAAAATAGAAAATATATGGTCAGTGTTCTCTCAATGCTTTATATACAGTAAAATTATCACCCAGTGACAATATTTCAAAATTAAATTGCTCTCACAAAATCAACTTATTCATTAAATACATCGATAGATAAGTCAATTTATTATAAGATATTGTATTTCATTGATTACAAGATGCAGTTTTAACTAACTAAAGTTTTAATACATCTTACAGTCAACATGATAAGAAAACATTATGTCATTCCTTAATTGGCAATGGTTTTTCTTTCTAAGTGGTACAAGGAGTAAGGATGAATCTTAAAATTAATGATATTTTGGATTTAATGACACATAGTACTCCAATTATCTGTCTTCATTTTCCCAAAGAGTTTCATTTAAGTCAAAATTCTGTTGATCAACATCTTTTAAGAACATTAGGTTTGGTTTAAAGATTTCCTTTTATGAGACAAAGTTCCTTTTTGTAATGTTAATAGTCACTCCCTAACGTATCTACTTTATGAAGTCAAAATTTTGTTATTATATTTCTTAGCTCAGAGCACACTTAGATTAAGAACACCATTTAGCCATCATTTTCACAGTTTTTTTGTATGGACAAAAAACATTGGCGTCACTTAGATATTAGTAATTTATTTTTAAGATTTAGAAGTAATTTTCTATATTTCATTCAAAGCGAAAACAATGTGATATTGATAACCTGCAACTCTTATATGTAAAACTATTTACATTAATCTCGATAATTCAGTTATGATTCTCTTGCCTTAAATCTCTTTGGTATGTTTCTATTCTGATTTAGTGCCTGGTTTAAAGATTAATGTTACAGAGTAATTTACTGCAGCTTCACAGATGGTATTTGAATCTTTGTTACATGGGTTTGGAATCTGCACAATTCCATATAATGTTAGGTTAACATCAATATAAATGTTGAACTTAAAACAGTTCTAAAAGATCGTGATAGAAATTTCATTATCCTTTTCTAAAAAACATAAATTCTGAGAGGATTTCATGGGCTAAGTATTTTTACTTCACTAGCATGGTTAAGGTATAACTAGCTCCTTACATTTGAAATCACCAGCCCTTATATGTTAAAAATAAACATAAAAAATAAATTACCTTGTTTTAAACTATTCTAAAGTTCTAGTCACAGGAGAAGTTACTGTTCCTATTTTTACAGCTTCCTATATGAAATGCTTTATAGAATCCACAAACACACATTGCTTTTATTGTCTTTCCTTTGATGTCTATAAAAGACCCATTCAAAACTGGAGGTAAGTGCTCCTAATGTGTACAACAGAATTTGGCTGCAGTTATTTGAAGCTATTAGAGATAACCTTTCTCTATATGTCTTATGAAGGAAAAACTGGTACCAACAATACCAGTTAAGCTGTAATTAGTGTAACTAACAACTAAAATGAAAGAGCAGACTAGAGGTCATTCTTAAGAATTTAAAGGTATTAACAGGTTAAGGTTGTAGGGCATCCTATCCCCCAGCTTAATCTGTTGCCCTAGCTGGTGAGATTTGTTGAAGTCATCAGTGCCCTCTAACCCCGAGGTGTTGCTCTCTCATAATTTATTGGTCACATGCCAAGTTCCTCTTTCCTGTCTAGTGAGATGACTTTGGGAATGGCAAATTCATTTTAAAGTTCTTATTACAAATGCCTGCAGATTTTCAACCCTTTAATGTTGATAAAGGATTACAGATTAATTTGCTTTAATGTTCTTGTCCTACCAGCCTTCGACTACATTGAAATTGTCATTTTGCTACATTACAGAATATGATTTATTGTGGCCATTTAACATCTGTTATAAGAGGAATGCTTAAAATCTAACTATTAAATCAGATGTTGTATAACTGATTCTAATACATACTGAATATTCCACCTTTTATGGGCCACTTCTTCAAATTTAATTGCCCACCAGTGGCTTTTGTTTATGTTTACAGTCAACTCTAATGCACTTAAAGGATAAGAATTTAATAGAGACATAACATTTGTTTTCATGAGGTGTAGTTAACCCCTTTCTTCCCCTATCTGGCTTTGGATTCTTCCTCATCTCATTATGTGATACCAACACATAAACAAGAGGAATGCCATAGAACTTTAATCATTCTTTTCCTTTTCCCATTAAAGTCATGCCTGTAAAATTGTTTCTGTAGTTTCTTTCTACCTAGAAAAGCTAGAAAGTTTTTTGTTTTGTTTTTTTAAGCAAGACATCACTATTAAGAAACAATCAAAAGGAAACTTTTCCCTTTCAACTTGTTATGTTATTACCTTGGTCTTGAACTATTGTTACTATCATATATTGTAGAATTTTTTTAACTATAGGTTATTTGTTATCCATGAAGCAAGCTGGGACAGGTTGCAGTAACTAAACAAAGTTTTAAGGTGGGAAGCACCAAATCATATGACCCCAAAGAAAAGAAGCTTTGAACTTCAGATTATCCTAAGTTCCTGGACACATGGACATGTAACAACTTAAAGAGTACAGACTTTAAAATCATAGTTCGTATATAAGTACCATAAGAAATAATTAGGATTTGGTCTTCCCTTGAGTCCTTTATCTCAGTGTTTTATATGCATACTACTGATGATTCATAGGTGAACTGTTTTTTATTTTAGTAGTTATTTTATTCCAATATGTATTAGAAAAGGTATGAATAATACATTAAGCCCATTTAATGGAAGTTACTGCTTAGGACCAGGCAAATAGGAAAGTTAATTGATGTAAAGAAAATACTGGATATTTTAATAGTGTTGGTAGTTTGTACATATGGCAAAATGCAAAGATGTTACACAAATGACCAAAGTTAGGGAAACAATGCTCTGTCTAAACATGAAATTCCCATAATTTTTCTTCTAGCCAAGAAGTCATAAAATGCTCTTATTCCTTCACTTCTACACGCTGTCAGTTGGTCGTCATTTATTTAATTTATGCACATGTATGTGTGTACTTGGAAGTTTTGTCTTTTGTTTCCAAACCAAGCCAGCTTCTCTGGGCGTAAGTCATGTACTAGTTGATGTCTAAAACTTCTTCCAGGCAGGGTTATCAATCCTCAGCTGGTAAGTTCCTCAAGATTGGGAACCACATATATATATATAATCTTGATCTAAGTAATATTTAGCATAGTGACAACCTCGAATTATTATTAATATGTTTTTCCTTATTAACCAGTTGACATTTTTTTAATAATAATTCTAAGAATGTTTTTGCATATCTCCGTGCTTGCCCCAAACTAACAAATAATTTTAATTATCGCATCAATGATTTAAAACTTTTTAAAAATAAAGAGCACACCAGTGCTGCTTAAAGTTCACACAGACACCAATCTTTTTTCATATTAGGATTTTCTGAGCAATGACACCATGGACAGTATGGAAAGTCTTATTTTTTTTCCTCTTCCATACTATCTTACTATTAGCTAGAGAGTAAGACATCAAAGCTGACTGACTTCAAAGCCTGTAACACTTATGGTTTCCAGCTATTACTGTAACCAGCCGCTTTACCCTAATAGCAATTCATCTTACAGAGCTGCCTTGCTAGATTCCACCCCTTTGCTTCCTACTTTCCCCTTTTCCAAACCTGTCAAATTAAAAACTACCCTTTAAACTAACCTCAAAGCTAAACAACTCCAGACCGTTAGCATATTTGCTTAATTTCAAGGTTTTACCACTAAAAAATAGACCATATTAATATTAATTTGCTTGCTTACTTTTCCCAAAATTATGCCTTTTACCACAGGGCCTTAGGCTATGTTCACATTAAACATATAATGTTCTTCATTATGTTTATTTCAAAAGTATACTATACACATGTAGGTAAGATTGTATATATACCTACCACTTTAATTAGGCATCACTAAATGAAAAATTAAAAGATGAGTCTGGTATTTGGCCCAGAATCAATGAAGTTAAAAGGAATAAAATCTAAAACATGGAATGTCCATCGTAACTTCCTGAAATGTAATTCTTGGAAGCACATGCTTTCTTTAATAAAAGAAAGTTTCATGGATATAGTTTTTCAGCTATATGAAAGTTAGTATAGTAAAGTTGGAGTTTCTTCTACACTCATAACCAAGTAGCTACCTTGTCACAAGCTACTAAAATATTATGTGATATTATGCAGGACCCAGTTTCTTGAAAACTGAAGAACTAGCATCACCTGAAGATTTTTAATTTTTCTTTTAATGGTCCAAGCAAAATTTTTAAATTATTTTCCTTGAATAATTTGATACAATTGACGACAGGTATTCAGGACCACAGGGCAGGGGGTTGGAGAGGGGGAGCAGCTCTTGAAATCTAGTAGATAGCATACAGATAAAGTTATAGCACCAGAGGAACTCACAGAAGACTTAATGATTAGCTGTTCTCAACCCTGTACCATATATGACATTCTGAATACTTTATGATGAAGGCTTTGATTGTGGACTATAGAAATTAAATAGGCTCAAAATAATGATTTTATTATTTGAGAAATAGAATGGGCTGCATCATAAAGTAGTGAGCTTTCCATCTTTTGAAGCATTCAAGTAAAGGCCCAGTGACCACTTTTCAAGAATTTGATAGAAGAAATTCTTACATTTGGCAGGACTTAGGCTAAAGAATCTTTAATATCTATTTCGATTCTAGGGTTTTTATGTTTCTAAAATTAAGGGATATAAGGAAATAGAGTTGAAGATTAAGCAATGGCAATAGCATATGGCTATTGACTACCATTCAGTAATTAGATGGATTTTACAAAGAAAGACTCATATATGGGTATGTTGGATGGGTTTGAAAGTGAAAAAGCACAATGACCTGAATAGATGATGGTAACAACAAAATGATGCACGTCTCCCCCAGGACGGGAGATAAAGGAACGTACTCTAAAATGCTCAGAAAGCATAAAGAAAATAAGAAAGGAAGCTTTTTGAAATAGTGAGAACCCAAATGGATTTTCAGAGTGCTAGAAATAGAAACCAAAGAATTTTATATCTGCATTACTTAAAGGAAGGGAACAAAACAGGTATGAAAAGAGAAGTTAAATTTTTAGTTTGTTAGAGATAGACTTTTTGAAAGGTTCAGTTTGACTTAGGAAAGATACATAAACAATTTCTACAAGGAAATAATGTAGCCACAGCAGCTTATGAGCAAGATAGCCTTTGCGCATGTCTTTTAAAAGACAAATTAGAAAGGGAGAATCAGGAAAGAAAAAAACTTAAGAGTCACACTAATATAAGATGAAAAAGTGCATGGAAGCTTTCACAGTAGAAACAGAAAGAATATGTTATTAAAAGTTGTAGAAATGTTTTCTGTAGAAGATTTATTAATTGATGATTCTCAGTTGTGTTTCGAGAAGCATAATAATTACAGGGAATTTCAAAAGCACAGTGTGAGTACAGGATGTTGAGTCACTAACCAATACATGGCTTTGGTCCAGTTATTGAACTTCACTGGATTTCTCATCGTTTTAGATATTAAATAGTTACATAGATGATTTTCATGATCCTTTTCAGCTCTGAGATTCTCTTCTAGTGCCTGAAGTCAGACCGAATTAAATACACACTCCGTGGCTTAAGAATTAAACAGACCAAATGTTTCAGCTTGCAACACCTGCTTTATTCTAGCCTATGGATAACAGCCATGGTAGAAAACTCAGGATAATTTTGTGAAGATTCCAACATTTTGAGGTATATAAAAATTAGGAAAAATTTCCAGTGAAGTGAAGGATAAGAAGTGAAGATACCAGTGAGGCTGGAGAAATGAAGTAGTGCTAGAAAAAGTGAAGGTGAACCCTTCCATTTGAGTTTAAAGAAATGATGGATGTCTAAAGAAGACATCCAAGACAGAAACAGCAGGGCTACCTCAAGAGCAGAGACCAGGCATTTACATCATAAATGAATCTATAGATTTGATTTATTGGCAATAAAGTGATAGAGAAATCTCATTAGTAGATGTTTTCCAATAAAGAGAAAAGCAGTACTACCAAAGAGACTTTAGAAAGATGATAAAAAGCTAGAAAATATAAAATCTATAAAGATTAAAAATGTGGGAAAATAATTTGAATTATCATTTAAACCTAAAATCGATAACACGTTAAGGCAGTTTTTTACAGCAATAAACCACTCGCCAGAAGGAAAATCTATAGACTCCTTTTTGTTGTTAAAATAATTAAGCATTTTCCAAAAACGTTAACTTTCTCATTTCCTGTGAGTAGATTACATACTAGGACCATACAACTAATGGGTTTATATGTAACTATTAATTGTGGTTTCATACTTTAAAGAGTCTACTTTAATACACAACTAAATTACTGTTTGTATATCTTGGCATCTTTTTCCCCAAACTATGATAGTCTGGGTTTCCTGAGTATTCATACAAAAAATTCTTATCATTATTTGAGCCATATTGTATCTTCTATTTTGAAATAAAAATATGAATTAAACTGAATTGATCATTTATAGTGACATTAATATTACTCAACACTTAAAATCATTATATTGTTATTTTCTGACTGGGGACTTTATGCCTATCCTCTTTCGAATGGTATATTAATCTACGAATGAAATTTGTCTTATAAATAACACATTAATAGTTAGAAATAAGTGTGATTCTCTGAGTGTGTTTTATATAGCAGTTTAAACCCTCAGCGCTGATCACTGACATGCTCTCCCCAGCTAAGTGCCATTAATCCATTTACCACTGCTCATTGGAATGAATAAAAATTACCAAAGAATTTTCCATATGTTTAGGTGAATTCCCTGTACATGTAGATTGCTTAGCTTTCATATTTTTCTATGTGTATGACCCTTTTGAAGATTTCAAAAGCCAATTCTCTTTTTACTTAAATAAATAAAAAGCAACTGTGGCAACAGTTCTGAATCCTTTGGCTAAAGTCCAATGCACCGGTTGTCCTGCCACACTTAGTTCCACATGGCTGACTTGAGAAGGCAGAAGTGGCACCGCTCTGTGGTGACCTATTGGTCATGACCACTCCTACCTCATTCTTAACATTTTCATCCTAATCTACTTCCACACATAATGTACTTCTGCAGCAGTAAAAGAAGATGTAAAAATCTAGAAGCAATTAACCAATGCAGTAGCTCAGGATCCACTGGGATTTTTTTTTTCTTAGTGTTATAGTTTAAAGCATTTGCTTAATAGATACTAACTCATCCTATGTTTCACATATGAAAGAGACATTTGAAAAGGTCTCCAAAACCTAACTTAAATACTTATATCAAAGTATTACTATAAATACACAGTACATCTTTCTTTGGTCTAAAGAATATACTTTAGCCTTTATCAAGAAAAAAAATAGGCCTGTGAATGGCTGAGTGTACTGTGCACATTGAATCAGAATGTCAGAATCTTCTAAATAAATTGTTATTATGGAATAAGGCAGAACTTCAGCTCTGAATTTATGTAATTCATTCCATTGTAGATTTTTTTTCATTGAAGAATACATTTCTCTGCCATAAATTGAACTGAGTATGAACAGCAGAGTCATTTGAGGTTCATTGAAAATATAGGAGAACATCATGTTTCCTGTCCTTTTGTTAAACTTGGCATATTGATTTTTTTCTTTTTGCACAGCTTGCAGCACAGAAATGTGATATACAGCTATGGCAAGACAAGCTAACCACATGTGAATTTGTTAAGTACTGCTGGATTAGCAGAAATTGTCTGACTGTGCAAATAGCAAGATTTGACTTCTCCAGAACTCTTTATGACTTAATCAATTAAAATAACAAGTTTTGATTTTATTGCCCAGAATAAATCATTAGCAAAACTCATTTTCTCCTGACCACTCATTTGTAGGATGTTTATATTCATTTTGTCTCTGTATTTCAAGCAAAGTAATAACTATGTCAAATTTGAACCAAAAGTTCAAAGTCAAATATGGGAAGATAAACATGTAACAATTGTTACCTATTATTTTAATAACGATTCATAAATTTTGCTAAGAACGAGATTTAGATTTTTATTTAAATTTGCCATTGCTTTTTTTTTTTTTAACATCTCTTTCATATTCATGCTTTTGTTCTTTTTATGCTCAAAGGTAGCGCGATTTGAATTTTACTGATATTTCTTACTTCTCTTTGGAAAGGGAGTCTCTGAAGTAGGGCTGGTTTGCTCTCCTCACCTTGTTAAACCTTCTTAAATGTGTCCATTACACAGTTCACTTTGCCTGACTTCAGAGAGTAGAGACAGAGAGAGGATGAGCTATAACTCAGTTACCCATGGTTTCTTAGAAATGCTAATACCTTATCTATCAGGTTTATAAAGTTCTCTGAGATCTTCTGGAAGCAGATAAACCATTGTGTGGCTTTCTGCAGAACAAAACTGAAGGTCTATCTAAAGTTAGGATATGTCCATGATGTCATGTACATGTGATCATGTTGTCACCTGCCTTTTAAATTCTTTTAAAAAAAAAAACAAACAACAACAAAAAACCCCTCAATCTCTCCAAATGTAGATTTCTTTTTTAATAAGCAAGATGTTTTTCAAAAATTTCTCTACTTGTTCTCACTGTTTTAAACAGGTGGACGTCTTATGAGATTGCATGCCAAATTTATTAGAAATAAGTCTTTTTAAATTATCTGGTAAAAGCACAAAGCATGAGTTGTTTCTCTAATAAAAAAGGAGAAAAGGGTCAGAGCAAAGAAGAAAGTGCCACTGGTTTATGTTAGGTGACACTGTGCCCTGCTTGTCTAATTTGATTACACAGAGCTCCTGAAGCCTCAGGCAAAGCTGATTTTAGCTATAATCAGCTTCTTAACCTTTTGAGAACTAACGTAAACACTACCTAGCAGTGGTTAATTACGTTGCTCTGCTACACACTACAAAGTGCAAAGGTAAGTGTAGAACTACAGTAACACATGTTGTAACAAAATTTAACAAGATGACTTAAGGGGATTGCAACAGAATGCAGTTCTATATTTGTGATAAATTTTAAATGAATTCAAGAGACTTAAGGGTGCCTTTTAAAATTTTAGCTATAGGTTTTGCTTAAGTTTTATCCCTAAGTGTTGAACATTCATGTACTACTTTTTCCTTTTTGCTGTCCTCACATTTGTACTTTTCTCTGAAATTCTCTTTTGATTATGCATATATTTTAGAAATACAAGTCTATTCATATACTTTCATTCTTTCATTTTCAGAGTAAACAGAAGTGATTCCAGTATTCATATAAGTATAGTAAAAATCTGCTTGGTTCATTTTTATATAGTAAAAA
>NW_006436298.1:23402443-23407494 GCF_000325575.1 Pteropus alecto | reverse complement strand
TTTCTTTATACTTAAATAGAATATTGTAGTTATACAGGCAAGTATCTAATTTTTTTAATTTAAAACAGGAGCTCTTTATACAGGAATCTGATGTGTCATATGAGAAATTAATATGTAAGGTGATTTTACTCTCTGTAGTTGATGTAACTCTGGTATGGTGATGTGATTAATGGGGTAGAGAATCATAAAGATTGGCTTATGTACTTATCAAGGCTATCTTCTCAAAGTCATATTTGCTGGGTAAACTCCAATATGAATATTCTCCTGAGTAAGATTTATGGGTGACCAGGAGAATATATGTAGACGTAAGCCTTATGCCATATTGGTAGGCATCTGTACCCACAATTTTACCTGACATTTCATGCCCCTAAAAAAGTCAGAAGGGTAGAATGTTACACTCTTCAGTGACACACATTAGAAACATTGTGTGCAATTAACTTAAAATGGAGGGAGAGAGGAAGGTTCAAAATAAAGATTGACTATATATATGTATATATGCTATAAGCTTATATTTTACAGTATAGTTTATATTATCATTACAGTGAGCTTAAAAATTACATGTAAGGAAGTTGATTTGACAAGGCAGATGTCATAAGGCCTTTCACAGTTTCTGAGGCATTGGGGAGCATTTATTGTGTAACATGTCTAACTCCTCTGGCCAAACTTGGCCACGTGGTAAATAAAGGCCAACTCATTATGAAATAAGTTAAATTTGTCAACATAAATGCCAACTATTAGGAGTTCAAGTGAGTTTTGTAGCCACGTATAATAATGTGGGATAAATGAAGCCAGATGGCGGATAACTGGACATTTTTGGCCCCTTGCAGAAATGTTTTAACTGAATTATATTGTTTTGTAATCAGCTTATTAAAACAAACAATTATATTTAACCCCCCTGTACTGCTGTTGTAGGTATCATTTAGACAAAGTGCTTTTTATTGATGACACATATTACAAAAATGTACTTGTTCAATATCCTGGTGTGGATAGACAGGACTGCTCAAGGCTAGAGGCTGCAGGCACAGCAGTTCCAGCTGCCTCTGGTCCCCCCAACTGCCCTGAGGACTTCTTAATCCGTTCCCCTTTTTCTTCACCCCCCCAACCCACCTCCCATCTGGTAACCCTCAACATGTTCTCTTTATCTATGAGTTTGTTTCTGTTTTGTTTGTTTTGTTCTTTTGATTCCACATATACATGAAATCACATGGCATTAGTCTTTATCTGACGTATTCCACTCAGCATACTACCCTCTAGGTCCATCATGAAACATATTTTCCCTCTCTTTTCTTTTAGTCTGTGTGTGCCTTTTAATCTGAAGTGAGTCTTGTAGGCAGCATATGTAAGGGTTTTATTTTCTTTTCCATTCAACCACCCTTTCTTTTGATTGAAGCATTTAATTCTTTTTCATTTGAAGTACTTGTTGATATGTAGTTATTACCATCCTTTATTCATAATTTTGATACATTTTTTTTTTTTCCTCTTAAAGAAGCTCCTCCAGCATTTCCTGTAATACCAGCTTGGTGGTAATGAACTCCTTTAGCTTTTTTTTTTGTCTGGGAAGCTCTTTATCTGTCTTTTAATTCTAAATGATCACTTTGCTGGGTAGAGTAATCATGGGTGTAGGTCTTTGGTTTTCACCAGTTTGAATATTTTGTGCACGTCCCCTCTGTCCTGCAAAGTTTCTTTTGGGAAATCAGCTGCCAGTCTTATGGGCTCTCCCTTGTAGGTAACTGTTTTTCTCTTGCTGCTTTTAAGATTCTCTCTTTGTATTTAATCTTTACTGTATTAATTATGATGTGTCTTGGTGTGGGCCTCTTTGAGATCATCTTATTTGGTACTCTGTTAGGGAAGTTTTCTGTCATTATTTCTTCAAATAGATTTTCAATTCCTTGCTCGCTCTCTCTTCTCCTGGTATCCGTATGATGCAAATGTTGTTGTGCCTGATGTTACAGAGATTCCTTAAACTGTCTTCATTTTTTGGATTCTTTTTGTTGCTGTTGTTGTTGCTGCTGTTCTGAGTGGGTGTCCTCCACTACTCCATCCTTTATATCGCTGATTAGATCCTCTGTTTCATCATCCATTCTGTTGATTCCCTCTAATATACTCTTCATCTAAGATATTATATTCTTCATTTCTGACCGGTCCCCTTTTTTCTATCTCCATTTTAATGTTTTCCATCTCTTTGTTTAAGTTCTCACTGAAGTCATCTACTCTCCCCCTAAGTTCCTTGAACATCCTTGTAACCAATGTTTTGAACTCTACATCTGATAGATTGCCTGTCTCTATTTTGTTGAGTTCTTTTTCTAGAGCTTTGTTCTGTTCTTTCATATAGAACATGCTGCTTTGTCTCTCCTTTTAGCCTGCCTCCCTGTATCTGTTTCTGTGTATTAGGTAGGGTTCCTAAGTCTCCCAGTCTTAGTAGAGTGGCTTTATGTAGTAGATGTCTTATGGGGCTCAGGAAGGGTCCAGCTGCAGGCCAAGTTCAGCCACAGGCTGTACACCTCCAGTGCCACCTGGTAAGAATCACCAAGCATTCCACATGTGACTGCCACCCATACTGGGCTTATAGGTGCCTCAGGAGGCCAAGCCAGAAATTGAGGCCTGCTGCCACTAGGGGCTTAGGACTGTTCAGCAAGAGGTACAGGGCACACCAAGGCCAGATGCTGCTTCTTTGGGTTTTGTGAGCCTTTGAGAGATTTTAGGAAAGTCTACAGCAGGAGCCAAGATAGGCCATTTGTATGGAATAAACCACTGGGAGCTGCTTGGGTGGGCCCGCAAGCTGGGAGAGGCAGAGTCCTAGGGAATCCCCTGGGTGGAGTGACTTCTATTATCCAGGTTGATGGCAACTCAGATATGTCAGCCCCTTCTGCAGGCTGGGATAGGAGAGGGCTCAACAAAGGAACAATGGATACTGCCAGCACTTCTGTCTGGGAGAAAGCCATCCTTTCAGTTCTCACCCTGAAGCCTGACAACTCAAGTGTCTCCTCGTATGTATCTCCTTGTGTGTCCCTGGCACTCCTTGAGCAGCTGCCCCAGCACGGGAGCTCAGAGCGAGTGAATTTCACAGCCAGAGTTTGTGGGGCCTTCTCATCCCAGCACTGGAACCCTGTCCTGGGAAGCCCACTGTGGGGCCAGGACCCCTCACTCCTCTGCAGCCAGTACAGCCCTCCCAATCTTTGATCACCACATGAGGTTGTGGAACTGGTCTATTTCATGTCTCCTTCCTTTCTACCCTTTTGAAGTGACCTGTTATTTTTGTTCAGGCAAACCTCAGGCGATTCCACATGCTGATTGCTCTGTGGTTTTGTTATAATTTTGGTATGGTCGTTAGAGGAGGCATGCATAGCCTCTACCTTCACCGTCCTGACGTCTTATGAGTTCAAAATTTGATGAAATTCAATTTATCATTCTTTTTCTTTAATGAGTCATGTTTCTGGTATCAGATTTAAGAAATCTTTGCCAAATCCAAGGTCACAAAGATTATCTCCTGTTTTATTATAGAAGCTTGATGATTTTACATCTTACATTTAAGTATGATACGTTTTGAGTGAATTTTTGTATATGGTGTGTAGTGAGGATCTAAGTTCATTTTTTGGCATATGGATATCTAGTTTTCCCAGCACTATTTGTTGTAAAAACTGTCCTTTTCCCACTGAATTGCCTTGGACCATTCTAAAAAATCAACTGACCATATGTAATGTAAGGGTTTACTAATAGGCTTTATATTCGGTTCCATTGATTTACCTCTCTGTTTCTACACCAGTACCATGCTGTTTTGAATACGATAGCTTTATAGTAAACGTTGAAATTAGGTAGCATAAGTTCTACTTTTTCCTTATTTAGATCATATTTAATTTTAGTTTTCTTGCACTTCTTTTTTGTTAAATATATTCCTAAGTGCTTGTTCTTTTTGATATTATCATGAATGGCATTCTTTTCTTAATTTCATTTTTAAATTGTTTATCGCTGGTATGAAGAATTAAAATTAATTTTTGCATATTGATTTCATATTCTGTGGGCTTGCTAAAACTTGTTTACGAGTTCTAGATTTTTTTTTGTAAGATCATTATGATTCCTATATACAGGACCACGTCATTTATGAATAAAAACACTTTACTGTCTTTCTGGTATGCATGCTATTAATTTCTTTTCTTACCTTAATGTACTGTCTATAACCTGTTCAGTGTTGAGTAGGAGTGTTGAGAACAACTCTTGATTCTGAATTTTTCCCGTAAGGGTTGTTGTTGCTGATATTTTTTCTGTTTGTTCGTTTGTTTTGGTTTTGGTTTTGGTTTTGGTTTGGTTTGGTTTGGTTTTAAGAGACTTACCTGGACCTAATCTACAGAATCTGTCCCCCGCTTCAGAATGCGCATGCTGATATCTCTGTGCATTTTTTTTTATTCTTATTTTTATTTTATTTTAGGCTGGCTTCCTAGAAGTCACCCATTTGCCTGTGTAGTTTAATGGTCAAGAGTTTTTGTTCAGTTGTCCCAAGCAAGTAAGGCTCATTCACAGCCATTCCCACCCTGGAAGCAGTGCTGTGCCTAGCAGGCTGCCCGCCACAGACTGCCGCTGTTCCTGCCTATAGTTTAGCACTTTTTCATTAATAAATACTTCTTATTGAGGTGGTTGCCTTTGGTTGATTTCTAGAATGCTAACATGGTAATACTTGACAGTTTTGTTGACTTTTATAGTTGTATTTGGGGAGAAGATTTGTCAACCTCTTCACTTGTAGTCCCTAGAAGTCCTGCCTGGGTTCCTTTTTGTAAGCCATAAACCTTTTGGAATAAGATGAAACATTAAGTAAATACATACATACATATAAAAATAGGAAAATAAATTACATATGAAGCAACAATAATGTTTAACTCTTACAACAGATTTTCCCGATGTGCTTTGGAATAGAAATTATCTTGGTCTTGCAATAGATAGTTTTACTTTATCATAAAATCCAAAAATCCAGATCACCATTGATTTCTTGTCATTGAAATGTAATATAAATGGAGGGAAAAGGTATGTATCTGACTATATAAATAGTGTGTATGTATATA
>NW_006436298.1:23398210-23402408 GCF_000325575.1 Pteropus alecto | reverse complement strand
TTAGAATCAAAATGCTACCCTGGCATCCTTTTTGTTTCATTTCATTTTGTTTTCTCCCAAAAGTTAGATCCCAAAACTTGTACAACTTCGGACTGTAGGAATTCTTTAGAAAATGTGCAGTGATAAAACTGCCAGATTGAAGGTTTCTTAAGTGCTACTGTCCAAAATCACTAGGCATACTTGAAACTAGTAATTCTTGTCAGAATATACACTCTCAGTGTGTGACTTTTATCTGCAGGTGGCAGAGCATATGTTTTAGCACGAAAAACTGTAAGGTGGCAGAGGGAGGATATTTAATGTGTTGTAACCTATTTTTATTTTTAATTTTTTTTCCTATAGCCGCTTAGTTCCGGTCAAAATCAGGCTAACTAAAATATTTTCACATCTTAGGAGCTATATTTAAATTAGGGGAGAAAAATGGTTCCAAATATACTTGTGTCATTCATTTTTATTTAACACATAAGTCAAGGTTATTAGACCAACATTATAAAAGAAAAATACAGTGGTGTCTTATGTAACTGAAATCTAGGGAGTGAGTTCTTCTCTTCAAATGGATTTCTGTTTAAATTATCATTAACTCTTTAAATACTGCAGTGACCTTTGTTTTTATTCTTATTATAGCAATCCATTTTCCTAGGTATGGCTAGCAATTAGGTATAGCTGGCAAATATCACTTAGTTTTTTCTGACTGATGTATCTCTTACTACATGATTCAAAGTTATCATTTTGTGTCTTAATCATAATTAAGGGTTTAGCTAAAAGGAATTACACATTTAAACAGCAACTGATGGGTAACATGTAAGAGCACAAGCCCACTGTTGTCAGATTTTCCAGTTTTCCCATAGAAACCAGAAATCTATAGTCATTTGAAATCTAATTTTTGTGTTGTAACTTACTTAAGTTTTCAAAACTATTATATAAGTAAAATAAAACACTACCATCCAGATCCGGCCCACGGGTAACCAGTTTGTGACTTCAGGTAGGAAAGAAAAGTCAGAGCCTGTTCTGACAACAGCTTGTGCATGATCTCCTGTCACGTATCTCTTGCTCATAAAAGAATCTATTACATACGCCACAGATGGTGGTCTTCACTGTTTTTCTGTAGAATTCTGAGGTAGTGTGTTTTAGTGGAAAACGCACTGAACTAGCCATACAAAAACCTTGCTTATGTGGCAAGTAATATTTCTTAAGCCCAACCTATATCAGCCCCTTGTCTAAGCATGTTAGATGTGTTAACTCATTAATTCTAGTTTCCATTTTGCTTTTTAAAAGTTTTATAATGTTAGGTCAATCATTTAACTTCTGTAGTTGTTTCCTCACTTAAAAAATTATAGGATTAGAACATACAGGATTGATCTAGATAATCAGTAAGAACTTTTTCAGGATGAAAATTCTTTCATCTGAAAAATATTGAGATTAGATCCATTGAAACAAAAAATAATTGTCAACCAGCTTATAGTGTTAATCTGCATTGGTTTATAGCACATTATCACATATAACACAATAGAAGTAAATGTACATATTCTTCAATTCATTTAAATTCCTGCAACAAGTATCATGCTATGAAGATTTCAGTTAGGTTGAGAAAAAATTTTGGTGTACACTAACCGTAGTGTTTAAAAGGTCTGGGCTTTATCCTAGAGGAGCTTATGATCTCATTGAGGCAAGACAGACTACAACTAAAACTTAAACTACAGCATGAAATAGATTCCCAGATGAGAGTTACACACAGCAAGGCTTTAGCTATTCCAAGGCTATCAGAATGAAAGTATGAATATGTGTGGTGTGCTTATGAAAGATGAGACTTGGAAAAAGGGAGATATCTGAGTTGAAAGGTGCAAAGGATCCTCCAAGATGGAAAAATATCTCAAAGTCAAAAATAAGAATATTATCATCACCAGGAAAGCATGTTGTCTTCATAGTGCTTATAGTACTGTGGAAATTTTTACAAAAAAGTCAAGATAATTATTTTAATGCAATTTCTAACATCGACTGTTATGAAGGTGGATAATAAAGTATATATCCCAATGCTACTCTTGTGGCTTTGACAGAAAACACAAATACTTAAGGTGCAGTTGTTAAATTATTTTGTTTGCAGCTAACTGTCAGATAGCTCAGGAAAAAATGGTACATTTAAAGAGATGAAGTAAATGTGAAAAAATGTTAACAATTATTGAACCCAGGGGAAAGATATGTGGGCATCCCAGAAGTAGCTTTCTAAGGTAGCATGCAGGGTTAGTGTGGTCCTTGTCAGCCTCCACCATGAAGTACCTTGGCCAGGGCCAAAAAGTGCAGAAGGTGATGGTGCAGCCCATCAACCTCGTTTTCAAATACTTGCAAAATAAATCTTGGATTCAGATGTGGCTTTATGAGCAAGTAAATATGCAGGTAGAGTGCTGTATCATTGGTTTTGATGAGTATATGAACCTCATCTTAGATAATGCCAAAGAGATTCATTCTAAAACAAAGTCAAGAAAACAGCTGGTCAAATCATGCTAAAAGGAGATAATATCACTCTGCTCCAAAGGATCTCCAACTACGAATGACTAGTGAAATGGAAAATTGTTGAGAAAGCAATACAGTCTGTATCCTTTGTTAGGAGTATAGTTCCTAAACATTTATTCATATTACTTTGGTTACCCTTATGTTATTACCAGATGACAGGTAATGCTGTGGGATTATTTTTATATTAAATAAACAGTATATGGGCAATCCTTGTAAGGTTACAACTCTTATAGGTTTAAATATTTTTATAATAAAAGTTGGGGAAAAGATTAAAGAAAAAGTTCTCCAGATAACTTAAAAGATCAAAGAATAAGTCTAGAAAATACTTAGAGTGAAAAAACAAAAACTTTTTTGGTATGGTTAGATTACTAAGCAGGGAAATATATGCCCTTAAATGCTTATATTAAAAAAGCACAAATGCCAGAAATTAATAAATTTTTTAAATTAAGAAAAATTTAGTATAAAATTAAAATATTAAAAATCAAATTTAATATAGTGCTTATGGAATAAATATGTAAAGTAATTAGGTGCTTTATGAGTATTTGGTAAACTTACTTCATTGCAAAGTTCCCAAATCTTAACAAGTGGATTTTACACTGTATCCTGCAGGCAGAATAAAACTGGCTGCTTTTGCAAATCAGGAAGGGTAAATAAAAATCAGCAAGCCCTTTATTTATTTATTTTTTGACAATATAAATTTCTGCATTTTGGTAAGATTTTGTTCACTTGTCTAAAGCAAAGCAGAGTTGCTCAGCTTCTCATGAATTTTGGGCACAGTAAATTTATTCCCTCATTTTTCCTTGTCTTGTTTTGCCAGAATTATAAATATATACCTATGATAATATGCTTAAGCATCCAGATGATTGAATAATTTCCCACTTCAGTGAGGCAAGCCTAATCAAACAAACATAGAAATTTTATGAGTTTTAAGAAGAGCACCTATGGTATTCTTCGATTTTTCATTTCAGCAAGAATTTATTTCACTATTATCTTTCTTCACCAGAATTATAATAAATAAAATAAAAAAGATTTCTGGTCATATTTTTTAAATTGAAATAAAATTTATGTAACATAAAATTCATCATCATAACCATTTAAATTTTACAATTCAGTGACTTCTAGTATGTTCACAATTTTGTGTGTCCATTAAGTAGGCAACCACTAATCTGTTTTTTTTGTCTCTATGGATTTCCCTATTCTAGACATTTCTATAAATTGAATCATATAATACATGTGTCTGACTTCTTTGACTTAACTAATGTTTTCTAGGTTCACCCATGTCGTAGCATGTATCAGCTCTTTCATTTTTATTGCCAAATGATATTCTATTGTATGAGCAAACCATGTTTTATTTATCCATTCATTAATTGATGGACGTTTGAGCTCTTGCCATTTTTTTACTAATATGAATAATGCTGCTGTGAACATTCATGTGCAAGTTTTTGTTCGAACGCCTGTTTTCAGTTCTCTTGGTTATATACCTAGAAGTGGAATTGCTGGGTAATTTTATGTTTAAATTTTTGAGGAATCACCAAACTGTTTTTTCTAGCCGTATTTTTTTTCCTTTACTGTTTTGATTAAGTTTATTGGGGTAACATTGGTAAATACAATTATGTAATTTTCAAGTGTACATTATCATTTGACATCTGTATATTCTATTGTGTGTTTACCACCCAAAGTCCAGTTTCCTTCA
>NW_006436298.1:23388952-23396979 GCF_000325575.1 Pteropus alecto | reverse complement strand
TAAATATGGGTTTACTTCTGGACTCTCGATTCTGTTCCACTAGTCCGTGTGTCTGTTTGGCTGCCAATACCATGCTGTTTTGATTACTGTCGCTTGTAGTATAATATGAAGTCAGGCAGTGTGATGCCTCCAGCCTCGTTCTTTTTTCTCAGGATGGCTTTGGCAATTCGGAGTCTTTTGTTCTAGCTATATTTTTAATGGAAGATTTTAAAGCCAATGTGTGGGACTAGGACATTATAAATTAAGAACTTCCAACTCCTCCCCAAGAAAACTTACAATAATCTCAATTATGAAGTTATTTGAGTTCAAGTCTCTCTTTCAACATTACTAAGCATTTCTCTGCTAGCTTAATTGAGTTTCATTGGAGGGCTTTTATTCTATGCTGTGTGACATCTATGCCCTCTGACCAGCAGTTGCTTAATTGAGGAATATGAGGACAGCAAGGTGAGGGGGTAGTAACTACACTTTAGGCCTTTGAAGTATATTTTTCCTTAATTTTTATCTTCAATTAAAGAGGACAAATACTTTATCCAACAATTTAGAAGTATGACATCAAGAAGTTTCAGATCCTAATCTGATGTGCTTTAAACTAGTTGTTAATTAGGGAGGTATCTTCCAAGTGCTCAATAACTATTTTAAATGTTCTAGTGTGTCCCTGAAAAAACATCAACAAATCTCCATTAGAATTCATGCCAAAATATTTCTCAGCAACTGCTAGCCCTCTATGTTTAAAATGTTTGCACTGTTAAAATTTCTGAGAAGTTTGAGAATTTCTTGAGAAATTAAAATATTGGACTTTTTAAAATACTAAATGATTTCCATATATGTTTTGAGGTTTTGGCCTGTGGTTAGCTTTCCCGATGGAGCCGAAATATTTTCTACTTGGAATTAAGCCATATCTCCCACTTGCATGCATTCAACTTATGTTGCATGCATCCAAGTCCTGGCATTTGAATGGTCTTTTCCCTTCATCTGAATACTTTCTAACTTGAAGAAAAATAACACTTTCCATTTAAAACTCGCCTCTCTCCTCTTTTTCCCCTCTTCACCCATAACCAGATGTCTTCGTACTTTGTACCTGCAATTCTCGGAGGAGAACAGGCATATTGGTATTTTCCAACTTAGAAAGATTACTCTTAAGTACCCTCAACCATGGGGGTCCAAGGAAGAGCTTCAGAAAGTACCTTAAACCTTTTGAAATTTTGTGTTGAATTGGAGTTATGGAGAGAGGAGTCATGCATAGCTTTTTTCATATTCTCAAAGGGGTATATGGTTCTCCAAAAGTAAAGATCTGGTGGTTCTCACAGTGGCCTGGAGAGCAAAATGGGGGCGGGAGGGGGACATCCTGTGGTACTATGACACATTGGTTGGTGTGTGAGTAAGACATGAGTATATTTCAATCAGGCTTTCAACTGCAAAGTCAAAGTAATAGCAGTGCTAAGAATGTGGCAAAGAATCAGTAATGCTGGATTTGTAAGGTCACTGCAAGTCACCCTGCTTACTTGGGCAGAATTTTTTCCCCATCATTTCATACTTATAGTCCTCATTCTTAAAAATAAAAACAAACTTTAAGAAAACTCATTATTCTCTTTAATTTTTTGTTGATCTTCAGTCATATGCATATCCTCTCACATGTGTCCTTCACCTCCCTTAAAGCTATTCTGTGGACATCAGTAAGTACTGTAGTAAGATGCCACTTTCAGTGGAAGACCAGATAGTAATATGCCACTGAAAGTGAGGACTACCATTGCTTCTAGACCTTAGATAGCCCTAGGTGACCTCATCCAAAGCTCATCAGCTTCGCACCCCCAGAGCAACCGATAGACCTCAGGGGTTTCAGTAGATGATCAAATGGAACTGCTGATGGGGAGCTGTTTTCAAAAGTAGCTGCTCATGAACCTGAAGATGGCTTCTAGGAATGAATTAAGGAGTGTGGGAATGTTAGGGCACTGAGGGCACCAGATGACTTACAGAGATGGAATAGCCAGAGGTAAGGGCAAGTGGAAGAGAATAATGCTGTTATCCCCACTCAGAATGTGACATCGCTTTCTATCCTTAGGCCTCTGGTACTTATATAGAGTGTCTTCTCTAGCCACCAAAGTATTTCTTTTGACTATTTGATCACATCATTCAGTTCTTTGAAACAGTTTTACTTTCCATCCGCCTTTCACTGATTCCCAGAAGCCACTTGTGGTCCCACATGAATATGTAAGCACCTTTTTCAGTTTTAGTTTCTATACTGTAGTCTTTATAAACAGATTCCAATTCTAGAAGCCTATTCATAGTAGTGAGAGTCTTAAAAGAAATGGTACTAAGAAACAAGAAACATTTGTTAACTCTTTTTCCCACTGATATGTGAAAGGAAGAAGGGAACTACCTGTTTGAACACCTGCTGTGTGCCCTTCACTTTATGTATATCGCCTCATTTACTCCTCATGGTACATCCCTGTAGTGAGTGTTATGATCTTTTTTTACAGATGAACAAACTGAGGTTCATGTAGTTAATAAGTGCAACAGTTGGGATTCTAACCCAGATCTGGTAGTTCTGAATGGTACTGCTTCTCCTACACCCACCAGAGAGCAGCAACACCAGAGAAAGTTCCTGAGGTTTGTGGAGGCAGCAGCCTTGTGGCAGAGGGCCAGGGGCCAGGAGATTTATTTTCGAGCTGCATTGTATATTTACAAATATATTGTGTGTGGATTTAGGATACTTTGGGGAAAGCTAATAGAATTTATGAGGAGGCTAAAGACCCTGTAAGCTATTCCTTGGTGCTTCCTTTGAAAGACTGTATGGGAGTGATTAAGGTAGAAATGAAATAAGCAGCTAATAAATGGGTAATTTTAAATTTCCACTTTTTGTTTAAACCATTAATGTTTTTCTTTATGCCAGTGAAATGTCACAAGTAAAAATGTAGAGAATTTATTACAATTTATTACAATTTTAACATAATGAAAGAGCAAACATGATGGAGAGAAAAATCCAGGGAAAGGATTAATAATTGAATGATGAAACTATTAAAATAAACTTGAAAATATCCCTGAACTTTGACAAAAATAGGTACAATAAATATGGGTACAATCCCTTTGATACTTACATTTGGGAATCCGAGAAAGTGAAAGGAGCATATTAAAAAAGAAACCTTACAGCAACATATGACTGGTAGTTAAGAGTATTAACTTCTCCCACTCCATCTGTACCCAACCCAACCCCATTCCATTAGCAGTTCTGGCTCCCTCCTGCCTTCACTGATTCAAAAAATATTTACTGAGTCCTCCTATATGTCAGATACTATTCTAGATGTAGGGATTTGGCAGTGAAAAGGCTAAACAAAATTCATGTCACATAGAGCTTAAATTTTAGGAGAAGATAGATAATAAATAGGTAGATACAGATACAATGCTTTAGATAGCAGTGTTAGGATGAAAATTAAGTAGGGTGAGAGAGTGCCTGGTGGGGGTACGGTGGTTATTTTAGATAGGATGGTCAGGAAAGGCCTCTGAGAAGCTCCTTGGGTTGTCATTGGACCTTTCCGGGGCTCTGTCTCACTAAATGGCTGCAAAATACTGTGCTTTCTTTAAAGGACATATCTTTGGGTCAAATAATCTTTTGTATATATGTGTTATGGTCTTTGTTGTCCATTGATCTCAAAATATAATAAAAATGTTCATTGATTCCCAGGATTAATCCCATTTTACATTTGAACAATTTAAACTGAGAGTTAAATTCCTTCCCAAAGGTTGCATAATAGTGAAGTAAAGATTAGAGCTTTCAACTCCTGCCATTCTCAGTCTGAAAATTCTGCCTCACTATGCAATATAATAAGAAGTGGAATTGAAATGTCAGAGCAGTTCAAAGTAGATTAAAGATGTGTAAGCTATGATAGACTGAAATATTTACAAATAAGGACTTGGGTAAGTATATCTCACTGAACTCATTTTTGGCAAGCAAATAAGCCATGTGATATGCTTTAAACCAGTAAAATAGCAACCTCCCCCCCACACACACACAAGAAAATCTATAATTTTAATCAAAAGTTTGTTTCAGTCATTGAAATTCTGTTATTGCTGCTTACAAACGTTAAAGTCAATCAAAGCATCAGTAGCTTTGCAAGATCAATATTTTTAATATGTTTGCATTGCAGTACTGCAGATTTTTGGCTAATGGATCGCACCCATATTGATTTCCATGGGAAATGTTAGTCTGATACTGAAATAATTTTTTTAAAAAAACGGATTATTGGTTTAGAATTTTGAAGGAGATAGAAGTATAAAAATTGGTTATTGACTAAATCGCTTGGGGTGAGTGAACCTTGGGCACTTGCAATAAACTTGTAGCACTCAGTCATTACTGAATACTACTTCAGTCCCTTAAACTGAAAATCAATCAATAACCTATTATAACAATGCAAATTGTGGTGAAATAACATACTAGGCATGTAAAAATCACATTTTATCAAAACAGATATGCATAAGCATATGTATTGGCTTATTGAAAACCATAGTGATTGATTTTGACTTTGAGATTCCTGTTGAAGATAGTTTGAGTAGCATTTTTAAAGAAATAAACTGCTACAAAGTAACAGTAAAAAGAAGCATACAATTATTCTATGAACAATAATGAAAGTGCAATCACTACAGCATGTCAAATGACAGATTCTGTTATTTTGATTCAGAGCAAAATTACAATTGTTACTCTGTTCTCAAAGCATTGCAATAATGTATGCAAGCATTAGATTAGATATAAACACATTCCCTACAATATGAATCTAATGCACATTACATTCCTCTTGTTTTTCAGCCTTTTGATAGAGACATATTTTCGTCTAGAAAGTTTGCTCTGTGTTTTAGAGAGAGAGAACATTTTGTCATGTCTCAGTATAAGTTCAGGCCAGTATAATAGTGCTTAGAAATAGCAGTTACATATTTTGCTGTATATTTTTATTTACTTAATTTTTAAAATATGTTATTTATATATTATAGAAACATTTGCTTTAAGAGGAACGTGGGATTAAGTTAAAATATAAAACTAAATATAGTAATCACAACTGTTGAATTTTGTTGCTATCTCTATAAGCCTGATCAATACTTTACTTTGATAATAAGTTGAGCTCTATAAATAGAAAATTGATCATGATTCCTTCCATTGTGTGAGGTGGTAACACTCATATAATAGCATTTAAGTCCATTTCAATTTAGCATTAATCTTTGATTACCATTTTTGCCAAATTTCTTTCATCCTATTCTGACGAAATAATCATTTCATCATTATAACTAGCATGACCCTCAAGTTCAGTTGATCAAAACTTATTTCTTCCTATTCTGTTTGAAATTTATAACTAAATGTGACTTTTCTCAAACATTCTGTCTCCCCAATCAGTGAGGCTGTTAGAACATTCCATTTTGATGGATCTAGCCTTCAGAATGATTTACGAGACACGAAGTTTCACTGTTATCTAATGTTACATACATCATACTTGAAAATAACCAAGTTGTACAGTATAGATATTTACATGTAAGCTATATAAATATTCATACAGTCTTTGCTAAATTACTCAATGGCTTTCTGCTATGGCTATTATTAGAAAAGTATCCATGGTCTTAAAAATGACCAGATTCTAATTCTCTAGCCTGCTCTTTCCACATTTTCATATACATTTGCCTTTCCTATTGTTTGTTTTCTAAGAATTCCAACCAGAATTTGTGTCACTTATCATTGTCAGAGAATGTTGTTTCTTCAACAGATAGAATTTATGCAATCCCCAGTTAGAATTTCCAGTTGTCTAACTAGTCAAGGAGCTGAGCAAGATGAAAATGGAAAATTATCAGCTCTTAGAAACCCAGCAGAGCAAATACGTAGTTTTGCCAGGCTACACAGCCCACTCCCACACCCACATGTGCGTCTGCTCAAATCTCCTCTAGATTCATCATCTAGATCACTTAGTGCAATTTCTACTCAGGAGAGTTCCCATCTGACAACTCTCTGGTAACCTGAAAGAAGCCATGTAATTTGTGATTTGGTTCATTACATCCCTGGTGTTTTCACTGACTCTAAACAAAAGACAAGCTTACTTCTATCTGTGAAGGTAGTATCTGAGAGCAGGGCTGAGGTTCTAGAGAACCCTAAATTTATGAACCCTAAACATTTAACAAAATCTTTTGCACTCAATAGACAGCACTCAAATTAAAAGAGGTTGTTCTCCATACCAAGTTTATTGAGAATGTCAGGAGACGGGGGAGAGAGGATTCCAAAGAGGGCTCCTAGTGCCAACTTGTTATATTAATGGGCTAGTGAATACCAGTGTCAGAAGTTCATACCACAGTATGAACAAGATGATTTCATTTTAATTTTTAAACAAAACAGACTTTTTGCATTCTAGGTCATGCTGATAAAAACTCATTCTAGAATCTAACTATTCAGACAGTCCATATGAAGCGCTACCTATAAGCAGCTGAGAAACACCCAGAGGTCTTTATTCATGAACAAATGATTACACAGGCACGCTGCTCAAAGAGAATGTAAGATAGTGGGTAAGAGTGCAGAAACTGGAACCATACTGCCTGAGTTCACGTCCTTTCTCTACCACTTTCTTTCTCTGTGACCTTGGACAAGTTGCCTAACCTCTCTGTGCTTCCATTCCTTCATTTATAACCTGACAGTAATAATAAGGCTTACCTCATATGGTGTTGTGAGGATTAAATGCATGTGAAGCCCTTATTACGTGATTTTATGTACAATCTGTTCTGATGTCTATGCAGTTGCAAGCAAAAATAAGACTTTAATCTGTGGTAGTTTTCTCTCTAAAATCTCATCTCGTAATCTGGCATAGGTACTTCCATTCTCTGTCCTTGTGGTACCTTCTACCACCTCGACCATAGAGTGTATTACTATATAGTATCTATTTACTTGTCTCACCCAGTTCCTTTAAACTGTAAGCTTCATGAAGACAAAGACTGTCTATCTTTTCATCATTATTACTTCAATGCCTAGCATATAGTTTGTACTCCAAATAATTATTAAATCAATGTTAAATAGAATATAATAAAAGAGGTATCACAAATATTAGCATATTTACTTATAGAGTTTTGCTTTGACTATGTTACTGTCCTGGTTCCATAGAACCTGACATGCAATGAATGATTTATTACAACTTCTTTTCACTGGCCTCTGCCTGGAATGTTCTACCCTTAGATATCCACAGGTCTCACTCCCTCATTTCCTTCAGGTCTTTATTCACATGTCACCTTCTCTATGATTCCTATCCTGACGACCTCTTTTAAAATTGCATCTCTGCCCCTTCTCTCTTCTGTTTTGTTTTTCTGTAGCATTTATGACAGTCTAACCCTCTACGTAGTTGAGTGATTTGTTATGTTTATGATTTGCTTTTGGCCTCCCCCGCCCAGCACTGAAATGTAAGCTTTGTCAGTTTTGCTCAAATATATATCTCCAGCAGCTGGAACGATGCCTGGCACAAAGTAGGCAGGCACTTTAAAAATGTCTGTTGAATTAATTAATAAATTCAATGCATTGGGGCTGCCAATTTGGAAATAAGTGAAAGCAAAATTACGATTCAATGATAATCAACAAAATTAGAAACGAGAAACCTTGAGTTCCATCTTGAGATCAGTCATATATGGTTTTTAATTATGCTGAACATACATACATCACCTCCCTCAGCCCTGTAACCCAGCCTACAAATTCTGAATATCATCTTTACCAAAATATCTTTCCAAGGGTCACTCAGGAATGTATTGCAAGTTATTTTATAAAATAATATGTATCTGAGATTGTCTTTAATATGGGATCCTAGTGTTAGAAGCATTTTTTAAATGGTTAAGCCCTGAAGCGAAATGCTTCTTTAAATGTGTGAATATGAACTTTGCACAGAACATGAATGCAGAATCTCTGCAAGGTTTTGATTAAGAGTAATTTAAATAATCTATATTAAAATGTTTCATTTTACTAGCTTAGTAGGGGTTTTATTTCAATAAAAATGTTATTTTTTTAGATGTTATAGCATAAAATGCCA
>NW_006436298.1:23379963-23388854 GCF_000325575.1 Pteropus alecto | reverse complement strand
TTAATTCCTTGCATTATTTTTTAAATTTTATTAAATTTATTGGGACAACATTGGTTAATAAAATTATATAGGTTTTAAGTGCACAGTTCTATAATATATCATCTGTATATTGCATTGTGTTCACCGCCCAAAGTCAGATCTCCTTCTGTCACCATGTATTTGACCCTCTTTACCCTTTTCTACCCTCTCCCCACTTTCCCTCTGGCAAACACCATATCTTTAAAAATAAACGTTTTCAAAATTTTCAGGTAGATACCCAGGAGTGAGATTATTGGGTCATATGGTAACTCTATTCTTAATTTCTTGAGGAATCTCCATACTGTTTTCCATAGTGGCTGTACCAGTTTACATTCCCATCAGCAGTATATGAGAGTTCCTTTCTCAACCTCTCTAACACCTGTTATTACTTGTCTTGTTTATAATAACCATTCTAACAGGTGTGAGGCACCAACCCATCACCTCCCTGCATTATTTTTGTTAAAACTTTTTTCTCATTAAGATTAAACTTTCAGTTGTACGGTTAATTATTTGAATTTATTATGAAGGCATCATAAACACACAAATTGAACAATTATATAGAAAGTAGAAAGGAGTTGTATGTGAGGCAAATGGAGTTGTATTTGAGGCAATGTATTTAAAAATATAAAGGCTCCATGTCATACATGAGGTGAGATTTTTTATTCAACTTGTTATTTGTAGGGTGATTTAGCTACTTAAATGATGATATCATAAAATGATTTAAGCAAGATTGGGTTAATAAGAAGGAAAGGTTTAAACAAAAGATTTAAAAGTAAGTGATTGGTCATTCAGATGGGCAGGAAAGCCAGATGCCACACACCAAAAAAGGGTAACTTCCAAGAATTTGTAAAGGGGACAGATATATAGAAAGTATTAAAACCCAAAGGAAAGAGCAAACAAATGAGAGAACTAGTGGTAATTAGGACAGATGAGACAAAGCTGTCTCACAGTACAAAATTTGAAAACAGCACAGATATAAAGATGAAAAATAAATAAATAAATGTGTAAGTAGAGATATAGATTATTCTTTTTCTCAACATAAAGGAAGATCTAGCCAAACATATCTTTTTAGGTAAGAAAGTAGCATGAAGAAAGGAGAGCTGTGTGTCTGGCAGGCATTATAGTATTTTTTTACTCATATTTTTCCATCAAAAATATGTTTTGATCCATATTTTCCCACTTTCTCTCACCACTGCATTTTCCATATTACTCTCTGACCAGTGGTAAAATATAAATCTCTAGAAGGAGTAAGTAACATATTGAAATAACATCCCTATCCACGCAGTAATATTTATTGAGCCTTTACTGTGTATGCAGCATATTCTGCTCTTTGTAGAATAAAGGATAGTAGAAAGTAGATAAAAACTCACAAATTTAATGATTTGAGGAGAAAGGAATAAGGATCACAAGGGAGACGTTGATATAAGTAATAATTTGGAAGAAGGTGTCATTCTGTCTAATTATAAGATCCAACAAGACACTCAGTGCTTGAGGAGAAGAGGTTCATTAAACTGAACTTTAAAAAATAGATAGAACTTGAAGATTCATAGAAGGGAAGAAGACTATTTCAGTTAGGATTGTCAACAATGAACAAGGACTTGAAAGTATAGAATATGTTACGTACGTTACAATAGCAGGAAAGGCAGTTGGTAAATGTATCATGAGTGTGAATGGAGAATAAGGAAAATAAACTTAAAAGTGGGGATAGGGTGACAGAGACCATTAAACGATAGGCAAAGGGTTTTTTTTTTTTTCCTTTAAGCCATATCATCAAAAGTTTTTGAGGGAGGAAATGAACTATGAAAGCTATACTTTGAAAGATTGACCTAGCAGCTATGAGTAAAATATATTGAGAAGGAAAGACTGAAGATAGGGAAAATGCAGTTCAAAGATGAGTATTAAAGTCCCTGCAAAAGGTAATGAGGTCTAAATATAGGTTATAAGAGTAAAAGAGAGGGGATAGAATCCAAAGATTCTACAGATGCAGAATCCATGTGGCTTGGCCATGGAGTGAGTCATTTAAGTTTTTCTTCAAATAGGTCACTTAGTTGTTTAGATGAATCACTGAAAGAATGGGACACAGGACAGGGCAGTTTTAGTGGAGGTTCAGGAAGAATTTCATGCATAGAGAGGCCTACAAGTCAAGATAATGCAGTGGTAGACCAAGAACAGGTTTAAGACAGTGGGCATTGGAGAAGTTGATAGAGAAGAGGGCACAGAAATTGGGACTTGAAATTAAACTTCTTGTATTCAAATTTTATATATTTTTAAGTTATTTTGGGATTCAGATAATCTTCCCATCTTCTAAGATTACTAAGCCTTTAGTATACTTTCCTCTGGAAGCAAATGATTGGTTTTGCAGAACAAAGTTATCCCAGAGCCATAGCAGGGGGAAATTATATGCCATTGAGAGGTAATTATGATTGCGAGGTGATTGATATGATTGAGAAATGTTTAAATGAGAATAATCTGATTTTGATGGGGAACGTTAGATAGATATGAGACTAGATCTTGACAATTTCTTCTGATTGGATACCACTGTGACTACATTCCAACTGTGTCCTTTTAGTAAAAAGTGCTGCCCTTTGCAATCTGTGCATCACTACAAAATATCATTCTGATATGTTTGCACTTTTTAACTCCATATTAAACTCCAGCTACGCTTTTTTAGGAGGTTAAGCATAATATAGTCCATTTGTTGTTGTAGTTTTGTGTCTTCTTCCACCCAGGAAGTAAGCACATTGAAAGAGGAATAGGCTTTCGAAAAGCCCCCTCAAATATTCATTATTTTTTATGATGATTTTGAAATGTAAAAGAAAAGTAGCCCTGTTGCATTGGCTTTGGGGAGGCGTTTAGTAGGGTGGCATTTGGGGAATTCTTTAGTAGCCCAAACCACTTCCAAGTAATGTTCAAAAACTCTTCACAAGATTATGCAAAAGCTCGTGGTTTATATCAGTTTTGGTGTTCTAGTGATCTATTTCTGCATTACAAACCATCCAAAAACTTAGTGGCCTAAAACAACAAGTTATTATCTTTCATGGTTCCATGGGTTGACTGAGCTCAGCTGGGAGGTTCTTGACTGTGATCTCTCAAATGGTTATAGTCGAAATCTAATTGGAGTCATCTGAAAGGTCACTGAGCTGGACCTCCAAAGTGGCTCATTCACATGGTTGGCAGTTGATGGTGGCTGTTGGCTGGGAATTCAAGTGGAGCTGTTTCCTAAGCACAACACATGACTCTCCACATATCTTGGGTTTCCTCCAGCATGTGCTGGGTTCTCAGAGGGAGTGTCCAAAGAGCAAGTAAGTACTCCAAAACTCCCAGACAGTAACTGCAAAACTTATGAAATAGCTTCAGTAGTCGGGCAACGTCACTTACACCATATTCTATATTCAAAAAGAGAGTCCTGAGGCTAACCACATTCAGGGGGAAGAGGCTATACAAGGGCATTAATATCATGAAGTGTGGCTCATGGTGGGGATGGACATGGGTCAGGAGAGGAAGTAGCCCTCTTTGGGGACTAGCTACCACACAGTAAAACAAGCAGGATTATCAGGGGGGAAGTAGACCAGTATCCAGTAGGTATGGGTATTACCGAATGATGTTTCTGCTACTGGTGGAGTCGATGGTCTTCATTTATTCCCCTCCTTTAGCGGAAGTTACCAGTGTTTCTATCCCGATCTCAGATTCTAGATCTCTTTTCCTAGCTTTATTTCTTTAAAGGTCCTCAGATCCTTTATCAGTAGCCCCAAATGTCTCCAAAGGTATCCAGACATGATAACATAGGAAACATTTCTCATATTGTATTGTTTCTTCTTATCCCTTTGCCTTTGATCCTTCCATAGACTGAGCATAGACAGGGTACCATTTTATCTGCAAGTTTCATTCAGCTAGCATTGATTTAAGCACTATATGCTTGTCACAGGACACACAAAGAAATATAAGCCAACTTTTATTCTTAAGGTACAAACAAACCAAAAGGAGAAAAAGACCTACATTAACTAAGGTAAAGCTAAGCTACTCTAACAAAAAGACCCCAGATATATAGAGGGTATAGATGTTTATTTCTCTCACACATAACAGTCCATGGTAGGCATTCCAGGTAGGCAGATGGTTCCACCCCACACAACCAGGTTCAGGGACCACATTCCTTCCATCCTGTTTCTCTGCCATCACCTAGGCAGTATTATCATCCTCTTAGTCACAGCTAGGTTGAAAGTTCATCAGTATTCTGGATCACAGGAAGGGGAAGATAAGAACATGGAAGAGTCATACCCATTTTCATACTCATTGCATTGGAAAGGACTTAGTCAAATGGCCACACCTGAGGGAATTGTGGGAAATGTAATGTGTTGAGCATCCATGTGTTTGGTTTTACAATTGTTTTAACAAAGGTTTTTGTGAACAGTTAGCAGTCTCCACAACAGTGTGTAAATAAATCATTACAAAGCAATAAGTGAAAGAGTTACACGAGAAAAACGTACAAAATACTATGAATATACAATGGGGAGTCACTAGCTTGGCTTGGGTGTTTAGGGAGAGTTTTCACAAGAAGTAAAATTTGAACTGTTTCCAGAAGTAATGATTAGAGAAAAATAGGGCATTCTACACAGAAAAATAAAATCAGGTACAAAATACACAACAGTATAACAGGTTCAGGGAATGGCAGAAATTATAATGGCTGAGCACAAGAGTTCATGAGATGAGGGGTTATAGGAAATGAGTTCCATAAGATAGAAAGGGTTCTGCTAAGGAATAGCTTGAACTTTATCTTCTGGGAGTAGTGAGGAGCCATCAGAAGTTTGTAAGTTTGGGACTGGCATGATCAGATTTGTGGTGGTAGTGTGAGGATAGACTAAGGAAGAAGAGATTAAATGAGAGGAGACCAGTTAGGGGGACATGATGAGAATTAAAGTGGTTATCATGGAGATGGGAGAGAAAGGAATAAATATATGTCTAGGCAACAGAGACTCTGACTTACTTGCTGCTTAGAAAGGAAAGTTGAAAAAGAAACATGAGTGCTTCCTACTTTTGCAAGGTAGATGATTGATAACTCTGTTAACCAGCACAAGTCCAAGAAGAGGAAACAAGTTTCCTAGGGCAAGATTTTTAATTTGTTTTTGGACATAAAGAATTTGGGATATCTACCATATATCCACATTCTGACCCATTTTTGCTGGGCTCGAGGGTAAGGAAAAAAGCAGAGAATGACTCTAAAGATTGGCTTGACTCCAAATAAATATATTCATTTTTTTAATTATGTGAGCAGATATCTGGGAGAATGTTGTGTCTTAGCAATAAGGGGAACCAGTTTGGCCTAGTCTGCTCTGTGACAGTAAGACTTTTAATGATTCATTGCCCCTTCACAATGCCAGAATAATACATGCAGTGCCATGGTTTTGACACGATACTTATTCACTTGTTCAGCCATTCTGCACCTGCCACGTATGTGTCAGATCCTGTAGTAGGTGCTGAGGACACAACTGTAAAGCAAAGATCAGTCAACTGTTCTGAAATAGCCATGGCCTGAAGAATATGAGAGTTGGTGATGGTGGAATTATATGTAGGGTATGAGGGTGGAGGTGCAGAAAATAGTTTTTCAAGTTCTAGGCAAAGGCAAGAGAATACATTGTATTTGAGGACTGAAGAAAATCCAATCATGCTGGAGAGTAGAGCATGGTAGTGGGGTAGTTAAAGGAAATGACGCTAGAGAGCTAAGCAGGAGCCAGATCATGGAGAGCCTTCTCAGCCTCGTAAAAGAAATTAGAAAGAAGGATTCCAAGAAACGGAATATAATATGATTAGATTTTCATTTTTCAGTGAACATTCTAGCTGTAATAAGGGGGATGTATTGGAAGATGATGGGATGATGAGAAACCAAAGCAAGACTAGTTAGATTATGATGACTTGGGTGATGCAGGAGAAAAGGAGAAAATATTTTGATGTGATGCGAGCCACTAGGACTTGAACCCGATGGGTGATAGGTTAGAAAGCATCGAGGCTGGCACTCAGGTTTTTGATTTAGGCAATTGTGTGGATATTCTATCATTAAAAGAGAAAATGAAGACAAAGAAAAACATGTTCGAAAATTATGAGTTCAGTTTTGACTTGCCGAGTTTCTGGCACCTACAAGACTTCCAAGTAGAAATGAACAGTAAGCTATTAGATATATTGACTGAAGCTCAAGAGATAGATATTTACAAGTGAGAGGACTGATGAAGTCATCCTAGAAGGACATGTTTGATGAGAAGCACAGCATTTAGTGGCTTTGCAGCAAGGTCCCTGGTGGCTACAAAGAAGGGGCCACCAGAGAAATAAGGAGCAAATGAGAGAAAAGAAATCCAGGGGAAGAGAATGCTGAATCAGAGGGATGGTCTGCAGTGTCAAATGCTATTGAAAGTCTAAAGGATACTAGAAAAGTAAAAGTGTTGTTAATTATTTTAATCATTACTAATCTATAAAAAATCTCAATTAAATTTGTGTTTATTTGATAAACAGGAAGGTTAAACATTTTAATATAATTATTGCCCATTTATATCTATCTTATAAATTACTAGGTCTTTTTTTAATTGAGTCTTTTTAATTTCCTTATTGATTCATCATTTGTAAATGGCGAATAACAATCCTTGTTTTATGTGGTATATTTTTGCCCAATTTGCCTTTCGTCTTTCTATTTTGCTCATGAGTGCTTTTTCCCCCCATACAGAAGTTTTTAATTTTTATGGAGCAAAAAATGTCAATCATTTTTTTCTGTAATTTCAGATCTTATTGTTTTGCCTTAAGTCTCACCCCACAATTATACACCAATTCTCTTTTAGTGCCTTTATGATTTTTTTTAACCTTTAAATCATAACATGTGGAGAATTGTCTAGGATTACGTAGTACAATGGCTGAGCAGTGCTGAGGGCCCAATGGTGGTTGTTGATTTGTTTATAGGGACAGCAATCTGTTAGCCAGAGAGAAGCCAGTCAGCTGGGTTCATCCAACACTGAGAGTTTTCCAGTCAAGAGCACTTAATGGACTATGGGGCAGGGTAGTTTAGGAAAACATGTTGAAATGTTGGATCATGGACTCTAAGCAGTCACTGAGGAAAGTGAAAACAGAAAAAGGCTAATAGAGAAAGAGAGTGAATATAATGGAAGCCCTGTAAGATTTTTTTGAAGGTTAGAATGAGATTATTTGAGTAATATGGTTAAAAAGATAGGTTATGGTCAAATTGGGAGAATGTCTAGGTTCATTATTTTAGAAGAGTGCTGCAGTGACCAGAGTCAAACATTAAGAATGGGTAGCTGAAGCGGAATGGAGCAGGATGTCATTGAAAATCAAGGAATGAAAAGGTTAGACTATTGAATAGATCATGTGAATTTTGGAACCGCCAAGATTATAGTTGGATTTAGATGAAGAGAAACATCCTTTGAACATATAGGTATTCTCTCACCAACGCTTTTGACAAACTTCATTTATCTTTAAGAGACCCATCCCAGTTGACAAACAATAAAAATCAAAGATCATTAGAACTCAGTTAGCAAAGTCAGAATTAGAACCCTCCACCTTCTTGCTTCTGGTGAAGTATTTGGATTTGGATTTTTTTTTTTTTTCTTCCGTGAAAGCGACTGATGATGTATGTAAAGCACTTAGCTCAGTGCATAACACATTAGTAGTCAGTTTATTGTAGCAATTATTATATTAGAGAAAGAAGACATATTTTAAATTGGTGTTTGTTTAGTAGTCCTTTCAAGTTTAAGATTTGGAATTTCAGCAACCCTGGTCCTGAATAAAAATAACCAGGCAGCTTCAGTATGAGCTTGTTTCTGGAATCCCCAAGAGGTTTGGAAATGCATCTGAGAAGCAATTAAAGCCCCATATTCAAGCCCAGGGAGAGTAAAAAGAGGCAAAGAAGGAAAGAAGAAACCAGAAGGAAGTTTTTAGATTTTAGCTAGAACAAATACTGGTTAGTTTTCCTTCTTCTCACCCTCTCACACATTCGCTCATTTGGACTCCTGAGCCACACCCTAAGAGATTGAAAGTAAATCCTGGGGAAGGCCCAGGACCTGCATGTTAGCAGGTACCCCTGGTCAGGCTGCAGTGTACTCACTAACGTTTTGGAACCACTGACTTTAGCTTTTAGGACCAGCAGTTCTTTTTTCAGTACATTTGTGGGAGAGACAATGTGATGAAGAGGGTAAGGGCTTATGGATATTTATTATTTATTTATTTGTTTGTTGGTTGGTTTGTTTGTTTATTTTTAACACCAATAGCACCTGGTCTTCCTAGGTGGTCTCCCATCCAAGTACTAACCAGGCCCGGCCCTGTTTAGCTTCCAAGATCAGACGAGATCAGGTACATTCAGGGTGGCATGGCCATAGACTTTATGTTTTTTTAAGTTGCATTTTCAGTCTGGAAAATACAGTAGAAGCAAAATAATTGCACCAAGAACGCACACAAGTAAATAGAGGAATTTAAGATTAACATGTCTGAGTCTTCTTTCCTTTTTCACTCAAGTAAAATAATTATTCACTTTTCATCTTGTCTTAATGAAGAAAAACTAAACTCTTGGTTGCTGAAGTTCATATTCATTTTTATAAATTAAAAAAAGAACTAATATAAGCCTTAAGTGTATAACAAGGCTACTTTATAATCTGATAGCATCTTTCCATAGTGAAGCTCAAAATGAATTAGAAACTTTTTAGCAGTATTTAATATAGGACATTTCTGTTGAGAAATATTATAAATATAAGATCTAAAATAATCTAAATCAGTCTACAGCCATGCCACCCTGAACAAGCCCAATCCTGTCTGATCTTGGAAGTTAAGCAGGGTAGGGCCTGGTTAGTACTTGGATGGGAGACCACCTAGGAAGACCAGGTGCTGTA
>NW_006436298.1:23316761-23379934 GCF_000325575.1 Pteropus alecto | reverse complement strand
CTGAACAAGCCCGATCCCATCTGATCTCGGAAGCTAAGCAGAGTCGGGCCTGGTTAGTACTTGGATGGGAGACCACCTAGGAAGACCAGTTGCTGTAGGCGTAAAAAATAAAAATAAAAAAAATAAATAAGGGATTGTAAGCTAACAAGGTCCTTGCAATTTGTGAGGTCAACCAAGGGTTACCTTGCCTAAAAAAAAATAATATATAAAATAATCTAAATCAATGACAAAATAAATATTTCAATGACATACAACCTGAGACTGACTTTTGTTGTCCACTCACAATGAGGTAGTTCATTGAAATAAAACTCTTTAGTTGCTATTTACACAATTATTTTTACTGCAGTTTTAAGTTAGAAAGTATAGAAGTAATGATTCTCACTATGACACTCCAGTGTACAGCAACATTGAAAGAAATATAAATGCAGCAAACTGGATTTGTCAAGGTAATGTAGTTAAATATGAGAATTCTATCATTTACCCATTCTATTAATCTGTGTTCACTTGTTTTCAAATTTTACCTTATGTGACTTGGTTGCTAAACAGAATTTTTTAATTTATATTTTATGCTTTATTTTTTTTAGTATAAATGATACAAACCTCTGTGCTAGGCACTACCAGAAGTTCAAAAAGTAATTAAAATGAACACCTGTTCTTCAAGGACTAGAGAATGACTAGGACTTTGTGACTAGATCTCCAGCAGCAGGTTCAAATAAGAATAATTCAGTCACACTAACCTTGAGTCATTTTTTTAACTGCTATTTCTCTGATTTTACCTACAAGTGTACTGAGGGTAGTCAAACCTATTTCTGTATGCAGCTACAGTTGCACTTCGTTGATTCATTTCTTCACTTAACAACTATTTACTGAGCATATGCTACATGCTTGGAATAGGGGTTGAATGGAGAATGAGATAAATGAAGAGGATAATGATGATGTCGATGATGATAATAGTGGCTAACATGTATTCAGTGCTCCTTATGTGCAAGTATTTATGTGGATTAATCCTCACAATAACCATATGAGGCAGATTTTATTATTCTTCCATTTTGCAGGTGAGGAAACAGGTTTAGAGAGGTCTCACAACTATGAAATAGTGCACCAGAATTCAAACACTATGGATCTGAATCCAAGGGCCAGATTTTTAACTAATAAACTGTCAATTATTTTTTCTCGTGGAGCATGTATTCTAGAAATTAATTTATTTACAAATATTTATTGAGTATTTATTATGTGCCGGGTACAGTCCTAAGTCCTGGGCACAGTGCAGAAGAGACCAACAGTGTCACTGCTATCACGGCTCATACCTTCCAAATCCACTAATAAGGGTTTAAAAAAGAAAGAAAATATACACATAACTTTATCACTTCCGCTAGTATACACTAATGCAAGTAATAAATGTAATTAATCACATTATGAGAATTACAAAACTACTGAATATAACACAATGTGTTAAAAAATATTGCATATTCAGATATTCAAGAAGGGCAATTAAGGAGTTAATTTTCATCTGTGGTTAAAAATGTAGTAAACATGAAAACAATGTATGTCTTACTTTTAAAAGAAACTTTTTTACTTAATCAAAACTTATTCAAGAGCTGTTTCATGTGCTAAAAGGGGAAAATTTGTATCTAAAAATGAGAACGTTTCATGAGGTAAGAAGTCACTAAGATCTTGTATCACTAGAGGTTAAATTTTTTCCGGATTTCAAAATAACTTATAATTTCAGTGCCAAATATTGGTATGGAACACTCATTTTTTTCAATAGGCAAGACCAAATCAATTATGAAGAAAGTTCCCAAAGAAAGTTACACCGTAGTCTAAAATTAAATAATTTTATCAAATTATTAATTACAATAGATGACCTTTTAAAATATCTGTTACTGGATCACCATCCTTATTTAAAATTTCTTCATTATTGGTAGAAATCTCTTTTGGAACTGAAACTGTTCCTTTACATGTAAAAAGCTGAAGCTATTTAAAAGTATTTAAGTTAAGAAAACATTAAATAGTAGTGTTTCAATATTTAATAAATATTTCAATTATACATTTAGAACATGTCAACAAAGTTAGACACGTGCCTGAGCAGTCACCATTTGACATTTGGAAAAAATGGTTGATATTTCTATAATTTACTCTGTATTTAGTTTGTAAATGAACATTTAGGCCCCCGATTTAGGTTCTCTTTACTCTGGTATTTTTTGACACTAATAATCTCACCATTACCGTCATATAAATGATACCAGGTATAGTCTTTTGTAGCATTGGTTCCATACCACAACAGTAAAGCAAGTATTGCAATAGAGTCATAATCTTTTCACTGGTGAAGGGTCTTGCCTTCAATTTGTAATGTACAATGAAGCGAGGTATGCCTGTACAGGAGAGTGTGCTAAATTCTGGCATTCAGGGCCTGTGCCTGACTTCAGGAGCTTACACAATATAGCCAAAAGAAGCATAAAATATACACGTAAAACAGAAATACCAGTATAAAGAGAAGATTTTAACAGCTTTATAAAAAGTGGTTCAGGTAATGAGGTCAGAGGTTATATACTGTTTGTTTATTGAGATGATAGAGCCTGAAGGAGATTTTATCAGAGCAGACATTGGTAATTTTGTGAAGAGGTGAAGGCATTCTCTGGAAAGAAGAGTAGTAGGATATGAGACAGAAAGAGCTTGGTAAATTCAGTGACATTTTGGCTGGAGTTTGTTTAAGGAAATTGTGAGAGATAAAGTTAAAGAGAAATGTAGAATCAGCATCTAGAAGATCAGAGGAATTTGAACTTTAATTTACAGGCCACCAAGAGTCACTGAAAGTTTTTCAACAGGGAAATAACAATGAAAGCAACATTTTAGGAGGATTAACTGGCCAGTGCGTGTGTAGGATCAGATGGGGAAGACCACTTGAAGGAATGTTACAGGAGTCTGAAGCTAGTCCTTTTGGGGGGATTTTTTTCTTAATGAAGAAAAGGAAACATCACATATTAAATTTTTCTTTTGGAGTTACAATACACATTAACACATTAAAGACCTATACTAAAGAAACACGTAATTTCACAAACTTATTTGCACATAAAAGGCTTTGTTCATTGAATTTATTCATAAACATATCACTATGCTCCATTGAAATCACTTTCAATATTTAGAAATTTATAAGTTACCTATTAAAAAGTCTATCTATGAAAAGATGAGTGGAGGGGAAAAATGAAATTCAAATTTTTTAGGAAGAGACTTAGACATCATTTAGTCCAGACACAGTCTTTAATCCTAGAGATCAGAAACTGGATGTCACCTTTGACTCTGACACCTTTCTAATCAAATCAAGCATTTCCTTTCATATTTGTTTACCAGTTCTCTCTCCCTCACTGAACTATAAAGTACCCAAGAATAACATTAGCCCATGTCTTATCATCTTTGTAATCTCTACATCTGGCTCATAGTAAGTGGTGGGAAAATATTTGTTTAAGTGATGAGAAAACTATAGAGTTGGTGGAAGGATACATTAGTAGAAGGATACATTGAAAATAAATGAATTCCAAGAATTACGTATAAAATTAGCTATGGAAGAAACTTGAAGACAAGAGACCCGGTATATTCTAGATATAAGTCTAAAAATAATTAGCAGTATGATCTTGATCAAGTCACTTAACCTCTCTGGGCTTCTATTTCCTGATCCATGTTCCAGCTCTAAAATATTGAGAGATCTCTATTTTTTTTGTTACTGTAAATCAAAAATTAACCGAACGTTATTTCTTTTACTGTGGACATATATTCTTATAAAGACTACGTTTAAATACAAAAGACTTTTTAAGTAATTACTTCTTTATATTTGTACTTATACAATATTCCTGAACTTCACAACTTTTTCTATTCTCATTTTCTTCTTCTTTCCAGGTTTATCAAAAACGATGGAATCTTTAAAAGTATACCAATTGTGTGCTTATGTAATATTAGGACTGAAAATTTTAAATCTTAAAATGTGAAAGCTCCAGTTGTCAGAAGATCATAAAGTCTTTACTTTTAAGGACTGTTAAAAATCACCTTCTGTGAGATCTCAGCTTTGGGATTTTTCTGACATTTCAAGACTTAAATTTGAAAGTGTAGAATCTCTATAAATACAACATTACCACAAGCCCAAAAAAGTCAAGAAATGCAAAAGGTTAGATTCTTACTAACTCCTCTCCCACATTATGCTCTAAATTGAGTTATGTATCTTTGAGTTAAATACGTAATCAAATACTTGATGTGAAATACAGTTTAAATTATGACATATTAAGCTTTTTTCTTTGAATTTTGGGGAATAAAATTGTGTATGTAAATCACGCAATATCACATTTTTTTGTATGTGCCCTTAAGGCTTTTTTATGTTTTCTTCACATAGTCCCCTCATTTACAACTTTATCTTGCTGTGGACTAACCATATGGGAAATCCCTATTTTAAACTTAAGCTATTTTTGTGGTGTTACTGCATAAGAAAATGCCTTTAGAGAAGAAAAATTATATACTTTTTACCAAATTATATAAATAAAAATTAATTTTTATAGTGGTCATTTCTTGGTTTAATTCAAGCTATATAATTTAAATTCCTAAATATCTCTAGAAAGTCTCCATTGCCATAACCAAGTGAAAATGGAAGATAATAACGGAGACGTGCCATGAGACCTGGCCATTTTCAACATGTTGAAGATTTAAAATTATGTGTAATTTACATGAGACATATAAATGAAAGGATAGACTTCAGTAGGATTTTTTTTTTTTTTGCTTTAAAAATAGGGTATTTCTCTCCTGCAGCAGCATCTCACATCTCATACATATGTGCATATTTAGTTTTCTGTGTAGCATTCGGTCCCAAGAACACTAATTATAATTTTAAATTATCAATAAGATATAGGCTTAAAGTACAGTAGATGTTAAATTTCATATCTCTTATAAGATTCTCTATCTAAAAGCAACTACTTTTTGCCTTTATTTTCATTTTGTAAAAATTCTTGGGAACTTTATAGTTCCCACTTATCTTTTGCCTTTTAAAAGTTAAAAACACTCTCTGAATGTGTAGTGTGCAATTAGATATATATCTTTTATGTCTAAGAAAGATATTACTGATGGTAATTTGTCTGTGCATTGGAGGTAAAGTGAAAAAACCAACACATGGCCCCCTGTTCATATTGGGCCATCTAAAAGTGTTTCTTCGAAGCCCCCTGTTGAAAGTACTTACAAATTGGTTTTCCATTGATTTGTTGGTGTGCTTGCTACTGTTGTTTACCAAAAAGCCGTGGTCATACTGCATTTAGGTTTTTGCTTGTTTTTTGTCTTCGAAATAGTTCTTCTGCCCATCAGTAAAATTTTGCCAACAGTAGTTCTCGACGAGTCCTTCTATATTGTTCTCTGTAATCTCTAACCTGGTTTTTATATTTTTCTTCTATTGAAAGGCTAACTATTCTATAGTTTTGTTATCTTTCATGTTTAATACAACATAGACAATCATGTTGAAACTTCTCAGAAACTAAAATATAATTTCTATAGCACATTCAGCTTTGGGAACTATGTATTAAAATGAACACTTCTCTATAGAATATCATGGTCTGGGGTTTAGTGCCATATTAGCACCATCCGTATCAGCCAACTTCCCAAAGAATATACTGCTCATTTTGCATAATAGGATTATTTCTGGAAATAGCTCTCTTGGCCCGAGATGTGCTACCCTCTCAAATCATATTTGGGTCCTTTAAGCATTTTCAGTGTGCTCTGCAATCATTTTCATTCATTATCCACTCAGTTTTTTCATCACTACTTTCTGATATACATAGACATTCGGCTACACAGTGGGTAAGAGGTAGAGGTAGGATTGAGAACCCCAGGACAGAGACCAAGGCCCAGTTTGTTCTCTCCTTGGCTAAATTCCATTTTGGACAGCTCATTGTTTTTCTTTGATGTGTGGGATTTAATTGCTTATCTCTAAACATAAGACTGAATTGGTGGGTGCTTGTGTGGGGAGAGCCATTTGCCCTTTTCTGAGTTAAAAATCTGAACATCATTAATAGCTTATTTTCCATAGAGAACCACACTGTAAGTGTGGTACAGAAAATGGGGGTTTTGACTGCCCAGTTTGCCCATGCTAGTCCCTGATTTATGTCATGACCCCACAATAGCCTCTCGTGCCCGCCTGGCCACAAAGCTTGATTATTTTGTAATTTGATCTTAGTGGGGATTCCAGCCGTGCTTCCCTGCTCGTGGGCAGCAGAATGTGGCAGCGTGCCTGCTCACTTGCCTGAGCTGCTGTGATCAGATTACGCCTTCTCAGCATTTCTTACATTGGCTGCCTATGAAATTCAGAGAAGCTTGAAGTCAGCCTACTTGAGTTTTATAGCCTTTAACAGAGACAGAATAGAAACTATTAGAGTTCATGGAATCTTGGTCTCATATGTGTCTCCTTTTAAGGGAGTCAGAAAGTCATTCCACACTGAATATTTGACTACCTTTAAAAATGCTAAGTGATTTTTTTTTTCATTGTGTAATTTCCAAGTAACATTTTTCCAATTTTAATGTTGTTTTTAGAGCTATCAGTTGGGTTTTAACTTTCAACTTTTAGACATTCCCATAACTTGTTAAGGATCTTGATAAAAGATAGGAAAATTCTGCGTTTCATTGTTGTTAACAACGAGTCATTACAGGACATCATAATTAGCAAAGTGCCTTTCTTATTCTTTCAGCCAAATAATTATAAAATGATGATATTTGTCAACATCTTTATGAGATAACATGACTGCATCCTGTTGAGGTTATAGAAGGAGAACACAGTGTCCAGCCTGGCACTGTGACATGGAAAGTTCAGAACCCATACTGCTTCCATTTCCTTCATCCAAAATATTAATTGAACACCAAGAATGTGCAGGCCCTCTGTGAGGCACTGGAGATACACTGGTAAGCTAGATACAGAGTCCCTGCCTTCCCAAGCTTACTTGTGTAGTAGATATATTTAGAAGCTTTTTAAAAACTACATTAGAATAATTCTAAATTTTGTAAAATGTGAACCAGAGAAACTGAGAGTTGGGAAGGACTTTAGACTTCATTTTATACAGCCTCCTTTCTCATACACGGTGAAATCCTCGCTATGGTATTTGTTCATAGGAGTGAACGAAATATGCAATTCATGTTTCATTGTTCAAAAATGAAGAAATCATGATTATAGGTTAAGATATAATCTAAACTCAAGCCAAAGCTCAATTAAAACAGTTTTGTTTTCTGACATTATCATTCATACGTTCAGTGGACCAGCAAGAAAGCTTGGAAAATGAAGCATAAACAATGTGGTGCCAGTTTGCTTTAAAATCCCTAATATATGTTTTGTAAACAAAGCTTATAAAACTTAGTACTCTACTAATTAAATAACAAGAAAGATTTTATGACTACATGAAAAGCCAGAATTTAAAATGCCTTCAGGGGAACAGGTGCTGTAATGACATCACTATGTGTCACACAATCTTTTTTTTTTTTCCTTGATACTTACATTTGGTCATAATGGAAAGAAATTGATTCCAAATGTGTTTTCTTGACCTCCTTCTCCATTCATGTTAGTGCCTAACCTTAAATGATGTTTCTACAATCTCGGTTGTATTTACAGTAATTATATGCATAATGTAGCATATTATTGTCCGGACTTCCTGTTTAATCAGTACAGAGCTTCTTACAAGTGCAGCTGAAAAGGGCAAACAAAATTAAAGCTTTATATACCAAAACAAGTTTGATTTGCTAAGCTCCCAGCATTCCAAAGTACACAAATTTGTTCCACTAAGTTTTCCGATGGCTTGCAGATGGGCAATGATTAATCAGAGAGCTAACTGTGAAGTAGTTTGCAATTAAACTGGAAAGCTCTGAAGCATGCTAATTGAATCAGAAAATTAGAGACACTGAACAGTAATTGGCTATTTCTCATGCAGCAGGTGCCAGGCCACTCATCTGTGGAACAAGGTATTTAAGGCACATTAGCACTAGTAAAAATACTTCTTGATATGGAACAGTTAGATTTTCTGCTCATTTTCACCATGGATGTCAAAACATACAGCTGTGCTATCTGGTACTTGCAATTCATGTTTGAAGAATTTAAGTTAGGTAAACATATGGGAGAGAAGTGCTGGGCAACCTCTGAGTGCACAGGAAGCATTTTACAACTGAAACCAAAAATGAGGGGCTGAGGTTTTGTTTTTCAACTCAATCACTTTTGCTTTCTTATCGTACAGATTTAGAAGTTGCATTTTCTGTTTAGTGTTAGTTTAAAGCAACAACAATATAAATCTAGTACTGCTGTGAGCTTAGTAGATACATAAAGCCGATTCATATCATGTCTCAGCATGAGTTTATATCTTCTAATTAGTACCACCATTTTATAGAGTGAGCACATGCTATGAAAGTTTGTTTGCCATGCCAACAGGGACGAGCACATGTAGTTTTTCTTTAGTGGAATGATCTGCCATAGGATCGTGAACAACTGTAACCTAACCAGTGGGTAACCAGGCAAGAATGGGATTTAATAAGTTCAATTGTACAGATTTTTTAAATAATAATCATTTTCATATTATCAAGAGTGGGGCATATGACTTCTGTTTCCCATTGCTTTAATTAGAGTTTAGTATTGTTATTAGAAAGTGAAAATGAAAATAAAAATATACTAAATTGTACTGTGTTAGGAAGCAGAATATTACAATATTCACATGCCAATCATATTACTTAGCAGATGACTGCAGAAAATAGTGAGTTTGAACCAAGAGACATAAATTATAAATTATAAATTGTAAACAGTGCATAGGGGATATGTTATAACTGTGTCTCATTTAAAATGAGGCGAGTTTTCTCTGCACAAATAATCTTCCTTCATTAAGTTTTAAAGTCTCTTATAATGTTTTATTAAGATCATTTGGCAATGTGTTACCCAAAAAAAGGTTTTAAGTGGAACACACAGGTTTTTAAAAGTGCAGCACACTGCAAACATACACTTTATGTCTAAAAGCTAAAGATTTTTTTTTTTTTTAAGTTAAAGCAAAAGCTCCTCTTTGGTACGCCTCCTTCCCCACCCCCAATAAGCCAGGTACATTTTGCATTCTTTAGTTTGGAAGCACTTCTGAAACATTTACATGATCAATGTCTTTTGCTTGAGGGATAAAGTTTGCTCTTCCATGGACAAGTGAGAACATATTGATCATTTTATTCTATTTGCTATTTCTAAATTCAATATACCTCTTGAGTCGATAAGCGAGATCGAGAGCATATTCTTTTTTGTGTGTGCCTGGTTGTAGCTTGTTCTCAAGATCCAAGATACATTTTTGATTAATCACGAATGCTCTGAGGTCATGGAGAGCAAATGTGTTTGTGGAGTGTCAGCTGATGCTGTCAGATAAATGTCTTAAGCTTAGCCAGGGTTCATGCCCCAGCTTTAGGCTGTGCCAAATGTCTCCCCTTGTTGAGAAAGATAACAGCTACACTGGAGGCGACTGAGCTGTTTGTTCACTGAAAGGGCTGACCTTGCCATATGGGACTACAATCAGGTGAAAGAAAGAGTAGAGAGGTTTTAATTGAAACTTTATCAATTTAAACTTTTCATTTGATTCAGATGATCTTGGTATATGTTAATTTACATCCTAGGCCTTATATCTAGTCTGATTATAACTACGTTTCTTCAGTTTAGGATTAGATTCCTTAGAATGAATAATTTCTCGAATATTGTTCCTAGTGTATTCTGAGAGCATTTTGGCACAATCACAGTGTTATTAAAATACTGCAAAAGCATGAAAATGGTTATAGGGTTAAAGGGATAGAGTTTTCTTTTGATATATGTAATAGAAATTATTTCTGCTTTATTGTTTTTTTCAAATCCAGAAAATATAAATATGGTCTAGGCAAAGAGAGGTCACTTGTGTTAATGACCCTTGTCCATATACCCTCTTATCTTCAGAGGACTCATTTAATCACATTTACCCCTACTTACAGTAATTTGTCTTCTTTTACTAGACAGAGTCTATAAATAGGAAATAATGACAAACCTAAACTAACACCTGGAGAATGCTTCATACTGAGGCTTTCTCTGTTTGAGACTAAAGGCAATTGGATTGATCATATGGTGATGCATAAGTAAGTGGACTCTCTGTGGGCTGTTTGTGGGCATTTGCTGCAAAATGCCTTTTTAAAAAGTGCCTTTCTTTTGTCTTATCTCAGTTTGTTCTTTTCTCTAAAGAAGCTAGTCGACTTTTCTTTCCTATGAATAAGTTCATACTGCCATGGGTAAATCACCAGTGCTAATTAGACAAAATAATTCTGTTTAAAAAAAAAAAGAAAGAAGGAAAGAAATAACACATCTGTCATGAACTCCCACCAGATCTCTTGGAAATGAGACATTTTAAATATTTGATGCTGAACACAAAATATCTTGAGGAAATGGTTTTATATTCTGAAATCCCAAAACAAAACCATCAGTGTCAGAGAGCAATACTGCTAGAAAACATTCCATTTTAAATCATTTGATTTAAAATTCCCTCACACTTGAAATGTAGGTTCTGCTGGCTCTGTCTAAAATCTAGATTGTAAAGTAGAAAAACTTAATGGAACCAGAAGAAAATGAAAGATATTCCTTTAATTGTGAAAACCTTCCCTTTATTAATTATCTAGAGACAGCTGTTTCATGTGTATCGGTATTAGTGAACAAAATGACATTTGGTTTGGTTTGGTTTGGTTTGGTTTGGTTTGGTTTGGTTTGGTTTGGTTTGGTTTGGTTCCTGCAGTGACTAAAATTACAAGTAGTAATGAGAGAGACTGAGGATAACTTTAGTAGTCAAACATTCAGCTTCTGGTAACGTGATAAAAAGAGTAAAATCAGATTGTGATTTTCTATAGTTTTCTAAATTATTTAAAGATGAATAATAGTTAATGCCCAAATCATACTTGCAAATCACAGTTTAAGTTTAAATAAAGAGGCTTTTTTAATTCTCTTTTTTTTCAAATTTGAGCACAGCTTAGTCTGCGCTAAATTTTGTAGTTTTTTTTTTTAAGTATTTCTTACCCATCATCCTTGCTTTTTCTTCTTTTCCTTATTATCTCAAGAAAAGCTTTATATTTACTAGAATATCACTGAAGCATACAACATTTCTGTCCCTCCTTTTCCCAAAACTACTGCCCAAAAGCCCTTTCGTTCATATGGTTCTTAGTCCCATCATTTAAAAAATATTGAATGTATTCATGTTCAAGCCATATCCAAGAAGTAACTAGGGACTGTTTAATTTTTCATATTTAAGTATGTTGTGTTATTTAGAAGACCAGTAATTGATAATGACATAATAAAATACTTCCTTAAGATTTGGAGATAATTCCCAGCACAACTTAGACCCTCACCTAAGGAAGGGAGTAGTAAACTGATCTTGAGCAATACATAGCTCTTCCTCAAAGTTACAGTCTCCTTAGCCAGTGTACTACTGTGTCTATATACCTAACATTGCTTCCAGTGAAATAAAGAAGCTTTATTATATCTATAACATTTCTATCTTTTTTCATGCTATCTGCTACTTTTCCCCTTTTCTAAGCCAGCTCTTTCCTTTCCTCCCATTTAAATTTTAATTTTAAATAATCATTTATTTCAGCTACCAACCAATCAGTCTAAAAATTAAAAAAAAAATCAGCACATTAAAGTGGTATTTTTCCTGAGCTTTGAGTCTCTTATTCAGTGTAAGAGCTTATTTGAAAAATTGTGAGAGAGCTACCTCGTATTTAAAATTCTTTTGATATAAATAAAAGTTGCATTATCTTTTAACAATATATAAACACTGTTGGTGTTTTTCATATCTGATTAGAGTAGTAAATCTTTTTATTAATCAAATGTTGGAGATGATTTCAATTATACATTAAGGTTTTTAAGAAGATGAGTCCTTAGCTCTTATTTTTGCCATTTAGGACAAATTCTCAAGAAACATTGTGATTCTACTTTAGTTCACTTTGTCATTCAAAATTATTTCTTTACATTTGATTTTTATATTTATTCTTAACATAAAAAAATTTAATGCTGTGTTTTCTATTTCTCTGTTATGTTTCTTTATATTCTATACTTTTTTAGTCGATTACAAAACTAATAGCAAAATCATTGTTGACAATTATTACCCGGTAACAACTGATATAACAGTAATATTGACAGCCTATATTTATTTTCATAGACTAATTTGGCTTCTTCAAGATTTGGAGGGTTTGAAATTGCCAGTGTCCCGTTGGATAAAAAAGTCTATGCAAAATATCTTGTTTTAAGGATTTATGTTTCCCATACTAATGAGGAAAACAATTCATCATTTTCAATTGTATAATCAGTGTCAGCATTTTGTATATCACAATGAAAGTCCTGAAACAGTGGCATTCCGTTGCTCCTGTGAGGAGCCAAGAGAAAATCACTTTCCTCTTGTAAAGCACTTTTACATAACTTTCAAATAAAAAAAAATTTAGTACAATTATTTTTACATAGTACAACAAGAGCAAAAGTAATATGGAACTTTTCAGCATTGCAAAGTATACAGTCACCATTGCATTTTTATATATAAACAAAAGACTGATTATAGTCCTTGAGAAAGTCTGTCCCTCTTTAATGCACAAGACATATTATGTTTATAATCTTCCATTACTCAGCATATGTAACTAAATACAACAGATAAAAAAATGTGCTTTGAATTTTTTCTACGAGAATATTCATGTTGTAGGAATTAAAGTAATCTGCTGTTTTTTTCTTAGACTCACTGAATGCCTTATTGAGGGTACTTTTAAGTACAACTAATAGACATAGTGTGTGGCCCTAAATTATTCTAAGTATTTCCTTTACCCTCAGAAAAGGATACTGAATTTACTTCCGCCTTAAAGATCTACAGATTCATTCTACACCTACCAAGGAAACAGAAAGGAACAGAAAGAAACATAAAACAAGAAAATATATGTAAGGGCCAGATTGTTCAAGGACTCGTAGACCCGGAGTCTGAATTTCTTCTTTGTCCTAAGTACAGTGGGACGCCGTTGGAGGTTCTCAAGTTGGAGTGGTAGTTTCTAATTTATAGAGAGAAAATGGATTGGTAGAGTAAGTAGCTGGCCACTTAAAAGCTATGACAGGAGCCTAGGCCGGAGATTATGGTAGCTTGAATAACAGTACTAGTAGAGATAGGAACAAAAGTCCAACATGTCTTATTCCTTTAGATCTGGGAAGTGAGAGAATAGGGAGGATGAAAGATGATTCCTAGGTTTTTGGCTTGAACATTTAGGTGATGTCATTCACCGAGATGAGGAAGTCTAGAAGAGAAATAAGTTTGGGAAGGAAAATTGCAAGTAAAATTTTGGCATTTAACTATGCTCTCTTTTTATCGTTAAACGTTTGTGTAAGGAAATATTCTAGAGATCAGAGAGAAGTTTTAGGATAAGAAAGAAAAACAGCAAATACATGACTTTAAAATTTTTCTTTTACCAGCACGTGAGACTTCTAACATGAACTAGAAGTTATTTGGCTAGAACATAAGGATCTAACAACAGTGTGTACAGCAAGGGTATAAAAGTCATATTTGACTGATGCGGGTGGTATACCTCAAATTTGGCCACTTCCAGACCAATGCAGATTTCATCCAAAATATGCAGATCAACTAGTTGCCACTGTGATGAGGAAAGTTTTCAATAGCCCCAGCATAACAGCAAACATTTAACTTGAAAGGCAAGTTTTTTTCCCCTTAATTTCTCTATTAAAGAATTTTAATAACATTTTATTAAGAATCCATGGCTTAATGTTGCCTTACAAATTTAGAAACTCTGTTTTATACTCTTCTTTTCTTTTCCAATGGCTGAGTAATCCTTTGCAAAAATAAATTTTCTCTGGTCATCCCCATTCAAACGAAAAAAAAGAGCCTCTCATACCTTATCTTGTTAGGTATGAAAAAGAGATCTCTCCAGGTATTAAGGAGTTCTTCCATGATTATATATATATATTTAATTTAAATTTATTGGGGTAACATTGGTTAATAACATTATATAAGTTTCAAGTATACAGTAATTTTACCCTTTTAATGTTATGGTACAATTGTCGGAAACCATACCCTTCAATTGTAGAGTTTTATCACCTTTAAAAAAAGGTAACTTTTTTGCGGTTGGTATTTTGTTCATATGTTCACTACTCTAAGGAGCAGGGTTATCTGTTTTGGCCAGCTGGTGTTTATTTTCACTTTTTATGTGGTGTGGATTACAGCAGTAATAAGGAAAACCAAAATTGGGAAGGGACACATTTAGTGTTTTACTTTAAAAATGCAAATTGAGATGACTTTTAAAGTTTTAATCCCATCAATTTAATTTAGATACTTTAGAAGGTACCAGGTTATCCAAAATCATTATTCAAACATTTAAGGATCGCAAATTTCTGTGTAATTATCAGCTTGCTTTTGTGAACATCAAATTATAGGCCTATCTAGTTTCTCCCATGGCAGATCGACAGACCTGGTAGATTGAGTAGATGGGATGTCTGAAGTAAAGCTATCCATTGTCTCTTTCATGGTCTAATGATCAATAAGGAGGGAACTGGATGAATGATAAGACAAGAAGACTTTGTTAAGAAGCTGGTCTTACCAAATGTACTAGAGAAGAACAGCATACATAGTGAAATGAAGTTGAGGGATATCTCTAGGTTTATACAATCAGGCTGTTCCCTGTTCCTATTTTTAAAAAACCTACTAAATAGCATTTTAGATGCATTGAATTAAATGGATTCAAATTTGCATTTTTGCTCTCTCTGGCTTTCTTTCGTATTTTGGTAAGCTCCTAATTTCTTCCTCCCCATGTTGCTTTTTAAAAGCTTCTATCAGACAACATCCTATTCTCATTCTCTTGTTATCCTTATATAAGTGGACGGGCCACCTGCTTTACTTTTACAACTTATAGTCCTTTATGCCTTACAAATAAAATACCATTAACTTAACACAATATTTTAATACCACTTTTCAAATTAGTTTAACTTACTCTTAACAAAAAAGCATTAAACCTACCAGGGATGAATATTAATAGAAAAAGAAATTTAATGATAGAGATTATTCATCAGAGAGTTCATAAAATTAAGTATACAATCATGAGCATTCTAATTTAGTCTTTCTTTGCTCTTCCACCATTCGAACATTATCTCTTTGATGTCACTAAAAGTGACATTTGAGGTTGTCATGTTAAACGGTCATGAATTCACCTTCAAGTGTACAAGAACTGTTTTATGAAATTACCTATAAATTTGCTCAGTAAACCAATGAATATCACTAGCTAAATTATGGCTTGACTTTTTAAAAAATGTATTTTAAGGGGTCATCTCGGTAGGCATCTTTCATAAATATTCTTTTTCGTTTGTGGGGTAGGGTACCCTTTTGCCAACCTTTCCCTATTTTCCCTGGCCTCCAACCCCTGGGTTTTCGTTTGTTTGATTGTTTGGGGTTTTTTAGATTCTACATATAAGTTATACCATGTAGTATTTGTCTTTCTCTGTATAGCTCATTCACTTAGAATAATGCCTTCCAGGATAATCCATATTGTTGCAAATGACAGGATTTCTTTCTTTGTTTAAGGCCGAATAATATTTCATTGTATATATATAAAACATTTTCTTGATCTATTCATCCATTGACAGACAGTTAGGTTGTTTTTAATGCCTTGGCTACTGTGAATAATGCTGCAATGAACATAAAAGTATAAATATCTCTTCAAGATAATGGTTTCGTTTTCTTTGGATACATACCCAGAAGTGGGATTGCCGTTTTATATGGTAGCTCTATTTTTAAGTTTTTGAGGAATCTCCATACTGTTCTCCATAATGGCTATACCACCAACAGTGTGCATTGGTTCCCTTTTTTCCACATCCTTGTAGCATTTGTTCTTTTATCTTTTTGATAATAGCCATTCTAACAGGTACGAGGTGGTATTTCATTGTGGAAGGGTTTTTTTTGTGAGTTTTTTTTTTTTTTTTGAAGTATAGTTGACATAAAACATTGTATTAGTTTCAGGTGTAAAACATGATTATATATAGAAGTGATTACCACAGTAAGTCTAATTAAATTAAACAGTCTTCACCATACATAGTTATAGAATTTCTTCTTATTGTGATGAGAACTTTACTCTCTTAGCAACTTTCAGACATGCAATACAGTATTGTTAACTATAGACACCATGCCGTACATTACATCCCCGTGACTTATTTATTTTATAACTGGAAGTGTGTATCTTTTGATTCCCATCACCCATTTTGCACACATGCCCATCCCTGTCTCTGGCAACCACCAACCAATCTGTTCTCTGTATCTATGAGCTTGGTTTTGTTTTGTTTTTTAGATTCCACATATAAGCGATGTCATAGTATGTCATTCTCTGTTTGACTTATTTCACTTAGCAAATGACCTCAAGGTCCATCTATGTTGTCAAAAATGGCAAGGTTTTATTATTTTTTATGGCTGAATAATACCACATTTTTTAATTCATTCATTCATCGGTAGACACAGGTTTTTTTCCATATCTTATCCGTTGTAAATAATGTTGCAATGATCACGGGGGCGCATATATCTTTCTGAGTTAATGTTTTTGTTTTCTTTGATAAGTACACAGAGTTGGAACTGCTAAATCATATGGTAGTTCTGCTATTTATTTTTCTGAAGAACCTCCATACTGTTTTCCACAGTGGCTGCACCAATTTACATTCCCACCAACAGTGCATAAGAGTTCCCTTTTCTCATCCTCACCAACACTTGTTATTTCTTGTTTGTGTGTGTGTGTGTGTGTGTGTGTGTGTGTGTGTGTGTGTGTGTGAGTGTTTTAATAATAGCCGTCCTAGCAGTTATAAGGTGATATCTCATGTGGTTTTGACTTGCATTTCCCTGATGATTAGTGATGTTAAGCATCTTTTTGTGTATACATATTGGCCATCTGTATGTCTGTATGTCTTTTTTGGAAAAAATGTCTATTTCCTTCCTTTTTTTTTTTTTTTTTTTTTGCTATGGAGTTGTTTGAGGTCTTCATATTTTTTGGATATTAACCCCTTATCATATATATGATTTGCAAATATTTACTGTCATTCCACAGGTTGCCTTTTCATTTTATTGTTGGTTTTCTTTGCTGTGCAGCAGCTTTTTAGTTTGATGTATTCCCACTTGTTTATTTTTGCTTTTGTTATTTTTGCTTTTGGTGTCAAATCCAATAAAAACCATTGCCAAGACTGATTATCAGGGATCTTACTGCTTATGTTTTCTTCTAGGAATTTTATGGGTTCAGGTCTTACATTCAAGTCTTTAATCCATTTTGAGTTCATTCTTGTGTATGATGTAAGATAGTGGTCCAGTTTCATTCTTTTTGCCTGTGGCTATCCAGTTTTCCCAGCACCATTTATTGAAGAGACAGCCCTTTCTCCATTGTATATTCTTGGCTCCTATGTGGTAGATTAATTAACCATATATGCATAGGTTTATTTCTGGGCTCTCTATCATGTTCCATTGACCTAGATGTCTGTTTTTTGCCAATACTATATTGTTTTGATTGTTATACCTTTGTAACATATCCTTGTGTTTTGATTTGCATTTTCCTGATGATTAGTGATATTGAGCACTTTTTTGTGTACCTGTAGGCCATTTGTATGTCTTCTTTGGAAAAATGTCTATTCAGGTCCTTTACCCATTTTTTAATAAGATTATTCAGATTCATGTGTCTATTATGCCAATACCACAGTGTTTTAATTACTAAAAGTTTATAATATACTTTGAAATCAGGAAGTTTGATGCCTCCAACTTTGTTCTTCTTTCTCTAGATTGATTTGGCTACTCGGCATCTTTCGTAGTTCCATACAAATGTTGAGATTATTTGTTCTATTTCTATGAAAAAATGCCTTTGGAATTTTTATAAGGATTACATTGAATCTAGATTGCATTAGGTAGTATGGACATTTTATGACTAATAATTCTTCCAATCCATGAACACAAAATATCTTTCCATTTATTTGTGTCTTCTTCAGTTTCTTTCCTCGATGTGTTATTGTTTTCAGTGTATAGATTTTTCATCTCCTTGGTTAAATTTATTATATATTTTTGATGCTATTTTTGATTATTTTCTTAATTTCTCTTTCTGAAATTGTTAGTGTATGGAAACACAATAGATTTTTTATACTGGTTTTGTATCCTGCAACTTTACTGAATTTCATTGATTGATTCTAAGTGTTTTGATGGAGTCTTTAGGGTTTTCTGTATGTAATATCATATCACAAATAGAGACAGTTTTAATTTTGATGCCCTTTTTTTTCCTTGCCAAATTGCTCTATCTAGAACTTTCAGTAGTCTGTTGACTGAAAGTGGCAAGAATGGGTGTCTTTGTCTTGTTCCTGATCTTAGAGGAAGATGTTTAATGTTTCACCATTGAGGATGATGTTAGCTGTGGGTTTTTCATATATAAACTTTATTATGTTGAAGTATGTTGCCTCTATACTGACTTTGTTGAGAGTTCTCAAGAGTATTCTGAATGGCTAACATTATCTTCAGCACTATAAAATGTAGATATGTAGAAATCATAGGCATGTTCTTAACTCATTTGGAGCTTACAGCTTAAAAAAAGTGCTAATTTTGACTTCAACTACTATGTAGCCAGATTGTGGGGAAATGATTAAGGTAATTGAGAAGATAGGTAGGGCAAAAAGAGAGTTTTAACCTAGAGAAGGAAGATAGAAGTAAGGGAAACAGTTGAAAGGTTTAAAAACCTTATAGTTTGAAAGGTGGGGAGAAACAAGTAATATTTAAAACCTATTCACTGCCAGAATTTTTGATGTATGCATTCATTACCAAGAATTGATATGACTTACTCCTATAACTCTTAATATTTTTGACAGTGTGTCAGAGTATAGATTGTGGTATGAAGTTTACAGATAAATTTCTGCATTCTAAAGACATAAAAACTCAAAATTTCCTTCTATGAGCCACAAATTAGAGCACATTTCTAGTATTTACTACTCATGAATAAAATTTATTTTTAAGATTTTGGCCTAACATCATATGTTGAGAGTCCATGTACATAACTAGCAGCATTTACTTATGGTCTTCTACATCTAAACACCACCCTAAAACTGGAGTTTTAAGAGAAAGTTTCCTGAACAGTGAGTTTTGAACCAAATATGAAGAAAGTTAAGGATATGCATTGTTGAGTAGGAAGGTAGGTATTCCAGGGAAGAGGTGGAATGTAATGAATGCAAAGTTGTACAAGTAGTAATAATGTAATAAAAATTAATTTTATTGTTTTAGTTAATACCTATCATTCATAAAAAGGTTACAAAATCATTTTTGGAATGGCCTGTTAACACAAATTTAATAATAAAAATCCATTCCTCTGTTAAATGAGCCAGGACAATTATTGTTCATTATACATTCCTATAAGAAAGGCAATATTTTGATAGTTTAATATTAGAAGTTGTAAAAGTTGACCTCGGTAGGCACCAAGGGGTCTGGATTGAAAAATGCACTGACTTTTTTTCCTTTACAAGTTCTATGGTATAAAATGTGTACCTAGTTTTTCATGAACAAGCCTTTTTTAAATCATCCTATTTCTCATTATCAAAGTGGGCAATATACTTTCCAGATGTCATTCATGTGAAATAACTATATGTACTTTGAATAAGATCTAGATGCAAAGCATCAATGAGTCTACATTTATTCAAATGAAGGTTGAAGTCTTTAAAGATACCCACCCAGGTATCTTGTGTAATCTTCTATCAGCATTGTATCTCCATTTCAGTTTGTATGACACTACCTGTTTTGAATAGGATAAAGACTCATTGTTACTGTCAAGCCTGTTTTCAAACTAAATATTCAGCTAGTCCTTTGTAGCTTCCATTTTTATCAGGCATTCAGAACAGCTTTCCTTTGCTGATCTGCCATTTTCCTGCAAATCACTGTTTCACTTGTATGATTTCTAGTGAGACAAGCTTAGACCTGGCTGCCTTTCTCTAAGTAACAGAGAAAAGAAACGTCTCTGGTGCCTGTGCTCCAGAGAAAGTTGATTCATGTGTAAATTATCATTTGGCCTTTATTTGCTTGGCCTATGGAGAGTACACATGCAGATAAAAGGCTCTGTGGGTCAGTGCTCAGTACGTGCAGGTTTCTCCAGTGGCTACACTGACAGCGTTAGAATTGTTGTCACAGATTATCAGACACACACTGATGTCTTATCATTATTTATTTGTAGTTTTCTGGATAAAATAAACTAACACAGAAGATGCTTCTACAGTAATAGGACACCATGTACTTGCCCCCTCTTTGTTCTATCAGCTCACATTCTAAATAATAAAAATTCATTTGTGTTTTCTTAAAGTTAGAACTGTTAACTTTATATTTCTGCCATCAATGTTTCTGGTTCCGGCCTACCTTCTTCTCTCTCCTAGCTCGCATTTCATTCACTCAAACTTGTTATTGTCCAAGTTTGTTGTGAACCATGGATAATACCTTAGTGGCATATTTCTGGTAATCGAGGTAGATATTAAATGCTTTTGGGGGTATATATAGCAGCTTCTAAGTACTTTGCAGAAATTAGACACGTTATATAAGCTGCAAAATCTATTATCTATGACTCGATTGATTTTCTTTAAAGTAAAATGATTTAACATGCACTCATTATTATCTTCACTATTAAAAGATGTAAATGAATGCTTAGTTTTTTTAGTACATTACATCAGCTCTCTAAGTGTATAGCTAAATCTGAATGTGTAAAGTAAATTCCTGTATGTAAACATGACACTAAGAAATGCATTACTAAATCCCCAAATGATATGATGCCTTCAGTCTGTCTTTACTAGTAAGGTCTTATAATATGTGTCATAAGGGTAGAGCTGATGTATTTATTTATACAACTTTATTTATATAATTTATGTTATGTATATATATTACCATGGTATGTTCAAGAGAATATGTTTTGTAACACCTACCTTACTAAATTTATGTTTATCAGAACACTATTGATTCATGACCCTTTGGGTAGCTTTCATCTTATTATAGTACAGACACACTTTGTTTTATTCACCTTATTCTGCTTCACAAATATTGCATTTGAAGGTTTGTGGCAGCCGTGGGTCAAGCAGGTCTATCAGCGCCATTTTTCTGACATCGTTTGCTCACTTCATGTCTCTGTGTTACATTGTAGTAAATCTCGCAATATTTCAAACTTTGTTATTATTATATTTATTATGGTGACCTGTGATCGGTGATCTTTGATGTTACTACTGTAATTATTCGGGAGCACCGTGAACATTGCCCATGTAAAAAGGCAGACTTAATCCATAAATATCGTGTATGTTCAGACCGTTCCACCAACTGTCCATTTCTCATCTCTCCCTCTCAGGCCTCCTTATGCCCTGAGACACAACAATATTGAAGTTAGGCCAATTAATAACCCTACAATAGCCTCTAAGTGTCGAAGCGAAAGGAAAAGTCACATGTCTCTCACTTTAAACCAAAAGCTAGAAATAATTAAGCTTAGTGAGGAAGGCATGTTGAAAGCTGGGTTAGGCTAAAAGTTAGGCTTCTTGTGCCAAACAGCCAAGTTGTGAATGCAAAGGAAAAGTTCTTAAAGGAACTTGAAAGTGCTACTCCAGTGAACATACAAATGATAAAAAAGAGAAACAACCTTATTGCTGAGATGGAGAAAGTTATAGTGGTCTGGATAGAAGATCAAGCCAAAATCTAATACAGAGCCCTTTCCTTAAGCCAAAATCTAATCCAGAGTCCTAAGTCTCTTCAATTCTATGAAAGCTGAGAGAGTGAGGAAGGTACAGAAAAGTTTGAAAGTAGCAGACATTGGTTTATGAGGCTTAAGAAAAGAAGCGGTCTTCATAACATAAAAGTTCAAGATGAGGCAGCAAGTGCTAGTGTAGAAGCTGCACCAAGTTATCTAGATCTTAGAAGATTAACGAAGGTGGCTACACTAAACAATGGGTTTGACTTTCTATAAAGACGAAACAGCCTTCTATTGGAAGAAGATGCCATCTAGGACTTCCATAGCTAAAGAGAAGAAAACAATGCCTGTCTTTAAAACTTCAGTGGACAGGCTGACTCTCTTTTTAGGGGCCAGTGCAGCTGATGACTTCAAATTGAAGCCAGTGCTCATTTACCATTTTGAAAAACCTAGGGCTCTTAAGAATTATGCTAAATCTACTCTGCCTGTACTCTGTAAATGGGAAAACAAAGCCTGGATGACAGCACATCGGTTTATAATACAGTTTACTGAACATTTTAGGCCCACCGTTGAGACCTACTACTCAGAAAAAAAGGTTCCTTTCAAATATTACTGATCATTGACAATGCACCTAGTCACCCAAGAGCTCTGATGGAGACATACGAGATTAATGTTGTTTTCTTGCCTGCTAACATAACATCCATTCTGCAGCCCATGGATCAAGGATTAATTTTGACTTTCAAGTCTTATTTAAGAAATACATTTAATAAGGCTATAGCTACCATAGTTAGTGATTCCTCTAACGGATATGGGCAAAGCAAATTAAAAACCTTCTGGAAAGGTGGACGTGGTTCCATAACATAGCGGTTAGTACGTCAGTTTCACACGCAGAAGGTCCTGGGTTCATGCCCCAGTGGAGCCACAGTCCATGGTCTAGGGCCATGCCACCCTGAACAAGCCCAACGTCTGATCTCGGAAGCTAAGCAGGGTCGGGCCTGGTTAGTACTTGGATGGGAGACCACCTAGGAAGACCAGTTTCTGTAGGCATAAATAATAATAAGAAATAATTTTTAAAAAATCTTCTGGAAAGGATTCACCATTCTAGATGCCATTAAGAACGTTCATGATTCATGGGAAGAGGTCAAAATATCAACATTAACAGGAATGTGGAAGAAGTTGATTCCAACCGTTAAATGGAGGAAGTAACTGCAGAAAAGGTAGAAACAGCCAGATAACTAGAATTAGAAGTGGAGCCAGAAGATGTGACTAAATAGCTACAATCTCATGATAAAACCTTTAACGGATAAGAAGTTGCTTTTTATGGATGAGCAAAGAAAGTGAAGGTTTCTTGAAATGGAATGTACTCCTGGTGAGGGTGCTATGAAGATAGTTGAAATGACAACAAATGATTTAGAATATGACATACTTAGTTGATAAAGTAAATGTGGGTAAATGCTAATAAACAGCATCAAATGCTACAGGGAGATCATTTATGAAAGGAAGAGTCAACGAGGTGGCAAACTTCATTGTCTTATTTTAAGAAATTGCCACAACCACCCCAACCTTCATCAACCAGCACCCTGACAAGTCTGCAGCCATCAAGATAGAGGTAAGAGGTTCCAGCAAAAAGATTACAACTCACTGAAGGCCCAGATAATGGTTAGCTTTTTTTTTTTTATCAATAAAGTATTTTTTAATTAAGGTATGTACATTCTTTTAGACATAATGCTATAGCACACTTAATGAGTAGAGTACAGTATAAACATAACTTTTATATGCACTTGGAAACCAAACATTTTTGTGACTCACTTTCTTGCAATATTCGCTTTATTATAGTGGTCTGGAACCAAACTCACAATATTTCTGAGGTATGCCTGTAAAATTAAATGAGTTTTAAATAATGCAGTTAATATTATAAAATATTACCTTCATTTCTTTAAAGAGTTTTCTTCGCTCTTGAAGAAATTATATCTGGAAACAAATTACTTTTACTTAGACAAAAAGGTATAATTTTTCATTGCAACACTTGATATTTCATTAAGAAAACAACCCACTATTTATTTCGAGTATACTTATAATTGACCATATATAAACTACCTTTAGTTCATTGTCACCAAGGCCTGAATAGGAGGTTGATAATCCCCTTCCTTTTCTTTTCACTGCGTGATCCACTTCCCACCGTTGAAGCCCAGCTGAGATCTGGAAGAAGGATAATCTCACTTCATTGTCATGAATGCTCTTAGACAAGTTTTTCCCTAAACAGTCCATCCCACAGCCACCTTTGCATGCAACAGGAGAGAGATGGGCATATAGTCAACCTGTTCTTATCTCTTTCCCCTGACCAGTTAAAATTGCTTCTTTTCTCGTTTTCTCCTAATTTTCTCTCAAATCTCATAGGCTGACATTAATTCACTGACTTTAGCCCAAGTGGAAAAGGAAAAACTAGGAGGAAACTTCTAGCTTTCTTTCAGGGAATGGGGAATACTAGCTCAGCCACCTTACCCTTAGTCCCAAATAGTACCTTGATAGAAAGTTCAGATTTTTAGCCTGAAAACTGTGTGGCATAAATAACCAAATTGTTTTATTGCTTGATTAATTACAGTTGTTTACAGTTTGGTTTTAATCAGGAGAGGGAGTGGAGAAAGCACAGTTGAGGAAAACAGAAGACTGGCTGACAAAATAAGAACATATGGATAAAACTCAAAAGATAAAGTTATTAAGAGCAGACTTGCTTAATCCCATCTACCATCTATCTACCCAGTGATGTACTTGGGAAGCTACAGGGGAAAGAGACAATAATTATATTGGGGATTATCACCTCAGTGTTTCTGGCACACACGCAGAATTGTGAGGAAGTCATAATTCTGTTTGTACATTTGTATAATTGATGTCTTACTAAGGATATTGAGTTAGGTATGTATAAATATATTCATGTATGTGTGTGTGATATACAACATACAAATATAACACTTGAGTATAAGTATCAACAGTTGTGGCAGTTTTCCTAAGAATATATCATATGCATCTGTGTTGAGATAGGAATGCTATAATTATGACAATTAAAGACATTTAAAGGTAGCAAACAGATTTGTTTTTATATATTATAATTTATTTACCCTGGTAGCTGAACTCAGTACAGTATCTCCTTTTTAGTTTACTTTTATCCTGAAAGAATAATGTGTTTTAATTAAGCCCTTTTGTCTACCAGTCATAGAGACCCACTCAGCTAACTTGGATTGAATTTATAGTTTGTCTCCTAAAAAAGGTTCTTACAGAAAATGCATAAAAACTGAACTCTATACTGAAATTTTAATTTAAGCTATTTAGACTTTATAATGTTTCTCTGATGTGAAATGAATCTGGTATGGGTTATCGTGAGGGTACTCATCGTCTTGTGATTGGAAAGTCATTGACAATATTGCTGTACAAAACAGCTACTTTTGCCAACTGTCTCTCATGAGACATATATTTCTCTAGAGGAATCTCTGTTTCTCTTTAATTTCTCTATTCACTGTATGTTGATCAGTTTCTTCCTTTGCTCTTTCTGCCCACTCAGAACTTTGGCATATTCATGGCCTTTTCATCTCTCTAGTTCTGACTTTACTTCAACTGCAGTCTTCTGCCAATCTCTTTGTTTCTCCCATTCAGATTCTTAAGAAAACTATTTTTTCTCACCTCTTTGCTTCAGACTGTAGGTGATGGTCCTATGAATGAGCTGCACTTAGTTCGGTGTCCATCCTTGGCTCAATCAGCTGTGGATGGGAGATGCAGTGTCATATAGTTCAAAAGATGGCCAGTGTCATGTGGTCCAAAAGATGGCCCCTACTGCTATCCCTTCAAACAGGTCTATATGTAATGTAGTTTCACTTGAAGGGGTGATTAGGGTGATTGGTAAGCAAGTATTAAGATTGACACCTCTGTATATATATATATATATGTATGCATGTGTATATATATATATATACACACACATGCATACATATATATATATAACCTGCCTTAAAGAAATCATTATTCCTGGTCTGGGGCACTGAACTATTAACATCAACTATTGTTTAAACCTCTCTTTCTCAAGGAAGTCCCAGACTAAACTCTGTGTACGCTCCTACCATATGCTCCCATAACACTCTGTATCTCATCACCATCAAAACACTCATCAATGTTGTTATAATTACTTTTGTAATGCCTCACTTTTCTCATAAACTCTAAGGTGTGTGAAAACAGGGACCGTTGCCTGCTCACCATTCTGCCTCCTGTACTCGATCGAGTTCCAAATGTTTGTTATTTGATTAATAAGTGCCTTAAACCTACAGGAATCAAATGTTTTAAGTTTATAAGCTTAGTAATCTTCCCAAAACCAACTCTCCTTCTTAAACATTCCCATTTCTGATAGTGACATTACCAGTATCTACCACACAGATACTGACTCATCCATCTCTCCAACATCAAGGCAGTCATGTTTTGTTGGTTCTTTCTTTCTCTTTTATCTGTAATTTCTTCTCCATTCCCACTGCCACCATCTTAATCCAGGTCTTCTTTACCTCCAACTAACTGGTCTCATGGTCTCCAAGCTCATGTCCTTTATATCCTATATATCTTCCTAAAAAGCAACTTTCACACCTCTTTATGAAAAAACTTTTTTGCCTCCCCTTGTGCCTAAAGAATGAAATCTAAACTCTTAAATCCTTAACTCTCTTGTTCCTGCTAAATCTCTAATCAGATTTTCTGCTACTGTCCTACACAAACTCTTTCATTCTAACCAAGTAAGTCTAACTCATCTCCATATACATTATGAGCATCTCTCTCCACTCCTTTGTTCATTTGTCTTCTTGCTTTATCATTACTTAACTATTCTACTCTTCTTTCAAAACCCACCTCAAGTTCCACATTCTTCATTACGCTGTTCCTTAGTAATCACTTCTTATTCTAAATTCAGAAGACCAATTGTCTCTGCCATTCAACTGGCCTTTAACAAATGCTGTCTTAAAATATTGTTTATCTGTTTTGCATATACAGTATGATAGTGAAGTGTGTGAACTGCATTCAGACTGCCGAGGTTCAAATCTCTGCATGTACAACTTACTCTCTAGGTAACTAAGCAAGTTACTTAACCCCTATAAACTTTAGCTATGTCATCTCTTAAATATGTTCAATAATGGTACTTCCACTTTCTGAGAATTCAATGTAGTACTGCATCTAAAGCATAGTTAGTGCTCATTAATGTTTTCTATAAAGTTGTTTGCACATTATTGATTGACCAGTTATTTTTAGATACTTGTTATGTGCTAAACACTGTACTAGATATAAACAGTATAAACAGGTTAAGATAAAAACCTTTGCTAGCAAGGAAGTCACCTCTACCCTATCTCCCAGTAAGACTGTAAGCTTGTTGCAGTCTCATTCATACAATCCATACATATTTTCTGAATATCTGCTATCTTCAAAAACCCTGTGCCAGGCACAAGGATTTGTAAAGAGGCATAATGTAAGGTTCTTGACCTTCAAGACCATTGTAACTAAAGCCCTTCTCACTGTGCTTTACACATGGTGAGAGCTCAATAAATGTTTATTGGCATCCATGAGCATGGCAATGATGTTGAAGACTCTAGAGCACCACAATTTCTAGCCTCTCTTTAGAGCTGTTAACTTATTTGGCTTCTTCTTGTCTTCATTTTCTACTGAATGAATGCCAGAAAGTCTTTCTCAAATTTTTTTCTGTCTGATCAAGACTTAGCTAATGTCTGCTTCTTTGGTAGCTAAATATCCCCTAAACTCAGTTTCATGCTTCAGTGAGAAGATATTATGGCATTGCCAATGGAAACCACTTCACATTTGGGCAACATCATAATGTCTAAGTGGCTCAGATTCAAGTTTCAGTATAGATTCTGGTTCCTGCACATTTGCTGTCAAAAACCACTTTATAGGAGCCAAACTGTGGAATCCTTCCAACTGTTAGGCACTAATAGAAGTACCATTAAAGTACTGCAGTGTTTCAAAAGATTACGAAATTCTGATTTTTTATATAATATGTTCTGTGGTACTTCCATGGTATTTTAATCAGTTCTTTGCTTTTGTTATGGAGTTAAAAGCAATTGAGATCTCCTTTTTTTTGTAGCATCACAGGTTTTAGAGACAACTCCAAATCGGAACTTCTATAATAATCTTATACTGTTTTATATAATGGTGGGTATATAGGATGATTCTAGTTTTCAAATGTAACTGTGAAATAAAACTTTAAAAAGACATAATTTTTATGCTGTATAGCTTAGTCCCCTCCCTGTGCCTTGTCCTTCTTTCTTTCCTTGGCCAGCCCGTAAGAAATAAGACATATGTAAAACATAATAGTTAAGTAAAGACGTGAAGATATTGTCCACCAACCTATGATGTGATAATTGCATTAAATTAATGCAATTAATTTAGCTTCCTAGTAAGGCAAAAAAGAAAATAATAGTTGATAGTATCTTCCTTACTTGAAAAGCAAAAGCATATACACTTATCGAAAAGATATTTTCCTTGCAATAAATGTCAAAGAAATTATTTACTTGTAAACCACTAATTATTTGTGAAATATTTGTTTAGTGTCTTTACCTCATCGGATTATAAATTCTTTGAAGTCAGTGACCACATCTGTCTTGCCTAACCACCATATCCCATACTCTTAGAAAAAAATGTTGATTGAAATTAAAATGAAATGAAATCACGTGATTCTTATCCAGAAACATAATGAGCTATATATTCCACAGAAGTGTTATATAAAATGCCATGTTCTTTATACTTCTGATTTTTAAAATATTCTATTTTTTTCAGCTTTATTGAGATATAATTGACAAAATTGTAAGAAACTTAAAGTGTCCATCATGATGATTTGATATACAGTACGAAAGGAGTCCTCCCATCCAGTTAATTAACACATTCATTACCTGAATTTTTTTTTTAGTGAAAACAATTAAATTCTACTCTCTTAACAAATTTCAATTTGATAACAATCTGATAACAATGGTTTTATCAGATATAGTCTCCATGTTATACATCAGCCCTCATTCTCTTAGAACTGAAAGTTTGTACCCTTTTACCAAACTCCCCCTATTTTCCCCACCCTCCAGATCCTAGCAACCACTCTTCTACTCTCTGTTTCTGAGTTTGACTTTTTTTTTTAGATTCCACATGTAAGTGATACCATGCAGTATTTGTCTTTCTCTGCCTGGCTTATTTTCACTTAGTATAATGCCCTCAAGGTCCATCCATGTCACAAATGGCAGAATTTCCTTCTTTGTCATAGCTAAATGGTATTCTATTTTTATATACCACATTTTCTTTATCCATTCATTCATTAATGGAATTTAAGTTGTTTTAACGTCTTGGCTATTGTGAACAGTGCTGCAGTGATCATGGGAGTATAGACATCTCTTTGATATCTTATTTCCATTTCCTTTGGATATATACCCAGAATTGGGATTGCTGAATCACTTGATAGTTCTATTTTTAATTTTTTGAGGCCCTCTTATACTGTTTTCTATAGTGACTGTACCAGTTTATGTTACCACCAACAGTACACAAAGATTCTCTTTTCTCCACATCCTCACCAACACTTGTCATCTCATATCTTTTTGATAATAGCCATCCTAGAGGTGATATCTCCTTATTTGCATTTCCTGATGATTGATGATGTTGAGCCCATTTTCATGTACCTGTTGGCCATTTGTTTGTCTTCTTTGGAAAAATGTCTTTTCATTTCCTCTACCCATTTTTTAATCGCATTTTTTTTTGTTACTGAGTTGTATGAGTTTTTTATATTTTTGGATATTAATCCCTTATCAGATACATGACTTGCAAATATTTTCTTTCATTACATAGGTTGCCTTTTAATTTTGTTGATGGTTTTCTTTGCTCTACAGAAGCTTTTCAGTTTGATATAGTCCCACTTGCTTATTTTTACTTTTGTTACCTTTACTTTTGTTGTCAAATCCAAAAGATCATTGCCAAGACCTGTGTTAGGGAACTAACCAATTTGAGTTGATTTTTGTGTAACTAAGATAGGAGTCCAGTTTTATTTTTTTCCTTATAGTTGTCCAGTTTTTCCATCACCATTTATTGAAGAGATTATCCTTTCCCCCATTGGACATTTTTGACTCCTTTGTCAAAAATTAATAGACCTTATATGCGTAGGTTTATTTCTGGGTTCCCTATTCTGTTCCACTGAGCTATACATCTGTTATTATGTCGATACCATACTGTTTTAATTATTATAGGTTTGTAATATAGTTTGAAATTAGGAATATGATGCCTCCAACTTTGTTCTTCTTTCTCAAGATTGCTTTGGCTATTCAGCATTTTTTGTGGTTCCATGCAAATTTTAGGATTGCTTTATTTCTGTGAAAAATGCTGTTGAAATTTTGATAGGGATTGCATTGAATCTGTAGATTGCTTTGGGTAGAATGAACATTTTACTAGTAGTAATTCTTCAAACACAGAATATTTTTTCATCTTTTTGTGTCTTTTTCAATATCTTTCCTCAATGTCTTACAATTTTCAATGTATAGATCTTTCATTTCCTTGCTTAAATTTATTCATAGATACTTTGTTCTTTTTGATGCTATTATAAAGGAGCATTTTCTTAATTTCTCTTTCTGACATTGTTAACTTTTTTATTAATGATCAATAAATGCCTATATGAAGAGAGAGTAGGAAAAAATATAATACAATAAAATAAAAGCCTATAATACTATAATGTTATTTCATAACTCAGCGATGAGAAACTTTACTATAACCAAAGATGTAAAATCTAGAAAATGGATAATATAAATGTACCTTAAATATGATTCTTGAATATTATTGTCTCAAACACATTTTTGGCAGGAATTGAGTATTAGAGAATTCAAGGCTAAGACCTCTGATGAGAATCTTAGGTGGCCGTATTTTGTGTTACTGACTAAGAGAGATAACAGACAAGCTATAGTTCATTTGGTATATTCCATTAGAAACATGAAGATGCCTAACTTAAAATCAGATAGAAGGCCATTAAGCCTTCACAGAGAAAATGTTATACATATCCTTATGCTTATCTAATGTAGATAATAGCCATTTATTTACTAAAAACCTATTAAAAATAAAAATTATTGTTTTAAAGAAAACAGTAGATGTTATAGCAAATGTAATTACTGTGTTTTAGCAAAAGGGTTCTATATTTGTTTATTTTACTGAAGGTACAGTATAGTAGAAATAATCTGTCAGTTTTAATTTGAAAAGTTTGTAATGCAGTGTCATTTTCATTAGAGGCAGAATTCATCTAAATATAATTTTTTCATATAATATTGAAATTTTATTTTAATGCCATTTACCATAAAGTGCAATTCGAAATAAGGCAGGTGTGTCTTAGATTCCTTCCAAAGGTACTGTAATCTCAAGATTGAGTCCTCTATCTTGTTTCTCTTTGTATGCCCACTGCCTAACAGTGTCCAGCATATGCAAGGCACTGAGGAATTGTTTGAACTAAAATGAACTGAGCTTTTATAAGATTATTCTAAATCTATATTCTTCAGGACAGCATTGTACTTAGCCTACAAGGCACTGAATTATTTTTATTATTTAACATCTCTTATTGAGAAATAATCATCATATCCATTTTTATTATATATTTTCTGTTGATTGCTGACAAAGCACAAGACATGTCATGAAAGATCAGATATTACACATCTAGAAGAAAGGCAGAAAGGCCCAAAGGAACTTAATATCCAGCTTCCTTCAAAGTAGCCTAGTGTACTGATCTTACCAACAATAACTATAATTCAGTTTTCCCACTTTTAGCCCAGTCTTTCAGAGAACAGTAGGAGATTCCCAACAAATTCAAAAGGGTGCACGTCGGTTGGGATTTGTTACTATTTTCTGTGGTCTGAGGGAGGCCACAGTTTCTATGGTATTGATATTCCATTCATTTTATCTCAGATCTACAGGTACTGAAAAGTATTAACTTACGTATTTATACAATTCTCAGTCTTCTCTCTGATATATGGATGCAGATAGTGTAAAAAAAAAATGAAAAAGACATGAAATGTCCCCGACCTTAAAAAGCTTTAACGAATTTATAGTCCTGGTAAGCCTTATTGAAACACAGGGTCCTCTCAAAATTAAAAGTTTTTTAAACCATGGAAGTGATTACCCAAAGGCCTAAACCATCCTTGAACAAATTTCAAAAACTGTATACAGTGTGGATAGTGTTATCTTTGGGGGAGTAAGGAGGGAACAAAAGAAAGATGTATAGAGTGTTGCATTTGTGTTCGTTTCATTTTAAATCTACTTAAATGTGAAAATATGTTAAAAATTAAAATAGTGACTAGTGTCTTTTTAAGATACTTTTCCAAAATAAATGTAAATAGTACATGAATTTAAAATTATTTCTATGGAATAGAAATAGCTCTTATTAGTTGGAGTCTTATTAATACAAAAGCCACACGGTAGCATTAAATTTAGTTTTTAACCAAATTCACAGTTAAAATTGTTTCATGTATTTCCAGAAGCTTTAAACAGTCATATTTTTATGATCATTTTCCTCAAAAGAGTGGGTTGCTGAGAATAACAGGCTTTTCAGATTAGAAATAAAACATACATTATTTTGTCACTTTTAGTATTTAGAACTTAGCACCTATATTTTTTTGTATTCCCTTCTTTTTTTTATTTTTTATCTTTTGATTATGTTTACTGGATGAAATTGGTTCATAAAATTATATAGGTTTCAAGTGTACAATTCAATACTACATCATCTGTATATGGCATTTTGTGTTCACCACCCAGTAAAATCTCCTTTTGACTTTTGAAAAGCATTTAAAGAATTTTTGAAAGATTTTTTGTTTAAGAGTATATTTTTTTCCTCTGGAAAACATAACATTTGAAGTTAAGTACTTACTACAGAAACGTCTGTATTTTGTTTTTCTGTATGTATGCATATGTATATATACACATTTATATGCAAATGATAATAATAACTAAAAAACAAGCTCTTAGAGGAAATCTAGGTAGAGAGTAAAGAACGCAAAAATCACATATCTGAAACTGCCAATTGATATTTCCATTTGGATGGTACTTTAGAATGTATAAAATACTTTCTCATATATCATCTCATAGAATCCTCAAAAACAAAAATGTGAAATAGGTGCTATTATTATCTCCATTTTATACATAAAGAAACTGAGGCTAAGCCAAGTGATTTGCACAGAATCGAAAAGCTAGAAAGTGTTAGATGTAGACATCTCACCCAGGGGTAGTGCCTCCAAGCCCGGTATGCTTTTTACTACACTATCGCTACAAATAGATATTCTCAAGAGGAAGCAGACACACCAAGTTAAAGAGATGATTGGATTGTGAATCTAAAGCTATGACTAACATGTCAGTGAGTGAGTAATCAACTTGGTCTTTTAGAAACAAAAGGCTGCCAGGATAAGAACAGAAGAATGGATCCCAGACTCAGTCAGAAAACTAATCAACAATGATTTTAAGAAGGAAAATTTCCAAACAGCAAAGTGGTGATGATAAAAGTTTTGCTGTTATCAAGGAAGGATTTGATTTTTTTTTAAAAATTTTTCAATTAGAGTTTACATTCAGTATTATTTTAGTTTCGGATATACAGCATAGTGGTTAGACATTTATATAATTTATGAAGCAATCCCTCCAATTAGTCTAGTACCCACCTGACACTATACATAGTTATTACAGTATTATTGGCTATATTCTCTATACTGTACTTTACATACCCATGACTGTTATGTAACTACCAATTTGTATTTCTCAATCCCTTCACCTTTTTTACCCAGCACTGCAACCTCCTCTCCATCTGGTAATCACTACTGTGTTCTCTGTATCTGAGTCTGTTTTCATTTTGTTTGTTCATTTATTTTGTTCCTTTAAATTCCACATATAAGTGAAATCGTATGGTATTAGTCTTTTCTCTGTGTGACTTATTTCACTTGCCTCATACCTTCTAGGTCCATCCATGTTGGTAAGATTTCATTTTTTTAGGACTGAGTTATATTCCATTGTGTACACGTACCACAACTTCTTTATCCAGTGGTCTATTGATAGGCACTTAGGTTGCTTCCATATCTTGGCTGTTGTAAATAGCACTACAGTGAACATAGGGTTGCATATATCTTTTTGAATTAGTGTTTTGGATTTCTTCTGATAAATATCCAGAACTGGAATTGCTGAGTCATAAGGTAATTCTATTTTTAATTTTTTGAGGAAGCTCTAAACTGTTTTGCATAGTGCTGTACCAATTTGCAATCCCACCAACAGTGCGCAAGAGTTCCCTTTTCTCCACATCCTCTCCAACACTTGTTTTTTGATTTATTGATCATAGCCAATCTGACAGGTGTGAGGTAATATCTCATTGTGGTCTTAATTTGCATTTCTCTGATGATTAATGACATTTGAGTATCTTTTCATATGTTTATTGGCTATCTGTATGTCCTCTTTGGAGGCGTGCCTGTTCAGGTCTTTTGCCCATTTTTTAAATAGATTGTTTGTTTTGGGGGACTTGAGTGGTATAAGTTCTTTATATATTTTGGATATTAACCCCTTATCAGATGTATAATTGTAAAATATCTTTCCCCATTCAGTAGATTTTTTTGTATTGTTGATGGTTTCCTTTGCTGTGCAAAAACTTTTTAGTTTGAAGTAGTCCCATTTGTTTATTTTTTCTTTTGTTTCCCTTATCTGAGGAAATATATCAGAAAAAAATATTACTAAGAGCAATGTCAGAGAGTTTGCAGCCTATATTTTCTTCTAGGAGTTTTATGATTTCAGGTCTTACATTTAAGTCTTTAATCCATTTTGAGTTTATTCTTGTATATGGTGTAAGAAGATGGTCCAGTTTCAATTTTTTACATGTATTTGTCCAATTTTCCGAACACCATTTATTGAATAAACTGTCTTTACCCTATTTTATATTCTTGCCTCCTTTGTCATAGATTAAATGACCGTATAGGTGTGGATTTATTTCTAGGCTCTCTGTTCTGTTCCATTGATCTAGGTGTCTCTTTTTATGCCAGTACCATGCTGTTTTGATTACTGTAGCTTTGTAGTATAGTTTGATATCAAGTAATGTGATACCTCCAACTTTGTTCTTCCTCAAGATTGCCATGGCTTTTTGGGGTATTTTATGATTATGTATAAATTTTTAGATTATTTGTTCTAGTCTATGAAAAATGCTTTTGGTAATTTTATAGGAACTGCATTGAATCTATAGATTGCTTTGGGTAGTATGGCCATTTTAACAATGTTAATTCTTCCTATCCATAAGCATGTTATATGCTTCCACTTATTTGTATCTTCTTCAATTTCTTTCTTCAATGACTTACAATTTTCCAAGAACAGGTCTTTTATCTCTTGAGTTAAATTTATTCCTAGGTATTTTATCGTTTTTGATACAATTGTAAATGAGATTTTTTTAAATTTTCCTTTCTCATAATTCATTATTGTTGTATAAAAATACAACCAATTTCTGAATATTAATTTTGCATTCTGCTACTTTACCAAATTCATTTACCAGTTCTAACAGTTTTGGGGAGGAATCTTTAGGGTTCTCTCTTTATAGTATGTTATCTGCAAATAATAACAGTTTTACTTCTTCCTTTCCAATTTGGATGCCTTTTATATCTCTTTCTTGTCTGATTGCTGTGGCTAGGACATCCAAAACTATGTTGAGTAAAAGTGGTGAAAGTGGGCATCCTTTATCCGTTTCCTGATCTTAAGAACACTGTTAGCCTTCCCCATTGAGTATGATGTTAGCTGTAGGTTTGTCATAAAGGCCTTTATTATGTTGAGTATGTTTTCTCTATTCCCACTTTGCAGAGCATTTTTATCATAAGCGGAGGCTGGATTTTGTCAAAACATTTTTTCTGCATCTGTTGATATGATCATATGATTTTAACTTTTAATTTGTTAATGTGATGTATCACATTAATTGCTTTGCGAATGTCAAACCAACCTTGCATCTCAGGAATAAATCCAACTTTATCGTGCTATATAATCTTTTTAATGTATTGATGAATTCAGTTTGCTAATATTTTGTTAAATATTTTGCATCTATGTTCATTAGGAATATTGGCCTATAATTTGCTTTTTTATAATGTCTTTGTCTGGCTTTGGAATCTGGGTAATGGTAACCTCGTAAAATGAGTGGGAGCCTTCGAACCTCTTAAACTTTTTGGAATAGTTTGAGAAGAATAGATGTTAATTCTTCTTTGACCGTTGAAGTCATCTGGTCCAAGACTTTGGTTTGTATGAAGTTTTTAATAACTGATTTTGATTTCATAGTAGTATTGGTCTATTCACATTTTCTGTTTCTTCTTGTCTCAGTCTTGGAAAATTGTATGTTTCTAGGAATTTATCCATTTCTTCCAGATTGTTCAATTTGTTGGCATATAGTTTCTTTTTTTTATATAATACTATGTATTTCTGTGGAGTCAGTTGTCGCTTCTCCTCTTTTATCTCTAATTTTATTTATTTGTGCTTTCTCTTTTTCTTGATGAGTCTGGTTAGATTCTATTTTGTTTATTTCCACTCTGATTTTTATTATTTCCTTCTACTCACTTTGTGCTTTGCTTGCTGTTCTTTTTTCTACTTCCTTCAAATATAAGGTTATATTGTTTCTTTGAGAATTTTCTTATTTCTTGAGGTAGGCATGTATTGCTATGAATTTCCCTCGTAGGACGTTTTTACTGTGTCCCATAGGTTTGGGGTAATTGTGTTTTGTTTTGTTTTTCCAAAAAGTTTTTTTAAAATATTTATTCAGTACCAATGTAGTTACTCTGGAAAAAAATACTAGACCAACAGATGTACTAATTTGAAAATCATTATGTACAAAACTTACTGTCATTACCAATAAAAAGTTTAAAATAAGTTGTCAAGATTGATTTTTTTTTTTTACAAGAGCAGCATTATTAATACAGCAAAGACCCTACCCAAGCCCCTCTCATAGAAAACGATTAAGGAATGTAGAAAGTTACTTCACCTTGAGAAAAGATACCAATTGACTAGAGGAAATATTATCACTGAAGAGTAATCACATTATACGGCGTGATTAATTTTAAGAAATCTGAAATTTAAAAAAAGCATTAAAGTTTCTTCACTATTCCTGTTACGTGTCAATAAAAAAGGAAAAATGCAGTCAAAACCAAACAGGAAGAAAAAGCATAAAATTGGGAATACAGAGTGACGTGCTGGGAAAAAATTTTAAAGCAAGACTGGGTAATCAGTATTCTTATTGCTATAACCTCTACCCCCTTATCTTAATATCCAAGTGTACAAATTGTACGAATGATTATGTGATATAAAAACGTGTAGTGTTTTCTTTGGATCAGTCTATACTTTGGGTCAATAATATATACAATGTGTTCAATAAAATGGAATTCTTTTCATATCTTCCCTGTGATCATGGGCATAGATCCATAAGCAGTAATCCAGAAGAATAGAATTGCTCTCTCCACTTGTTTTTTCACCCTTTTTTTTTTCAATAAGCTCCAGAAGACAATCTCGGATAAGCTCAACACGCCAAAGTGAACACTCTTGCCTATTCCCATACAACAGCATTTCTCCTTTGAGGACCTTCTCCAGCAGTTCATCAGAATATTTCAGAGCTCCCAGGTGAACAAGAACCTGCGGTAATCTATGGTCAGCAAATATGGTGATACTGGAGATGTCTTTAAAGCAGCCGTCTCCTTTTCCCTGTAACACGCTTCAAGTACATGCCACAAGGATTTAGGCCTATTTATAAAAAGAAATTCTTTTCACCCACAGGCAATCACTCAGGGCTTTGATGGAGGGACAGCAGCTGGAGAGGTGCCAGAGACATAAAGAGAAAGACTGAGTTGTGTGGCTTTAGAGTGAGGAGTGGAGGGACAGCTGCCATTACCCTTGTGTTGAACCCTCCTCCTGTGCAGTACAGGCAGGTGCTGTCTTAATTGTGTTGAGCCCTCTCCCCCCGTGGGCCTGTGTTTTCATTTTTATTTGTTTAAGGATATCTTTTTATTTCTTACTTGATTTCATTGTTAACCCATTCATTCATTGTTTAGTAGAATGGTATTTAGCCTCCATGTATTTGTGTATTTTTCAGTTTTTTTTCTTGTAATTGATTTCTAGTTTTGTACCATTGTGGTCAGAGAAGACTCTTGAGATGATTTCAGTCTTCTTAAATTTACCGAAACTTGTTGCCTAACGTGATGTATCTTGGAAAATGTTCCCCGTGCACTTAAGAAGAATATATATTCTGCTGCTTTGGGCTGAAATGCTCTAAAAATATCAATTAAATCCATCTGTTCTGGTGTGTCATTTAAGGCTGCTGTTTCCTTGTTGGTTTTCCGTCTGGAAGTTCTGTCCACTGGTATCAATGGGGTGTTAAAGTCCCCTACTATGACTGTATTACCATCGATCTCTCCTTTTATGTCAGTCAATATTTCCTTTATATATTTAAGTGCTCCTACATTGAGTATATAAATGTTCCCTAGGGATAGATCCTCTTGTTGAATTGATCCCTTTATCATTATGTAATGTTCTTCTTTGTCTCTTATTATAGCCTTTGTTTAAAGTCTAAGTTTTAGACTTTGTTTAAATTTTGTCTGAGATTAGTATTGCTAACCCAGCTTTTTTTTTATTTCCATTTGCATGAAATATTTTTCTCCATCCCTTTACTTTTAGTCTGTGTGTGTCTTTTGATCTGAAATGGTCTCTTTTAGACAGCATGTGTTTGGGTCTTATTTTCTTATCCAGTCAGCTATCTTACATCTTTTGATTGAAGCACTTAATCCACTTACATTTAAAGTGATTATTGATAGGTACAGTTATTACCATTTTATTATTCATATTTATGGGTTTTTTTCCCCCTTTCTTCCTTTTGAAGAAGTCCCTTCAACATTTCTTGTAGTACTGGCTCAGTGGTAGTGAATTCCTTTAGCTTTTTCCTACCTAGGGAACCCTTTATCTCACCTTCAATTTTAATTGATGCCTTTGCTGAGGAGAGTAGTCTTTTGGTTGTAGGTCCTTGCTTTTCATCATTTTAAATATTTCATGCCAATCCCTTCTGGCCTGCAAAATTACTGTTGAGAAATCAGCTGCCATTCTTATGAGAGTACCCTTCTAAGTAACTAGCTGCCTTTCTCTTGCTGCTTTTAGGATTCTCACTTTGTCTTTAACCTTTACCATTTTAATTATGATGTGTCTTCATGTGGGCCTGTTTGGATTCACCTTGTTTGGGACTCTCTCTGCTTCCTAGGATTGTATGTCTACTTCCATCACCAGATTAGGCATATTTTCTGTCATTATTTCTTCAAATGAGCTCTCAATCCCTTGCTCTCTCTCTTCAGCTGGTTCCTTTTTAATGTAAATGTTCGTACATTTAATGTTGTCAAAGGTCTCTTAAACTTTCCTCAATTTTTTTGCATTCTTTTTTCTTTTTGCTGTTCTGATTGGGTGTTTTCTGCTACCTTGTCTTCCAGATCACTGATTTAATCCTCTGCTTCATCCAATTTTCCATTGATTCCTTCTAATGTAGTCTTCATTTCAGTTATTGTATTCTGCATTTCTGAATGGCCTTTTTTCTGATTTCTGTGTCCTTTTTAATGCTTACTATTTCTTTGTTGAAGTTCTGAGTTCATCTATTCTTCTCCTAAATTCATTGAGCATCCTTATAACCATTGTTTGAACTCTGTATCAAACAATGGTAAGTTGCTTGCCTGCATTTCATTTAGTTCTTTTTCTGGAGTTTTCTCCTGTTCTTCCATTTGGGACATGTTTTTTGTTGTTGTTATTTACTGATTGTGGCTGAGTCTCTGTGTTGATTTCTATGTGTTAGGTAGATCTGCTACATCTCCCAGTCTTAGCTGGGTAGCCTTATATAGAAAGTGTCCTAGATGGCCCAGTGGCACAATCTCCCTCATCACCTGTACTGCGTACTCCAGGAGTGACCCTTGTGTGCTTGTGTGTGCCCTCCTATTGTATTTGAGCCATGATTGTTGTTGGCATGTCAGTGAGTGAGATTGACACTCAGGCTGTCTAGCTGTGAGGATTAGCCATTTCCACAATGTATGAGCTGCTGTGTGGAGGCTCATCCCACACAGTGGGGTTAGTCCTAGCGTCTGAGTATGCCTCTTGAGACCACTCTTTGGGTGTGTCACTTGTGGGGCTAATCAGGTGGTGTTCTGTTGAGGTCTAATGCCAGCCTCTGGGCGTGTTAGTTCTGGAGTCCCTTGGGAGGGACTCCTGTGCAGGCCAAGGTCAGCTGCTGCCTGTGGCCAGCCCAGAGCCACCTAATAGGAGCTAAAAAGCTATCGGTGTTTGGTCACTGCCTGAGCTGAACCTGGAGGTGTGTGGGAAAGGCTGCCACAAGTGCAGGCTGCCACAGTGACCGAGGTCGGCTGCCACAAGTGCAGCTCAGCAAAAGGTCCAGGGCGCCTCCAGGCATAAGGCTGCCTGACAGCTGCTCATATAAGGCTCAACAACTGAATGAGCCTCAGAGGTACAAGAGTTGGATGAGGCAGGGTCTCAGGGAATCACCAGATTGGAGTAAGTGGTTTTCCCCAGGTTGGTGTAGATGCAGATTTGTTGCCAGTTCTGTGCCTATGGCCACTCGCAAAAGTCTCAGCTTACACCAAGACCAGTCGCGGCCCACCTCGGGCCCACAGACCCCTGAGATTTGTTCAAGAATACTGCAGCTTGGGCGGGGCTGGTTGCCCTCCACCAAAAGTGTCTCCCGAGGTGCGAGGTACGCAACCAGAAGCCTGTTGATTGCTGCCAAAGGAACCTCCTGCAGAGAGCAAAGGGTGGGGCTGGTTGCCCAGTAACCATCCAAAATTGTCACAGGGCAATTTGTGAGTTGGGGTGGGGCCTCAGAGAATCACCAGTTGGAGCAAGATCTCACCAGGCCAATGCAGATCCAGTTGTGTTTTTTTGTGATTTGTTTTTGTTTTTGTTTTTGTTTTTTTTATGGTGACATTGGTTAACGAAATCCATAAATTCAGTTTGGGCCATGTTAGGGGAGGGCTCAACACAGGCAAGATAGAGCTCTCCTATAGGCTACATAGGAAGAGGGCTCAACAAAAAAACAATGACGGCTTTCCCTCCAGCCCTTGCCCTGAAGCCACACAGCACAGTCCTTCCCGTGTGTCTCTGGCACCTCCCAAGGAGCTGCCATCCCTCCACCAGAACCCAGAGTGAGTGCCTCAAGTGAGTGAATCTGTGCATGGGCCCTTTAAGGGGACATCTGGATTTCCAGCTGCCTCCATCTCACCCAAACAGCCAGAATTTCCACTGATTTTCACAGCCAGATTTTGTGGGGACCTCTCTTCCCAGCATTGGAACACTGGGCTAGGGAGCCCTGGTGTGGGGCTGGGGCCCCTCACTCTTCTGAGGGGGCTGAGATATCTCTCCTAATGCTCGACCACTACATATGGGTGTGGGACCAGCCTGTTTGTATCTCTGCCTTTCCAACCAGCCTTGATGTGGTCTCCTCTTTATATCTCTGGTTATAGGAGTTCCGTTCAGCTAGTCTTCAGGTCGTTCTCCAGGTTGACTGCTTTATAATTTAGTTGCAATTTTTGCGTGGTCATGGGAGGAGGCATGCACAGCGTTTACCTACCCCGCCCCACCGTCTTGACTGGAACTCAGATTTGACTTTTTTTTTATAGAGGGTTCTAATGACAAGAGCATGTTCAAGTAATTCTATGAACAAACAGGCATTAACAGTTCAGTAGGTAGTCAAGATAAGTAATAAATGTGGGGAAACATGAGCATGCTAAAAGGAATAAGGACAATACAATAGAAATATATCAAAGAGAGGAAAATTACATTTTTATGTGATGTTCTGACAACTAGGCATTCTAACATTGACAGTACATTTCTGTGATCAGTTGAGAAGGAAGTATAGACACAAGAAATGGAGGTGTTTCAAGCTGAAGAGTTATAAAAACCACAGCAAATGTTTCCACAGCATTCTCCATTACTGTGCGGTTTATTAGTGACTGTAAATGAACATAGAAAGGACCACGATCTTCACCATACAGGGATTTCTTCAACTTCCACTCTTAAACAAAGTCTTTGCTATGGTCACCATAAATTCTCTTCTGGTGGCCCCTTGGGGACTATATGCCATTAAGCATCTCACAAAGATCATTACCATAGAAAACTACTCAGAATCACCAGTTTCTTTTTTTCTTTTCTGTGTTCTGAGTTTCTGAATACCACTAGATTACTTTTCAAGGATAAAGACAAAAATGTCTCATTCTTATTTATATCACCTCACCTAGCACAGTGCCTACCATATAGCAGCAAAGCAATAAATATGTATTGGACTAAACTAAATTATTTTAAAATGCAAATATTCAACACATTAACTCTAAATCCCAAAACATGAGTTTGAGTCCAGATACTGCCACTTGCCAATTCTGTGACTTTGGGCAGTTCATAATTTAACCTCTCTGGGCCTCTGTTTCCATGTCTTTGATTTCGAGATAATGGTTTCTGCCTCACCAACCTCACTGATTATAAGGATGGAATCTGATAATACATGCGATGATAAACCAGAAGTTGTCTCGTGCTATCCAAATAACTCTACTTTTCTGTGGAACCAGGAGTGCCAAGATGCAACAGTGGTAGACAGGTTCCTTGGTCATATCTAAATGCTAGGTTCAATAAATGTAAGCAGGCTTCTTATGAGCAGGTCTTCTCAGAATCTTTCACTTGGAAATTAATATTGTGAAAATATGAGAAGGCTAGAATGAGAATGAATGTCTTTGCTATATGACCAAAAGAAAACAGCCAGTTCATATAAGCTGCACCAAAATATTCAAATAATAATAGTCATCTACATTTTTCAAGCAGGACCATGTGCCAGGTACTATACTTGCATTTTACATACATTAACTCCAGTTCTCATCACAAACTGCAATGTATTATTGCTATTAGTCCCATTTTTACAGATTAAAACAGAGAGAGAGAGATTGAGAGAGAAAGAGAGAGATTAAAGAACTTGCTCAAGATTACAGCTAGTAAATAGCATTTTACATTTAAGGAAAGTAACATTGAGAAATAAGTGACTTAAGGATTTATTTGCTCTTTCTCACTTTTGTTTCTCCTATTTTTCATCCTGCTACAACTCCAATTTATATCTATATTACCTCTGGAACAAAATTTTCTGAAGTGTATTTTATGAAATAAAAGTCCTCAAAACTTTCCCAAGAGAAACTTATTGGTCGAATATGTTTGGGAGATGACACACACTGAAATCCTCCCTTCTGTATACCATAGTGCCGATGATCACACTGAAGCCTCTGAGAAAAACTGCAATAAGGAGTTTTCGTAAACTTCAGAAAGAACTCTGAATCAATAGCTGTTGACCTCCCACAAAGCCAGAGGGCGGCCATGGAATAAACTTTAGAAAAGGTTGACTATTTAATAAGTTAACCAGTAAACGCAGTAATCATTATGCCAGTTTCCTACTAGCAGACATATAACAACATCCTCACCATAAAATATATGTAAAACTGTTGAAAACATAAAATTGATCTGATAATCTTCTGAAATCTGTTCGACCAATTTCCTAAAAATTCTTCAATGTAATTTTTTTCCCGAACTCTGACAGGAAGTGAATGGAAGATGACAGAGATTCAGATCATTTTTATGTGAGAAAGTATGCCCTAATAGATGATTAAATTTATTTTGTTACAGAAAATGATTATCCTGATTATTAATATACGTTTAAATCAATGATTTTAGACCAATGTAAGCATTTCAACTTGGAGGAAAAAACCACTGATAATCAGAACTACTACTTCCCATTTCCTCTTCTAAAACCAGGAGAAAAAATGAAGAACATAAATTTATGTAACCCTATCAGATCAGGAACCTTCAATTACTTAAGAATTATTTAAAACTTCTTTTGAATGAGGACAGTTTGGTGCGAGACTATCTTTGAACTTCAGGTGCTTTTGAATCAACTCAAATAAAAAATACTACATTGTCTCCTTTTATTTTTGGAAAACATTAGGGACATTGCCTGTTTTTGCTACTTCATTGTCATATATTTTGTTAAAATGTCATAGAGCTTAAACTATTATTATATGCTCATTAGTTCTACTGCTTTGGGATGTAATGACTCATATTAGTAGTCTTCATAATAAAAAGGGTTGGTGAATTTTTACTGTACTGTCCTTTTGGGACTATAATTTTTAATAATCTCTGGAAGCTTTTCCAATCCTTTAGTAATAAAGTGCTCTTACATTACCTTTATCATTGATAAGTTCATAAGGACCAGAACTGTCTGTGTTACTTGTAAATGTTGAACACCATGTTGATCTGACAAGTTCCTGACTTGGAGAGTCACTAAGGATACATGGTTAGAATCTAACCATCTTATAAGCGAAAAAAGTGATTTTGTAATTTTTTAGCAGTAATTTTAGACTGGGCTCTGCAATTTAGTAGATGAGCTCATCTTTTTGGAATAGAGTTCCCAGACACCATCCAGTTATTATGGACATGTTCTGATGCTAAATTTTAAATTTATAGAAGAAAAAAGGCTAATATAGGCTATAGTGGCTAATATATAGGCTAATTAGCTAAGTTGCTAGTATTTTCAGGAGGGTTTAATTCCTGGGTAGGTCAATGATTTTGCACTGAGATGAAAAAATATGTCCTAGGGTGATAAGTTTTATTCGGTGATATAAATTAAATATTATTAAATTTGTATATGAAGTATATTTTGAAAATTATTTAATTTTATTTTGAGTTCTGTTTTAATTATAAAATTTGCATATAGTAAAATGATTAGATCTTCAGTGTACAAATTGAGTTTTAATAAATGTATATGCCCATCGTAACCCTGTTCTAATAAAAATATAGATCATTTCCATCATTCTCCACATTTTCTTCTTATTTACTTCCAGTCAATTCTCCTTGCCCTCCCACCTCACCCTTGTAACCTCTGTTCTAATTTCCTAGTTTTTTTGTTTTGGGGGATTTTTTTTGCCTGTTGTTAAACTTCACAAAGTGGCATGTAGAGCATATACTCTTCTATTTGGCTTCTTTCACGTAACATAATGTTTTTGAGATTCATCCAAGCTGTTATATGTATCACTAATTCTTTTTAATCACTAAGTAGTATCCGTTTTATGAATATATCATAATTTGTTAATCTATTTTTCTGTTGACGGACATCTGAGAAGTATCTAGTTTTGGGCTATGATAAATAAATAAAGCTTCTCCTTTCAAGATTTTTATCTTTGGGGTTTAATAGTCTTACTATGATGTGTCTAGTTTCGTTTTCTTTCTATCTGTCTTGTTCAGTATTTGCTAGGCTTCTTTGGTTCATGATTCAAATATTTGTGCTGCCCTATTCTCTTTTTCCTCCTCTTCCTAGGACTTTAATTACACAAATTATGTGACTTATATTTGTCTACAGGTCACTCAGGCTTTGTTCATTTTTTTTCTCTCTGTTGTTTGGCTAGGATGATCCTGTTGATCAGTTTCAAATTTACTGAAGCTTTCTTCTGCCCTCTCCAGTTGGCTATTAAGTCCATGCAGCGAATTTTCCTTTCAGATATTACACTTTACAGTTCTAATATCTCCACTTGTTTTTTTTTTTTAAGGTTTCCCTTTATCTGTTAAAATACTATATCTTTCACTCATTATGGCCATCTCTTTAAGTCCTTGAACGTACTTATAACAGTTACTTTAAAGTCTTTGTTTGCTAATTCTAGCATCTGGGTGGTCTTTGAATCTGTTTCTATTGTTTTCTCTCTTTTTTTTCCCCCTCTTCACTGTAGATCACATTTTCCTGTTTCTTTGCATATCTAGTAAGTTTTCATTATATGTTGGACATAAAAGTTGATGAGTTCTTGAGTCTCTGGAGTCTGTCATATTCTTTTGAAGAGTGTCAGTTTTTCTTTGAGTGGGCATTTGAATTATTGGCAGATAATCTTGAATTTGTTCAGACTTGGATTTACACCTTTATATGGTGACTTTTGCCCTTGGTTTCAGAGTAAACCCTTAGATCTGGAACATCATTTTTACCCCTGAAGAATGAATCTTCTGGATGTCAGTGGAAAGCCCAAAGTGTTTAATCCAGCTTCTCTAATTTGACAAGGTTCAAACTCTATAAACTTTTTCTCTTTTGGTGGGCAGCAGCTTAAATCTCTACTCAGCTTCTTCAGCTTTCCAGCTGTAGCCTTCTACCAGCTCCTTGGAATGTTCTCCATGCAAACATAGTTCAAAATTCATGTAAAAGATTAAGAGGAATTTGTACACATATTTAGAACTGTCCCTCTCCCTCTGGCCCCCTTTTTTCGGGAATTTCCCGTTCTAGTTTCCAGTGGTTTGGACATCTCTAAGCTCCACCTTTTGATATTTCAAGCCAATAACTACAGCCTTTCACTTAGGTTCTAGCCACCCTGAGCATGCAGAAAGAATTCTCTCAGGTGAAGAGTACCCAGTGCATATTCCTTCATGGGAGGGTTTACTCTCCCCGGGCTTCTGACTGCTTTTGGTTTCTCTCCAGTGCCATCAAATAGCTGCATGTTATATTTTGTCCAGAGTTTACCATTATTATCAATGGGAAAGTCAACTGATTACCAGAACAAGAACCCTCAGTATAGTATATTTTTAAAAGGCATTTGTATTGAAATAAGGTTAATTTTTTCATACGTTAATGTATTTTTTGCAACCAAAAAAAAGTGTATGTTTATATATAGGAAAAAATGTCTGAAAGGATATTTTTTAATTTGTTTCTTCTGAGCTACTGTTATTGGTTATTGATGATTGAAATTTTTTTCTTTCTACTTAGATGTGTTTCCTACTTTTCTCTGTAACAAACATAGGTTGAGAAGTAAAGTTCTTCATTCTCCTGGGCAAATGGTTTATTTATAATGACTCTTTATAATAAGATGTACTTGTTCTTCTTTGGTACATCTTATACTATGGTTTTACTAGGTTAAATGTCTAAACCCCTAGTAGTATCTGCATGGTAAACAATAATCTTTCTGCTTTTAGGAATAGAAAAATTGGAACAAATTAAAGTTAAATGGTTTATCCAGAATTTCAAGCATATTGACAGAGTAGCCAGAAATAGATCTTAAATTTTAAGTCCCTCAGTTCAGCTATGTAAACTTCTAAGCCATCAGCATCAATGCATGCAGTTAATGTAGAATTAAATATGAGTAGAGTTAGAATTAGAAATATAAGCCTCAAATATTTTAAAATTCAGTCACTGATTTTAATGTCCTTCCATTAAATCTTTTACTAGAACTCCTAGCAAATAAAAAATTTGCTTGATTTTAACTTTCCTTCAGATAACCCTCCAAGGGCTAACAACAAAAGGGCAGGAAGGCATGCATGGAGATAGCCAGGAATTTCCTTCTTCCCTGGATTGCAAGTTTCTTTATAAAATAGAGTCAAATGGATATTGGTTATTCACTGGTAGGTATGAAACCTTAGCCAGGAATATTTTAATATTTTTACCATATTCTTATGTTTTTACCAAGATAGTTTACTAAAAATGTCATAAAACTATATGATAGAACTAATATTATCTTTCTGAAGTTTCTAATTGAAACCAAATGAAACTATATTCCAGAAGATGCCAAATAAAACTATCTTTTCAAACATCTATAGAAATGGATGAAAATGAAGGGGAATAATTATTAAATCTTAATAGTTTTTGATATTTGATACTAGACTGGATTCTGTACTGGACAGTAAAAATGCTATAAGTACAACTGGCAAAACTGGCATATAAATGATAGAGTTAAAATACCTATCAATGTAAAACCTTCTGAATTTGATAACTACACTGTGGTTACATATGTAAGGGCATATTTTCAACCTACTCTCAAACAGTTCAGAAAAAAATAACATGTTTATATATACATATTTATGTATATACATGAAATTGAAGGGTGAATTTTGAAACAAATTGACAAATGTTTTTAAAAACTGTAAATCTGAGTAAAAAGTATTCAGAAGTTAAGTGTATTATTGCAATTTTTCATAAGTTTGAAATGATTTTTTAAATAAATTTTATTTTTGAATTTAATACATCAGAGATTATTTTCTTAGAATATATTCAAATCAGTTTTTTCCATAAAACATGAACTGTTATATTCTAAAATAAAGTATGAAGTATTATCAATTATAGTGTAAATATAATGTTTTGTCTTACATATATGACATACAAGTTTAAAATTCAAGCAAAAATTGTTCCCAGAATTTCAGAAAATGTTCTCTAATAATTATTATAGATACTACATTTCTGTGTTTGGAGTTGCATCATCACAGATTTTTAACATTTTCTCTATTTTGCCTTGAGAGATAAAAAACAAGGATTTTACAGTTCAGCATATTTCACTGAGACTCATGCTACCCCTCATCCTCTTGACTATTCTTTCATGTCAGGAGGAGATGTGAGTTATGTAGGAGTGAAAATGTTGCTTTCCGTGTTAAAGTCTACAGCAATCTTATTGTCCTATGTTAGAGAAAATTGTTCTTCTTTTTAAAAATACTGATCTGGAATGCTTACACAGAAACCTGGTGTTTAGGAAATAACCTATTGATTGGCTATGTCAAGTTAGAAGCATTGACCTTGAGGCTCTTTTCTCCAATAGGTTTGCATTTGTGGCTTATGAAAGATTGCTATCTAAAGTCAGCTGAGAGCAAATACTCATCTTCTCACACTCAAGATATATTCAAGGTGATGTTTTAGCAAAAAAGATAATGATACAGATAGAAAGAAGGACAGAATACACAGATAACAGTATCGTGTTAACCTGTGACATTAGCAGTTACTTTCTGTATTGCATTAACTGCTTCCATATCATATCACGATGACATGGATTATCATTTTATTTGATGACATGGCTACTATGCTAACTTCGTGTTTAGTGTCCACCTTTAAAAACATAATCAGGAAAACTGAATCTTACAACAGGTTTTCATCTGACTTTAAAAAATACAATTGATGAGGGAATGAAGAGAGGAAAAGAATGCCTACAGAAATTAAATAGGAAAAAGTACACTAAATATCTTTATATTCTTTCGTCTTTGCTATACTGTTTACTTTCAGCAAGAAAAATGCTTTCCAGTTGGGGCTATTTTATTGGACCATCCATATGTTCCAATCTTATTCCTCTTTGGTCAACAGGAAGTAATCGTGAACTTTCCTAAACTCTTTAAAGGATTCTGTCTATAGTGATATATATAGAATATTTATCCTTAAAAAATTAAGTGAATTGTTTACTATTTAAATTCATTCTTTGATACAGTTAAGCTAACCAGTTCCAGAAAAGAATATGAAAATGGAGGGGAGGGGCGGTGCGGGGGATCTTAATTGCACCAAAATGTCTTCTAAAAGTTTACATTGGTAGACCAAAGATAGCTATCATTTTCCCATTTACTATACCAACACAAATCGATGTAGTAGGTCTCATTGCTTTAAGAAAGAAATAAGCAGTCAGCTACCTTAAACTGAAACCATCAGTTGGCTCCTACTCTTGTAGCTCTGTACTGTAGAGTTTAAGAGGCTGGCATTTACACTCAGCTACTTCAACAAATATTTATCAGGAGCCTCTATATGTCAGGCACTGCCCTAGGCAGTAGGAAAAAAGGGTGAACAAAACAAAATCCCTGTATTCATGGAGCTTATGTTCTTATCTGTTAGCACCATGACCATTAGAAAGTTCAGTAACCTCACCAGACATCAGTTTCTTCATCAGAAAAATGAGGATAATACTACCTACTTTGTAAAATTATCCTCAGGTTTACATGAATTCGTGTATTAAGGTACTTAGTGTCATGCCAGGAACATGGTAAATACTCAATTTTAACTTTTATCTCTTAATGGTGATAATAATTACTAGGAATACATATTATAGCCATATTGCTTGCTTAAAATTGAATTTTACAAATTCTCTCTATGCTATGGGCTATTTATTGGTAAAGATTTGTGGCTAGAGTATAACACCTAGGCTGAAAGTTTTACAGACATGCTATCAACACTATTTTAAAAAAAACAACTCTTGGCCTTTCTTCCTCCCAGTCACTTAAGCCCCCCTTTTTTGTGAGGAACCATCTATTTGAGCACATGTCCTGTTAGCCTTCAAAATGTCTTGAGTGGCTATGAAAACATATTGGTGACCCCAAAATCACAAAAATAATTTTTCACCAAAATTCTTGCCAGAGGATGTAACCTCAGACTTTCTGTTACTCAAATCTATTAGCAAAAATAAAAATAGTACAATTATCTTTAAAAATATAGTTGTCTAAAGGAGACAGAGTTCATCCATTTCTTTAGATGTGTTTAATTTTATCTCTTGAGTAAACCATACTATTGCAGTCTATCAGGTCACCTGAAACATATTATCTTTATGTCCTCTGAGTCGCTTCTCCCAAGTTGCTCTTTAGTGTTGTATCATAAGTTTCCACCAAGGATACAAGTGTAAAAACCAATTGTTCTTCTCTACAACTGGTTTGCTTTTATAACCTGGATACAGTTAATCATGATCAGTTGGTTGTATTACCCTCCTTATATCAGTCAAATTTTTGGCCATAATCTGACAATTGTTCAGGTATTTCTATTATTAATCCTTATGTATTACTCTTACCTTATCCCTGCCTTTATCCTATTTCTCTACTACTTTTACTCTTTACCCTTTTTTCTTCTATTCTACTATAATGTATATGTAAGTCATCTCAAATGCTTATTTCAATACAGGATTTGAATAAATGTTAAAAAAGCAAAAGCAACTCTACTACTGTGTTCTTACTATGATATCATTAAATTTTTCACTATTAAATGGTTGTAGAGATGTATAAATTTTAGCCCTCTTTTTCACAGTTTGTAAATTTTTTTCTAGTAAATGGGTTTTAGCATTCTTTATTATTGGGATTCCTTAAGTACCTTTGTCTTGATACTATAGGTTTTAGTATAGATACTAAATAGATAAGAACTTTATTTACAGCTTCTCTTAGGAAAGTTTTCCACAATCCATGTTTCTACTGATGGATATAAACTAACCCAAAAGCATTGAAATCTGACCAGCTGAAGACATCTTATTTTTAGTAACCAACATCTTTTTTACTGTGTAGATTAATTCTCTACCTTAACCTTGTAAGTAGATTCCCATCAGTATGATTTTTTAAATATTCTCTGTGGAATATAAATAAAATAATAGATGCCATCCACCTATAGTGATGACCAAAGGATATAATTGAGATTCTTTGGGAAATAATTCCCATCCATTGCTACTTTAACAAGATCTAAGTAATAATTCTGACCCTGATTTTAAGACACTTGAAAAAATGACTTTAATGGCCCTGTAGTTAAATTTTAAATGTTGCTGAGAGCTAGTCTACAAAACAAAAAAATGGGAATAATATGTACTTGCCAAATTTTGTAACATATGTAAAATACACTTTACATCCATTACAATATGTTAACACCAGGATTGTAAATATTTACAAACCCAGAAATAAATTTAATTCCAGAGAAGAAAATTTAATGCCTTGAGAAATAATGAAGGATTTTAGCCTGTGGGTCTTCTGGACAGTTACAGAAAAGCCCGTATGAAAAACTATTAGAGCTATTAGAGCTTTGAACTATCTTTTAGGATGAAGTTCAGTATGGAGACAGTAAGGATAATTAATTATAAATAATTTTTATCTTCTAGTAATTGTTTAGCCATTATCTGATTCTGTTCAATTTTTATCATAAAAAAGTTTTATCGTAAATCAGCCCTTAGTTGAACTTAATGTTAATTTAAATGCTCATGAGTATTCTCTGCCCTAATTCTCTGAAATGTTATCTGATATTGAAGTAATCAGTCCTACCTAATATGTTCTCATGTCATTTTCTAAATTAGTAGTAGGAATTTACTACGTTTACATGACATATTTGTGAATGTATGTATTTAATTTAATATCAATGCATTTTTATCTTAGTGGAAGAGGTTTAGTTTATTCTACACGTAATAATGGTGTTGTGTAAAGAAGTTCAGGATCCTTTAAGGATTCTTGCAGTATAGAAGTCAGTTGCACTATGAGATTTTTTTAAGGGACATTCAGAGAGGAAGTGCTCTGGGGGACAGAACTGGGAACGAAATTAAAGTAGTACCAGACAGCATGAGAGCAACTCTAGACTTGGAGGCTGAATGTAACAAAAATAGCCTATCTCTACATTACCTTAACTGAGATGAAAAGAAATCACAGTTCTAGGAGCATAACTAATATTCCAGAAGCTGTCAGTTTCCATCATCAGGTGACAGAGAGCCTTCATGACCAGTAGTCAGCAACTAGATGACATTACCTGACAGGGCTGGGTTTTTTGAATGCATAGTCAAAAATCAATCAAAATAGAAAATTTAGTAATTTTATGCCAGTTTTATATTATTCATAATAATTTTCTTTGTGTGATATTTTATTCCTCTCATTAGTTAATGGTATGAATACATTTGAGTCTATTTTATTTATAGCTTAAAGTTTATAGCTTAAATTTATGACTGGAAGAAATAAAAGTTATAAGAATTAGAAAAGAAAAAACAAAACTGAAAATTTTCACATATGATTGTTTATGTGGAAAATTCAAAATCGATAGATAAATTTTTAGGATGAAAAGGGTTTATCAGGGTTGCTGGATATAAAATCATTATACAAAAATCAGTTGCATTTTTATATACCAAAAACAGCAGTTAAAGATCCATTTATAGTAGCATCAAGAAATAAGCAATACTAAAGAAATAAAGCTAAGAGGCATATTATGTTCATATAGTTGATCGTTTAACATAGTAAAGATCTCAGTTTTCCCCAATCGATATACACATTTAACATAATTCCTTTCAAAATTCTAACAAGATATTTTTATAGATACAAACTTTTGGAGTCCCCAAAACCACCCTCACTTCTGATACCAACTGCAAGCGGGTGTCCCTAAGACCACGTTCAGGTTAGATCATTTGCCAGAAGGACTCACAGAACTCACTGAAAGTTGTTATATTCACAGTGACAGCCTAGTACAGCAAAAGGGTGCAGATTAAAATCAGCCAAGGAAGAGGCACATAGGGCAGAGTCCAGGAAAGTTCCAAGGATAAGTTTCCAGTTATCCTCTTCCAGAAAATTCATGGAAAGTACTGTCTTCTCCCAGCAACAGTGTGTGAGAATACACATGGAGTATTGCAAACCAGGGAAGCTGAACCAAGCCTTGATGTCCAGAGCTCTTAGTGAGACTCAGTTGTGTTGACATGATTGACCACCTGCCTGGCTAACTTTCGTCTCCAGATCATCCAGAGCTCAAGGTGATACCTTTTGGGGCAAGGTCAATCCTTGACTGTGCAGTAGATATAGACAAGGTTATTCTAAAATGTATATAGAAAGGCAAAGAAACTAGATATACCTGAAACAATTTTGAAGAAGAAGGAAGCTGGAGGAATTAATCTACCCAATTTCATTATATTATAGGCAAAGATGCAGAGAAACTAGATCACTCACACATTACTGGAAGGAATGTAAAATGGTTCAATGACTCTGGAAAACAGTATGAGTTTCTTGAAAAACTAAACATGTGACTAATATACGGCCCAGCAGTGGCACTCTTGAGCATTTATCCCAGAAAATATTATTTCACACAAATGCTTATACATGAATGTTTATAGCAGAATTTTTCATAATAGCCAAAACCCTGGATACAACCCAGATGTCCTTCAGTAGGGGAACATGAAATATTAAACAAACTGTGGTACATCCATACCATGGAATACTACTCAGCAATAAAAAGGAGCAAACTATTGATACACAACCTGGGTAATCTCCAGAGGATTACACCAAATGAAAAAAGCCAATCCCAAAAGTTTGCATGTTGTATGATTTCATTATATAACATTCTGGAAATGACAAAATTATAGAAATAGAGAACAGATTAGTGGTTGCCAGAGGTTAGGGGTTGGAAGGGAAGTGGGTGTGACTATAAAAGAGCGATCTGAGTGATCTTCGTGGTGATGGAAATGTTCTATATCTTAACTGTAGCATTGTCAGTATCCTAGTTGTCATAGTTTACTATCGTTTTCTAAGGTATTACTATTGGGAAAAATTATAAAAAGGGATACAGGATTAATCTGTTATTCCATATAGCTGCTTATGAAACTATAATTATCTCAAAATAAAAAGTCTAATTATAAATAAATGACTTAATGAATGAATCTAGAAAATTAAGTACAAATCTTCTTTGGAGAAAAATGATAAAACTAAGAGGCATTAAAGGTAGTCTAAATAAATGGCAAGATGTAATATATTCATTGATTGGAAGACTCAATATCGTAAATATATCAGTTTTCTTCACATTGGCTTTCGTACAGTTCCAAATCATTAAGTGACTGGAATAATTAATAATGACTACTCTACCACATTCCCCTTCCTCCTGTTGGTTGCAACGCAAAGGTCTGTGATTTTTGAAAGTCTGACAGAGCAATATAAAATGATACTGTGGATACAAAAGTTCATATAATGATTCATTCGTGTATTTAGACTACTAATAGCACTTTGTTTTGTAAATTCACAAGTTTATACTGCCATGCATGATCTTCTGTATGCCTCCATTTTCCTAATTTCATCATCAAAATAATATAAAACCATAGAAAATTTCTATGATTCTATGTTTTGTTATATTTTTAATAACATTTAATAAGCATCAGTTTTCTGATAAATTCTGTTCTGGACAGTTGTTTGTACAACAAACGTCTGTTAAGCCTCAATCGTGATTTCTGGAATAAAAAGTTTTGAGGTAGTAACCTCCAAAGGATTTGGAGATAAAGCAAGGTGTATTTCATATATGAAATGACTAGTTAAGTAAAACAAGTATATGATAATATATACCATATACAAAATACTGAAACATGAAGAAAGGAAGTAGTTGGTGTGAGGAAAGGTTAACCAAAGAAGGCTTATTAGAGGAAGTAAATATTGAACTAGATTTAAAGCAATTAGACTTATGTCTTCTGAAAATTATTTTCTTTTTCAGTACTTAACCAATTCGTAAATATTGACTATATTACGAAGAAATGTCTGTGCAACTTTGGCCTATCACAACCTCTCTGAGCTTTAGATTTTTTACCTGTGAAATGAAGCTGTTATATGAAATTTTATCCAGGGTCCTTTCCAAATCTTTACTATTTTATATTTGATACATTTCTATCTGCATCTAAATTTGGACCAAACCAACTACATCTTGGGAATACAATACAAACTCTTAACAGTTAAAGTTTGATTCTCTGACACTTTCCTAAACCTCTTGATGCTAGTAAATTGTATTTACTAGATTAGCACAACATTTTAGCTAAAGAGATCTAGAAAATACTTTCACTATTTGTCAGTAGTAGTGGACTGTGGATCACCTGAATCTATCTCATCAGTTTGTTGGAGAGGCAAGAAAAACACTCTGCTTCCTTTAGCTTTAGTTATATGCAACTGTCATCATATTCCAATTTTAGAGGAATTTGTTTCTTAATTCTAAAAGCTAGCATACACTTCAGTGTAAGGTATATTTTATCAATCTGTGTTGAAGATGAGTAAAGTTTGATTCCTGCCTTCAAAAACTTTATAATGGTAATCTCTTCTCCAGCTAGATTCAAGAATCACAGATGCCCAGTCCCTGAGATTTTGGAAAGGTGTAAGCAATGTCAGTTGAGCTGGGCCTGAGAGATTGCGGAATACTGATAGAAGAGTGAAGGGATAAACCCAGAAAAGAAGACTAGAGCCAGAGGATGGAGGGCTTTAAACCAAATGAGGGTATTTTTACATGATTTCATAGATTATGAGAGCCATTGAAAATTTTTGAGCAGAGAAAGTGATATAAGACACAAATGATACTTTAGATTTTTCAGCTGGTAGTAGGGCACAAGGTAGAGGAGAAGCAATTGAAAGTGAAAGGGCTGAGGAACCAGAGGTGTCAACATGTATAACAAGAGCAGAATTGTTTAGGAAAATGCTGGGTCAACTTCATTTTTTAAGAAAATGTTTCTGGGTCAACTTCATTTTTTTTTTATTTACTACTTTGAAATATTATTTTATTAGATTCTCAGCTTTTACTGAATATTACTATTACTGTGTCATTAATTTATGTACGTGAACCAGCAGCAAGTGGATTTTATACTCTGAAGTGCGTAGGAGAGGAGTGAGCCTCAGAGAATGCTGTAGAGGTGAGAGAAGTTGGTAATTGCAATCAGGAAGGGTTAAATCCATCATTCTAACTCCCCGCAATCCATTCGTCATTCACCACATACCAGCCAGTGTACTTTTAAAAATGCCTGAAACTCTGCAAGCAGCTCTTCCATTGCACATGGAATAAAATTCAAACCGTTCACTATGGCTTTTGAGACCTCACATAGCTTGGAGGCTGCCCACCTCTCTGAATCATCTCTTCCACTCTCCCCTTCACCTACCATGCTCTAGTCACTTCAGCTTTTCTGTTGCTCTACTATGACAAGCTCTTTCATCCTCAGAGCACCTGCTTTTATTCTCCAGAACTCTACCTGCAGCATTCCACCCCAGACCCTCATCTTGCTCCTTCTTGCCATTCAGGTCTCAAGTCACAAGTCTTCTCCACCCAGTCTAAATTGAAGACCACCTCTCTTTATTCCAACTCATTCCTCCTCATTCTCTTCACATCCCCCTATTGTGTTTTCTTCATAGTGCTTCTGACTCTCCAAAATAATCATGTTCATTGGTTTACTTATTTATTGCCCATCATCTGTACTAACATGCATGCTACAGAGTAGAGCCTTTATATATCTTGCTCACCATTGCATCCTTAGCCCCAAGAAATAGTACACGACACATAATAAATACATGTGTGAATATATAAATTAATCACAGGACCTCTGGAAAAAACTATCTGCCAACAAAATATATCCTTTAGGATATATTCTCTCTGCAATTGAGAGAGGAGGACAACAGAAGATTCAGATATTTGAACTAGTTAAAGGTTTTGTTTTGTTTTGAAATAAGGAAAGTATTTTCCAGTTTATTCTTCAATCTCACCCCTCCCTCCCCTCCCTCTCTTCTTAATCTTCTCAATCACTATCCTTCCCTCCTCCACCACTCTTCCCCACTCCCCGCCGCTTACACACACACACACAGTGTCAAACTAGTAGCCATAAGCCATAGGTACCTAGCTAGAAACAGACAGCCCTTTTTGACAGTTTTATTTTAAAATGAGGTGCAGTAAAGCTCTTTGCTGATTGTGTTGGATAATCAGATCAGAAACCTGTGCTTATAGAAATAACTATTTTTTGGTTCTTTGCATTCTCTTGTTTAGTGTTTTGTGCTCTTACAATACTTTGGAAAAGGCAACTAAGAAGAGAGCTTTTGCCCACATCTGGGCTCAAATTTTAAAGAGAAACAATATCCCTGGTGGCCAGGCCTTGTGGCACCAGTAAGAGTACTATATGAGACAAGAATTAAAACTAAAGAAAGCACTTCTACACCAGCTGTCTGGGTTTGATAGGCAATTGAAGCAATAAAAATGCATCCATTTTTTATTGGTTAGGAGAAAGTTTATTAGAGGTCTGCCAGGTTTGATGTAAGAGACCCACAGCTTCTACAGGCAGTCCACTCTGCCTATGAATAAATTTACTTTCATACACTTGAAACAAATATAATACTGTATGTCAACTACTTTAATAATTAAAAAAAAAAAAAAAGAGTGTTTACAGAGTTGTCTCCCAGGATCTTAAGCTGCCCGGCACCCTATTCCCACACCCTCCCACACCCCCTGCCCCCAATCCCCTTCGTAGATGAGGAATATAGAAAAGAAGCTGAAGGAAAGGCCAGGCTGCCCCAGAAACTGCAAATGACTCAAAAGTTTCTACCTCTGATTTTATGTCTTCCTTTCAGCCTGTCTTTTATCTCTTGGTCAAGAGATAAGATGATTTGCCTTTAGGGTCTCAACCCAATCTCAGCTTTAACAGGCTTGCCAACAGTGTTAGCAATGGAAAGAGACTTGCCTGTACCTTACACAAGTAATTTAACAAGGCAGTGCAACATGTTTACTTAGCTGCTCTTGGCATTTCACTTATGTAGTCTCAATGAGCACCCCACCTCACTCCATTTATTACCCCCACCTACCCACCGACAGTGTGACTAAGTCTCACACTTGTGCCTTCCAACTTGGAGAGTTCATTAGGTACCCTTCTTAGAAGCTCAAGAATTTATTTTAAAATGAATTTTAGTAGTTATATTTTATTTCTTTTTAGAAGGTACATTATTTTTCAGTGCTCTGGTATTTCTCTAATTCTTTATAACAGTCTAAAAATAACTGCTGATGTGCTCATAAGTTCATTAGTTAATCCCACTGGGACTCAATAATGCATATTACAGACCTCCTGATTTTTATATATTAGATTTTCTCAAGAATTCCCCTACCTGTTATTATCAACATAGCTATATTGACAGGGTCTTCATTACTTCCTAATTGCCCATATTTCTTTTTCTTGTTAAAGATCAATTTTTAAAATCAAGCCTTGTCATTTTGAAAGTATCATAGACATGTTATTCTGTTAATGTTTCATATCTTTCTAGGTTTTTTCTTTACACTTTATCATAAGAAACTTATAAAATTTATTCATTACTTTTTCTTTAAAAATGAATTATTTTGGTTTGAGAGGACTTGGGGATGTTAGTAAGAGGGTAGGGACACATGCTAGTTTTTCCCCAAAAAACAAAGATATGAAAACAATATTTCATATTCAGACATGATTTTGTGAAGTTATATTCCCTATTCTAAACCAGATTCTAAGATGTAGAAATTATTCCATGACCTTTTGGCCTATCACCATGCAAAATAAGGCGACTAGCAATAATTAGAATAGTGAATGGCTGACCAAGAAAATGTTCTAAATTATCTCTTTGATAAGAACTTACTCAGACTGTCCATCATATTGTACTAGTAAGCCTCATCTCTAACAAATCTCATGTATGTGTGTGTATCATTTGAAGAATGATTATTTGCTTTCCCAGAGAATTCTCCACTTTATTAAAAGGTTCGTTGAAGTAAATAACCTACTTCTTCCTTTAAAAATATTCTATTTATAGAAATTATATTTACATATAACTTTTTAAGACACCTGCTGCATAAAAGGAGGTACAGCTTCAGACTAGTCTACATCTGCCACAGTAAACATCAGGATTTTGGCTGCTAACTCAGTAGCATATTTTGGCATAGTTTTTGTTTCTCCCACCCCCACCCCCCACCAAAAAAAAATTCTAAGTACTAAGATCAAGTGAAGAGGAGTGTGGACAAGGCAAACTTGTAAGAAACATTTAGATTGAAGTCATCACATGAAGAAGTAAAGGGAATAGACAAGGCAGAAGATACAGCAATGTTTTCTTCTCTCATCCTATTCTTTGAACATTCCCCTCTCAGTGCTATTTCCAACCGTTATTGTTTAATTTCTAAATGCTATTACATAAATGTAGACACCATCCTTCTTAGTTCCATTACAAGACACTTTTTCTTAAATACAGAGTCTTTTGGGAAAACAAATGACATATTTTAGCAATTTGATCTTCCTTTTATGATTTATAGTCTCATCCTTCATACTCAAAGTTTCCGATTCTTTTAACCATTTATGCTTTCTTCACTGCTTTGAAATTTGCTATAGTTCATTTTTTTAAAACAAGTGATAGATAAGAGATAAATATTCAGTGTAGTATTTTAATTAGAAGATCCCCGACCCCCTGCTTTTTGGTTATTTCAATGTATAACATTAGTAACAAAAAGTATTTTGGGAAGAAAAATTAAGAAAAACAAAAGGCACTTTCTACTCTGTATAAGCATAAAAGAGAAAGCTAGAATAGGGGTCAGATTCTAGGGAAAATTAATCCCTAATGAAATAAAAAAGAATTAACTATTCATTTTTATTTAAGCTGACCCTTGATCATCTAAATACTTCTATTATAACAAGTGTTACTCAGTGCTTTTACTTGAAATAAATCTTGAAATAAATTCTAGAGGTAACATAACCCACCTACTTATAAAATTGCTAAATTATTGTAATGCTCCAGTTCAAATATAGAAGGAATAAAAGAAAATAACTAACATAATAAAAAATAATATGCATATCAATATTAAAAGTGCTCAGGAAAATCTACATGAGAAGGCATACTATAATAGTCAGATACTGGTCCTAGGCATAGAATCTTTATGAATTCAACAGTTACAAATGCAAGCTGATGCAAGTGTGTTTATCGGCAACTCAAGTACTGTGGGCAGTGATGCCATCAGAGATAAGATCTCATGTGGTAAACCACTCTTGGTGACATTCTGAACAACATACATAAAGTACAAAATCCCTTCAATTTACATGGTAGTTGGATCATGCCAAAAATACTTTGTGATTATTTGTTAAACAGATCTAAATTCTAAGCTCATTTAAGTATAAATAGGTTTTTCAACTACATGAATAACTGGTAGAACATTTGAAAACCATGTGGAATGCATAACATTTCATCGTGCTGTACTGCCCTGCAAACTAAAGGATGTCCACCATCCCTGTGCCTTCTTCCAGTAAATATGAATAGCTCCTTCCAGTCATCTTGACCACCAAAAATATACCTACAAATTTCCAAAATGCCCCCAGAGGCCACTACGATGCCTATTAAGAACCACTGATTGAGACTGAGCAAAGGCACTTTTTTGTAATGAAGCACTGAGATCCTGTACATTTTATTTTGATACCGAATCAATTTTATAGATTAGGAAACTGAATATGCCCCAGAGGGACTTATCCAGTAAAACCAAGCCTTCCAATCCAAAAGGATACAAAAATCATTCCCTGAGAACATGACATGTATTTAATATGAGAAACCCCTTTATTCCTTACATTGTAGGAACCTCTCTAGATTAGGAAAATGGGGAATTGAAAAGTGGAGAATGTTCACAGTCTGTTAAAAGAGGAGTTTTTGATAATGGTAAAGTCTTGGTAGAGGAAAGACCAGGCCGTGACTATCAAACCATGTCCGTCTCGTAATAGCATGGTTAGTGCTAAATGGACTAGTGTCCATGTTACCTACACATCATTGTAGCTAATTAATAAATGACTGCTTTTTTTGATTGGCCTAAACTTTCCCCTTTTATATCTTTTTATAAATAGATAATGTAATGGCCTAGTTTTTCCGTCCTGATGAAATGATTTCCTATAAGATGCTATATTTTAAGTACTAGAAAGCTGCTCTCAGAAGTTTCCATTCTCTAAGCATCACTGTGGATAGATATTCATATTAATTTGTAAATATTTTAATTGAACTTTGGCCCCACATTTTTGAAAATGGTCTCCGAACATGGTCTTGAAATGTGTATATGCAGTCCCAGATGGACATGCAATTAATTACCTAATTTCCAAATGCTATTTTAAAATTATTAAAAATCTACTTTCAAAAATTTGGAAAAGAAAGCCATTTTTCTATAAAATAGTCATATTACCACTCCTTAGTTTAGAGAGAGGTCTCCCTCCCCCATGCTGGTCTCTAATTCAGTTTCTAAGCTACCTTGCTTATTACCTTTACTCCTAGCAATTTTCTTTCCTCTGACAGAGCACACATTCTTATTATTTATACTATTAAATTGCCTGGGTAAATGTTGAGAGCTGGTGCAGATACTTAGTTATCTCAGGGAGTTTGGTCTTTTCAGCCCAGGACTAATCAAGCAGAGGGTCATCATAAGCTAAAACTAAAAAGCCTTTGTACTGATTTTTATCACCAGGGAAATTTGTTCATCCTTCAGAAGGATTGTCACCAGAAAATAAAAAATAAAGGAGTTAATATTGCTTCAGACCACTGACTCCTTAGGTCCCTCTAGGTTCATAGATGGAATTGGTTTTCAAGGGGTGGGAGGAATTATGAGAAGAGTTCCCTAAGAAAGCTTACAAATTGATCATAGTCTTGGTAACACTAGTAAGTGTAAGTGTGATCACTATGGAGGAAATGCCAAATGAGCCTGGAAGCATGGGAAATGAATAGGAAAAGAGACAATTAACACCTTTTTTTTCTCATTGTGTTTGGGAACTGCCTTGTAGTTTGCATCTGAGAATAGTCTTTCAAAAAAGAGAAATACAATTGATTTTAAAGTATTTTATTATTGTAAGTGCAATTAGTAGTTATTGTTGAAGTGAAACTAGAGTTGCAAGCACTATAGTGACAAGTATTTTATAAACCTGTCCAGAAACTGGCCCCTTCCTAGATATACTCATAAAATATTATTTAAAGTTGATGTGTATAAGCATGTGTAGATGCTCACTTGGATTTGGAGAATATAAATGTCTTCAACTTCAAAAAGAATTCTTTAAGAGTATCATCTGAATAAATCAGTGAAAATTATGATAAATATTTGAATGTTAAATATATTTTAAAGAACTTGAAAATGTATGCACCTATTGATGCAGACAGGCATATATATAATTTTTTCCCAAGAATTATATTAAGATTTGACAAAATCCAGTCAGTCACTTTAGGATTTGCCAGGATAAACCACATTCATCTCTCTCTCCCACTGAATAACATTGAATTTTGCCCGAAATGAGTAAGCAAATAGAGAAATGACCTCATTTTTTAGTTTGAGTACAGTAGTATTGGGAGATATTTCTCAAGGATATGACTTCACTACTGGATCTTAATTCCAAATGCAAGTTTATAAGGCCAATCTGAGAGAAGAGGACAGAAAGCATCCTTGTGAGGGCACCTATAAAGAGAGGGGTTCTCTAGTAGGGCCAGCTCCCACAGCTAAGTTGCATGCACAGAACTGTAGCTTTCTGCTCTCTGGTCGACTGCAGCCATAGCATCCTTATTGTTGTAACTCCCAGATTGTGATACTGTCACAAAACTGTTGCTAGGCAACAAATGTGGTTACCAGGTCTCAGCGAATAGCTGAAGGGGAAAGCAAAGTGTTGCACCATTGTAGAGTAACCATAGCAATGACCTACTATTACAGACTAAAGAATTATCATTAACAATGTTAAAGTATCAGACAGAGGGCCCTGAATCTGGAGACTTCCAGGCAGTATCTCTCTGCATAATTGAGTGATCTAGGAAGAGATTTCAGCTGTCTCAAAGCTACTCATTATTTCTATAGGAGAGTCTTAGTGATTTTTATTTTTTAATTAAAATTTTTTTCAGTTATGAAGCTACTGGTAAAATGACATAAGCTATCACAAAGAGTCAAAAACAGATTAATGTCTTTATCTGTTATATTTACATCAATGTTACTTTGCTTGTTAAACTGAAGGTAGATTTGATTTGAAAAATACTATACATTAGTATTATATTGAAGCCACAGAAAGCAGCTGTAGTAAAATAAAATAATCCCATAAATTGGCAACTAAACCTGCATTTTCTGAGTTGAATTTCGCCTGACAATATAGGAGGCCTGGACGCTCTTTTAGTAGTCACTCCTCTGAAACCTTTAT
>NW_006436298.1:23316390-23316724 GCF_000325575.1 Pteropus alecto | reverse complement strand
TATGAGGCAAGAATTGTGGGCAAGCCCTAAAAGCTTGAAAAGGCAAGAAAACAGCTTCTTTCTTTAGCGCCTCCAAAAAAAAAAAAAAAAAAAAAAAAAAGGTAGCCTGCTAGGACACTTCTGTGCAATCTTTTTTTGTATCTGGTCCTTCTTTAAGCCATCTCGCGCAATCTGGTCACAGTGACCTCGCTGAGGCAATCACGTCTAACAGCACGCTTTGGGGAAGAGTCAAGAAAAATCCGATTTGTGGGTTTTTCCCCTTCTTCGGAAGCAAACGTGGGTGCTGTGGGGTGGGTGCAGAAGCCCGATTCCTCGCGCTGAGGAAACCAATCCC
>NW_006436298.1:23305386-23316067 GCF_000325575.1 Pteropus alecto | reverse complement strand
TCGAGGGGCGGAGGACCCGAGGCCTGCGCCTCCGCTCGGCCTGGCGGTCGCCTCCCCAACTACGCGGGCCCCCGGCGAGGCCCTCTCTTAACCGAATCTGTGTTTTCTGCAGGCACCGACCGTCACGAACTCACTTCCTGGAAGAGCTTCCCGTCTATTTTCAAATTTTTTACCGAAGCCTCTGAGGCCAAGACCAGTTCCCTCAAGCCGGCTCTGACGCGGCGCTCGCACCGAATCAAGCATGAAGAGCTGTAAGAGGAGAGCGAGCGAGACAGGGGAGGGGACGCCCAGGACCCACACTCGAGCATGCATCCACCCGGCTCCTAACTGCTTGTCGTCGGCGAGCAGACTCCCAGCCCCTCATTAGATTGTTTTCTTCCTAGAGCACAGGGTCGTGATATATACATCTAAATAGCGTTTTGCATTATTTCTAGATGAGTGCAACTGTCAAAGCAATATGGGTTCACTGGTCGTGCTTCCTGCGGGCTGAGCTCGGGCTTCGCGCTGCCCGTCAGCGCGCAGATTAAGGCTGACAGCGCCCTGCCTGACGCGGCCCGCGCTCCTCTAATTGCCCTGACGAAGCCCGCGCCGGCGCTGCGGGGCTAGCGGCGTCTGCGCGGTCCTACAGCCCGCTGCAGCGCACCACTGCTCCCCCACCCTCGAGCCCTGGCCCCCCTTAATCGGGTCCATTTTTTTTCTTCTCCGAACCAGAGCAAACTTTTATTCTAGACTTCAAACTTACTTTTTAAAGTAGGTTTTTCTCTGAGGGCGTCTATGTCTCTTGTTTTAAGGAAGTTCTCCCCGCCCCTCACACCCAGAAAAGCCAAATTTAAATTCAGAACATGAATGCCATGATATACTATGTAGTTTTGGGAGCGCAAATTGTTCTCTCCCTAACAGTCTATTTTCATTCAGAGACCAGGAAAAAAACTTTTGCATAAAAGTCTATAAAATGCTAAATCCACATTACCGCTGAAAATCCTTGCCAGTTGAATATGAGATTTTTTTCACTAGTCTCTAATTTCACAAGAGATTGTTTCAACCAAAACATAGCGATGAGCAAATCTTTTACATTTCTGTGTGAAAGACCCTCCCTCTTTTCAATGGACTTTCCAACTTTATCATTAGATTTGACTTGACTTTTTAAATATATAATGTATATTGAGTGGCATTGTAATTTAGATAGCATACTTGTTTCGCTTTTTTAAATCTTAATGTGGAGAAAGTTTATTGTTATTAATCCTAACTAGAATGATCTATTCTGATCTTTCCTGGAGTTTGACCCTTTTAGGGATAGAATTTTTTGTCATTAAGAAAGTGAACCTGTGTACTCGAGCCTTTTCCTTCTGAAAGGCTAAGTTGGTCTAAAATGATTCTTTTAGTTTTCTGCTCCACAGAAAGGGAAAGACCTGGTGTGAAAGTTGATCTCCTCAGTGCAGTGGTATAATTTTTAATAGTACACTTCCTCTGTAGGGTTTTGCCCTACAGCTTCAACAATTGTCTTTTGATCCAGCTAAGATCTGGCCAACACTGTGAAATATAAGAGGTAAAATAAGTTAAGATTTTGCTGATTTTTATATTCAAATGTTAAACCTTAACGTTATCAGTTTTTAATTACCTAGTGAAGATTCTGTTTCTAATGGATGAGAATCAGAATTTAATATTCATCCGTTTTTAAAGTATATGCAACAATATGCCTCTCTTATTTAAGGACATGATAAAATGTATCCAAAATGACTTAGAACTGACTCCTCAAAAAAAATTTAATTAAAATAACCACCATATGGATAAAATGTTTTTGTATTACGAACCGATTTCAGCAAGTTTTTAAAGCGATAATATCTCTGGTATACAAGTATATTAATTAGTTATTATAGTTTCGATGATGGCAAATTAAAGTGATCTTTTTTCAGTAGTCATATATGCATATATTTTGAGGTTATTTTAGCATAAACAACATAGGAAAAATCAAAATGTCATCTAGCTCTCAGATAGCTTAAAATGTGTAACCCCACCAATGTCAAGCCTGTTGTTCTGCAATCTTTTCTATTTTAGAAGAAGTGGTGAACTGTATAAAATAATGGTACCTTCCATTGAGAAGATTTGAGAATCGATGTGAATCGAATATATTTTTCAAAGTGTTATAAATTGTGTGGCGTTTTCAGTACATGAAAATGTTCACAGGAAACTAATTTTGTTGCATTTTTTTAAAATCGGCACTTTTGCAGTGCTAAATTTGTGAAGCTTCTGCAGCTGAATTAGAGCAAAGTAAATATGCTCAGTTTATAAATAAAATCACTCCTTTTCTGTAATTTTCTCACCTCTCTTTTTAAAAACCTTTGCTTTTAACTAGAGTAAATCGCTGTTTAATTGCCTTTAAGACTTTAAAACTACTGGATTGTTAGGCGTTATTTAACTATCTATAGAGAGCTATTTGCAAACTTAAGTTGTGTAAATTTAATTTCTACTTGTGGATCTGAGCTGTAGCCACCCAGAGAGAGCTAGGCAAACCATCCCAGACCTCCAACTGCTAACCGATAAGATTCCTTGTAATGTAGGATTTTTTAACCTGTTGATTATGGGTCTTTTGGTATAAATGTAATAATATCATTCACCTCAATTTTCCTGGAGTAACAACAATCAGTTAGTAGTAAGTAGCCCGCCTGCTTGGAGGTGACAAGTGTTAATATTTCTGCTCTGATCTTCTCCTCCTCATTTTGGTTTCTTCTTTGGTTTTGAGATAGGTAGAGGTTTAAGTTAGGATGTGGGTTTGTTCGTTTTAATTATATATTTGGTTCTTAGAGTTAGTAGAATGAGAATCAAGGAGTTAGTGATAAATCTAAGATTCAAAATAGTCCTGTTAAAACTTAAAAGCCAGGTATTGGCTTTGGAGCTTTCTAAAGGTACCTAACCATGCAGCCATTAAAAGTTTTTATGGATTTTTGAAGGGGGTAGAAATCTACTTGTAACAATTGTTTTTTTTTTCCTCAAGTTTCTGCCTTGTGCTTCAGCCTGGATTGCATTATTGTTTATACCCCCTCCCTCCAAAAAATTAAGTAAAGCACAGGAGTTTTCTATATATTATATATTTCTGTTTACCATTTTTAAATAAAAACAATTTTCCCAACAAACAGCAGCGTATTATTCTTGCTCAGAAGTTCATTTTCTCGTGTATAGAGATTAATAAAAGCAGAAACCTAAGAAGAATGGTGAGATGTCGTCAATCCTTTACACCTTATAGGTGCTTACTATTACTATTATTGTTGCTATATGGTAATATCCTAACTCCAGTTGAGTCAATATTTGGCTTGGACCTTTCACAAAGCTAACATTTTTTTAATACATCTGTTTTTAACATCTTAAATGTTTTCTTAGCTACTTGGAAATTAGAACCTGTTAAACTATCATTTTATAAAGTACAGTTTAGTATACAGTAAATAAATGTGTTTTCCAAAAGGAGTCTGATCAGATTAAATTGTTTCCAAATCCTTATATAAATAAATCCCTGATGTATTATGACATCTAATCTGAAAATATCTTCTTTACATTTATTTTACAGCTTTTTCTTCTTTAAAACCTATAACTCCTTTGAGAGAGTGTGGGTGACAGAATGTTAACTATATTATCAGTGCTGATAAGATTTTTTTCATGTTTCTCTGGATTATCTGGCGTTCCAATCCAAATACATGTGTGTCTGCTGTCATAATTATAGTTTGTAACTCTAAACTGACAGGTTCATTTTGGTGTTTGTAGTTCTGATTCATTTTAGAAAGATTACTATTACAGAAAGTTTAAAATTTATCTCCAAAACTTTCCCTATGCCTCTGTAGAGAAAAATGTCTTTAAATAAATGTAAAACATTCTCATCTTTGAAATATGGGTGGCCAAAAAAAGGGGGATAATGGTGGTTATTTTATGATTACTTATTAGGTGCTGTAATAATATAAAATAAAAGACTCCAGGAGGTGCTCCCTTTCAAAAATGGAATACTTTCCTTCCTTCCTTGTATAGAGTGACTGAGTGGGAGTCTCTTGAATTGTTCATCTTCCTTTTATCTAATATCCTATTAATCTCCAAAAAGATCAGTTTGAGTCTGGGAAAGGGTTTTTAATCAACACTTCACAGAGCTTAAAGCTATCCTACCCAACGCGTCAGCTTTGTTAGGCGGTTTTAGATTTAAAGCATTGCAACTGTCATGCACTGTACTAAAAGTAAAGAACGTACACCAAGTGGAAGATGTTGAAAAGAGGGAAATAGCACAAAGTCGATTAACGGAGATTCAAGAATAGAAGTAGCCATCAAAGCATTCCAGCGTTTATCTCAAAATCTATGTAGGGTTAAGGAAAAAGCAACAATGATAGTTTTAAACCCCACACTTTAGAGGGATGAATGTTGGTTTAATTGATTCATTTGGATCGATGTTTTTAAAGTTTCACACCACTGATCTTTCATGTAGTGATGTCTTTAGCAGTCAGTGGTCTGACATGAGACTTCTCAGATTTCATCAGGGGGACTCTCCATGACATCTGAAATTATGCAACAGCCTGTGGGATGGTAACTTTGGAACTGGGGGACCTCGATGCCAAAGAACATGATTAGATTGAAGAGCTCTTGTTAATTCTTAGCACAAAGATTTCAGAGACGTGATAATTGTAAATGAACCATAAATGTCAAAATCACCAAATATTATATGGTGGCCTTAATCGCTAGATAGAAGAAAATCATCCTCAAAAGTTTGGCCATTAAGTGGATATCATGCAGTGACCAGTATTTTCCCCTTGAATATAAAAAGCTTGAAGACGAAAATTTGACTTAATCCATGAGGCCTTACAGGCAACTTTGCCCAGTCCTTTGCCCTGAAATTTGTCAAAAACTTTTCACTATATTTTTGCATTGTTGGAGTTGAGTTCTGCTTGAAATTGACATGAGATATATTTCCAGAAAGAAATCTAGAGAGGCCCAGCATCTTTCCTTCCAAGTCATTCAGCTTTTTTTTCCTTGGCTATTACATCAGTTAATATTGGAGACTGTCATAGGTAAAATAATGTTGAACTGTACTTTGTAACCAGCCTGCAGTACCAATACAAAGAATCTGAAATGAAAAGACAACCAACACCCTAAGAATGATATGTCTCTTTTTAAAGTTTACAATTTGAATAATGAACTTGGATAGAAACTTGGCAGGAAAACAAACCATGGCACCATCACATCACCAACCATTTTCACTTTTCTGTCCAATTTCAGAGTGCATGTGTTTGTGAGTATTTCACTAGATCAGTGACAGCTCTTTATTTGCATAATTATATGCTCTGGTCTGAAGAGAAAACTAACCCCCAAATTTCATGGGTCACCAAACTGCAACAATCAATGTTTTATCACGTATGCTAAGCAAAATCTAAGAAGCTATATGAAGTTTCTTGGGGAGTTTTTACTCCTCAGAAAATTAAAGAGTTTTCCTCTCCTGAATAGATTCAAAATCTTTCCAAGTTCTTTGTAACTGAATTCTGTTTGAAGGCAAAACTAGAGATTAACATGTAGATCTGGATCTTAAACTCACTAGCATTACTTCAAAGTGGCTTAAGAAGAGCAGCATTTTTGGAACACTAAACTTAAATTCTAAGTACCATCCTTCGTGCTATGAAGAAAAATGTTGGTCACATTATGATCAGCCAAAATGAAGTCTGAACTACAATTAAATATAAAACTTCCTTCTTTCTTTGAAATAACTCAGGGTTTTTTTTAAAAAAAACTAATAGAAAAGTATATATAACCTAAGTGTTCATCAGCAGATGAATGAAGATATATATATATATATATATATGCATGTGTGTGTGTGTGTGTACACCACATACACATACATATTCATTCATGGGGTACATATGCCCATTCTACCAAAAATAGACAACATACACAGTACGTATATGTCTTTTTCAGTGCCTGTAACATAGTAGATACTCAATATACGTTGGTCACCAGGATTATTTGTAAACTTATTTTCTTTTAAATGAAATTTTCAAGGCATCGTAATAAATATCTTTTAATGCCTCAAGTTTATCTGCATCTGTAAATTCTCTGTATGTAACATGTATTTGTGTGTAAAGTGGCTGAATTTCATTAAAAGTTATTTAAACCGTGTGTGTTTTTAGTTTGAAGGCAATCTGCCAGACTTGAAATACAATGGAGCATAGAGACACATGCAGAGAGTGACTTGGTTATGGAGTTATTAAAATCCTAGAAAATATGACTTAGGCTGCTAAAGAATATACTAGGTGCATAATTTAATTATGCTACACAAGGACTTAAGTATGAATTTCATTTAAAAACATAATACAATGCCTTTAAAGTGATTTGTTTGTAATAATATATTAAAAGTTTATCAGGCAATATACTGTCATCAAGAAAAAAAGAAACACTGAGTGGAAAGTTTAAGAACTGCATAGCTTTGAAATATTTTATTCTGTATCTTGAAGAGAGAAGAAGGGTCTTTAGGTCAGGTATGAGAAATTTTTCTAAAATATTTCAGGTGAAAACCAATTTCTCCCAAGTTTTTAATTAAAGTTGAATTTCAAATGAAAGACATTTTCTTTCTCTTGTAGTCTAAAAACTTAAACATCTGCTAATCAGGAATGCTACCCACAATCACCACATCTCACCTTACTGAAATGTTCACCTAGTTTTAAACTCCCTCTTGGGACACCCCCATTGTCTACCTCCCCGGAAGTTGCTGTTTGGACTGAAGATCTTGGATTCTTCTTGGTGAAAATGCCTCAAAATCAAATCTGTAAAAACAAATAAATAGAGTTTAGCATTTTTGTTAAATAAAATAAGTTGGTAAGCAAATGAGTTAATGTTACTGTCTAAACAACTAAGACAAAAATAAAGAGTGGAATGCTCTTAGATTACTGTCTAAAGGTTTATAAGTTGAAAACCAAGTGCCTCTGAGTTAGAGTAATTTGCATTTTATATTTAAGGTATAACCTCTTAAAAGGAAAAGAATAGACAATACGCATACCAAATTACTTTTTTTTTTCTTGCTCTGATTGACCTGTGAAGAAATCTAGCTATGAGTTTCAAATAAGCCTTTCAGTTTTCTACCCTGCCTGGGACACAGAAAAATCTGTTATTTCCCATTGAATTCCACACATGAAGGGATTGACCCTGTAACTGAAAGGCCTAGATTTTCTCTTTTTATTATTTTCATTTCTTTTGGCTCAAATGCCACCTAATCCCATTGTGTCTGAAAAAGGTATCTCTAATCCAGTTCATCATCATGTACTTCCAAATAAATTTCCAAAGTCTTGTTTTGTCATAATGAAATAAATGGCTTTTCCCAATAAATGTTCATATCTTCTCTGGATACTTAGATAATCAGGATTTGTCAATTGAAGAAATGATAGTTTGTTTTGGGGGGTTTGGGGGGTTGTTTTTTTTTTTTTTTTTTGCTCTTGCTTTGCCTCAGTAAATTAGTATCACCCCCTGAAATAACCAGCTCTAAAAATAACTCTAGCACAGAGTGTCACAATTTGGCTTTCATATAGTTTTGAAAGAAAACCATTAAAATTGCATTGATCTTACAAATATTGATCTAGTGCTTGATATCAAATATCAAATGAGATGCTGTCAGTTGCTGCTGATTATTGTGTCAGCTGTTTGAATTCTTGTCCTTTTCCTTCTTCATTGTCACATGGATTCAAGTTACCGAGGCTAAGATTTTCATGATTAACACAATTAAGTTTTTTCTGTTTTTCACGTTTCTGATTTGACCCAATATATTATTCTACATGAAATTTGTTCACATGCTTACATATCTATACCCGCACACATACATGCACATACTTTTGTAAAAACATGTAAAAACTTTTTTTTTTACAGAAATGACCCACCTACTAGGTAGGCTATGTTTCTATTTAGTTCTTTATCTTAATTTTGAGATAATTTCTATCTGTATCCTGCTTCCTTTCTGGTCACCTACCTTTTAAGAAATCAAATTTGTTTAAGAGGTTGCAGTTGTTAAGAGTACATTTAGAACCCAGAATGAAGTCCTATCTATTTCAAATTTACACACACCACACACACGCAAATACTACAATAGGTAAATCTCTCCTTTTATTCTTGCTGACAAAAATATAATTGCAACCTTTGGCCAGCGTGCAGTTTAGAGAATTATTTAAATGAAATTGAATTTGTATATTTTTAATACTTTCCCCATAAACTCATGCTAAGTCATGCTACGTTTTTATATCCTGTCAGATCAGGAAATAGCTAAGTGCCTTTGAATATGTTTAAGGTCTCAAATCACCCTTTTTCTTTTTGCCTTCCTCTTTACTTCTTACATCAAAAATTGATGGTTACAGTACTTTGAAATATAGAAATCTTTAAAGAGGAAACCATCCTATAATGACCAGTTAACACTGTTGTCTGACTAAGCTGTACAGGCTGAGAAATAGAGTAGAACCCTCCTAGAGTACTGTTTAAATTGTACGTCTACGTGCGTATTTTCCACATTCGCGAGGCGGGAGCGGTGGGGGGCAGGGAATTCCCAGCCGCGCGAGTTGCTGGTTTCTCTTCTCCTTTTACACCTGAGCTCGGTTTGGGTACAGCGAAATGAAGCCGCGTTCTTCCCAGCACCATGGACAGCGCTCCGCGCGCCCCGTTCCCATTCTCCGCCAGAACCCCGAAGTTCTGGCCCTCGCCTGATTCTTCTCTCCGACCATTCACTCGCTATAGGAAACTGGCTCTGGAAATCTTAGGATCTGAGCCCAAAGCGACTATGAGTTTAAAAAGTACAGGTTGTGGATGGAGAGCCTTGTTTGCTCCATGCCCGGTGTTAACAGAGTGCCCCAGAGTTGACACACCATTTGCCTGCTCCCCGATTTTGCATCTTTGTGAGGAAAGAAGCGCCACTCTCGGTCATTTTTGTGGCAGAAGTCTTACCCCTACAACTTTTTTTTGGCCAACTTCTTACCACCACATCGTAGCTGGCCAGATATGTACTGGCTCCGGTTTAAGAGGTCTGGACTATGAGCATATTCTCCCTGGGCTGGTGATCTCAGTCGCAGGAGACCTGTGTTCCAGGAGATGTACGTGCAGACCCACCCAGCCCTTGGTCTCACGGCTGGGCTGTCGATCGGTCTGGTGCTCCCAGGTACTAGTTGATTATTACCTCCCGAGGGAGGTAGCTGCGCAGCGGGAGCCCGGCAGGCGGGCTAAAGAGCCTGACAGTAACTTCTTTGACAACATTAGAAAGGGGATGCGTCTGGCTCAATACCCACCACCACCTTTTCTACTTGCAGACCTTAACTCCAAACTCCAAATTTTGATACATCTCCCTATTTGGCTTTTTTTTTTTTTTCCGTGTCATGTTAAGTAAAGTACAGTAAAGGAAGACTTTCCATGTGGTATCTTTCTCATTGCATGGTCTCCCCTGGAAACATTTAAGTCACCACTCCTAAGACACGACTAATTTTTAAAGATTTCAAATTGCACATTGCTTTATTGAAACTCGCCTCACTTATTGGGCTTTGAGTGAAATCTCTTCCCTCCCCCCGGAATACTTCTTGTCATTACTCTCTTGAACTGACTCTGAAAATGAAAATATTATATTTAGAGCAGATGAGATGGCCAAAAACAAAATTCTTATTAAATATCAATTGTACAAAAATAGCTTCAAGCCAACTTAACCCAATTTTTATCAGAGAGGGTCAGGAAAGTGAAAAGAGGAGAGAATCCTGGTATCTTAAGTTGAGAAGTTTCTTTCCCATAAAATAGCCTTGATAAACTGATTTCAAAATAGCTTTTGTACAGTAACATGAATTACAATACATTTCAGGATAAAAGTATTCTCTATTTGGCATAATGTTGCAATGAGAATTTTCCGTGATTTTTTAGTTTAGCGATTTAGCTTCAAACTCTGTTTTATATCCCTTAAGATGTACAAATATTTTACTGCATATTTCACAGGTTAACAATTTAGTCTTTCTTGTAAAGTGCTGCTTGCACAAAGTTTTTGCCCCCTCTTTAGTGTGCAAAATCACTGCTGAGTTTTCCCCAAAGATCATTTTTCCTCACAGTTTGGTCATTCTTGCAGTCACAGGAATCGTTTTTTGCTAAGATAAGTTTGTGCTGCTGGAGAAACTCGGGGCATGCCGGGAGCTATTTAAAGAGGCGGCATGACCCTCCTATGAAAACTGGGGAGAACTCACATTGAGACAGTTTGGTAGCTCTAGTGTGCAGGGTAGTAAACGGGACCTGTTGAATAATAGTGTCTTGGAGAGTCACATATTCTAGACTGGAGTCCACCTCCCAAGATCTGAACCCACAACTGAAATATCTCCACAATGTTTTCATGTCTTTTGCTGGTATAATTTTCAGGAGCTCGATCCATGAACTCAGTTTCCATTTTTGGGTAAATGGCATATTTCATTCTCATCTTCTGGAGGTTCAGGAGCAAGAGAAGGGAATCAGGTGTGGGGAAGAACACGGGGCTTTCCTTTGTTGGTACAGGACAACTGCAAAATTTTGGGGTAGAACACATGGCACTTACTAAACTCTTGGGAGCCTAGCATTTGTTCCCTCAGTCTGAGTTTCGGAGAATCTCTTTCCTTCACTGGGGATTTTCCTTAAGACCTGGGGGATGGTGTAGCTAAGATCTCCATTTGAATAACCAGGAATGTCTTACTTA
>NW_006436298.1:23295999-23305297 GCF_000325575.1 Pteropus alecto | reverse complement strand
AAAAAAAAAAGTATATTCTTGACACAGTTTCAGAATGACTTTTCTGGGCTATTCTAAGTCAGTCAGAAGCTCTCAGGATGGATGGATATTTCAAGACCACTTTGCCAGAGACAAATGTGGAGAAAAAAAATACAGGAAGCTCATTTAAAAAATAATAATAATAACAAATGAAAACATTGAGTGATATTGATTAGCTCCCCCCAAAGGAGTTTCTCCAACGATGTTTGCTCACCACCTGTATGTATTCGATGATGCTTTAAACCATTTTACTGCATGGTTAGCCATCTTCTCCCTTTTTTCAAGCTTTCCTTTAATTTCAACTTAAGTTTTCTAGAGGATTGCTGCTGTTCTATCCATTTTTTCCCCTTCAAAGTCTTTTAAAATGAGTTTCCTTGTCTCCTTCTCATTTGTCAATGTCAAATACACACTGCCTATTTAGTTAAAGAAAAGTGTGTATTTCATATGTTATAAAAGAACAGGCTTCTTTATTTGGTTTCTTGGAAATCAATAATCTCGTAAGCACTTGCCAAGACCCCTTGGGGGAAGGGAGAAATGTAAACAATAACTACCAAACTACAACATGACAATGTTAGTTAAAATATGCTGGATGATCTCTCAGATGCGGGTAAGAGGGACCGACTCAGAACGGACTCCCGCAACTATATAAGAAGGGATTACACAGAGGTGTCTTATGCCTCACTCCATTCTCTGCAACTTAACCCAGGGAGCTAGCTATCTTGGAGAGTCGGGGCAAATTATAAACTTCCTTACAAGACATCTTAGTAGCTGAACTGGTCTTCAAATAATTGAGCTAGAAGATGGCTGGATGACCACAGAAAAGTCGCAAAAGACAGTTGCCCCCATTAAAAGAAACACCGTGATTTCAGTCTTTCTTAACATAATCAAAGGCTTTGATAACACTCCTTTATTTTGTCTCATGCTGTAAAAGAAATAATAATAATAAAAAAATTATTTTTTGGTCTGGTCAGACAAACTTTAAACGAACTTTAAATAAATTCAACCATTTAATGTCTGCTTTTTAAAGTTAGTGTGTATGAGAGGAAATATACAAAGCATTAGAATAATTGAGTTATACATTAAGCATCTAGTTGTTTACCATTGGACGAAAGAAGACACCTAGTTTTTAACTTAGCCACTTTTAAAACTATATGTGTTCCTGGAAAGTAATACCTGACTGGATTAAATTTGCAGGAGATTCTAAACTAAGGTGTCAAGAAAGTAATAACAAATATGAAATCTCTTAAGAGCTGGGAGGGATTTATAACCCTTTGAGAATCCCTTGATCCACTGGAAGCACAACTCACTCAAATTTGAATTTTCATGATCAACTTTCAACCCTGAGAAAACGAGAGCCATTTGCTTAACTTAATCTGGAACATATGTTTGCACCAGTAGCAGGTTTTTGGGTGTGTGGCTGGGGCTGATCAAGTTGTAAATTTTCCGCTTTAGGTTTTCAGCGCCTGCTAGTTTCAGCCTAACACCTAGAGAGACTTTGCAGGGTTCTTCACCAAAGAGCCAAAGTTTGACAAAAGGTTTCCAAACCACCCAGCTCTTCGTGTTACTGGTTTTCCCAAAGATGGGACATGCCTGTACAAATTAGTTCTCTAAATCCTAAAAGCAAGGAACAAGTTAAACTCCCTTTTGTTAAAGTGTTTATAAAATGTCTATATAGAGATTTTCTTTCTTTTCCTTTCATTTGCCTTTCTCACCTGCAACCTTTTCTTTACGGGACACACAATAGTATGAGAGTGGTGGGTGCTGTAAAAGGGACATCTTCATTGGACAAAACAATATACAGGTCTTTTTGGTTCATCTTATTTTTTCCCCCATCAAAAACTTAGAACTATTGATTTTCTGTCTCATGCTTCAACACAAAGGAGTTTCCAAAAAAAGTGTTTTGACTCTCTGAGAAGAATCACCCAGTGATTAAAATAAATATACGTTAGAATCTACAAGTCATCCTTCATGTGAAACAAGCTTTGTGGTGGTTTGTATTACTAATATTAAAACATATCTCTTTGTGAATATGAAATTTAGTATTTTGGGCTTTAAACAAATTATAATAAGTTTTAAATGAATTAATGATAAATGAAAGTAATAAGTTTCCTAAGATCAGCTTAATTCATCCTGAAATGAGAATGAGTAGTAGTAGTGGGTGCTGGAGGTAGACTCTGGTGGTAAACCTCAAGGATTGTAAATAACCATCTGGACCTGCTGATTTATCTTATTCCTGAAACCGTCAATCAGATTACTGGAGGAAAAGTTACTAAAGTGCTTTAAAATGCATCCAAAAGAGTAATTGAGCCATAAATGTGCCCTAAATTCAGGTACACAGTTTCACTAAATTTTATTATAATATGGATTAAGATGGGCAGTTCCCACTTAGACACCGCCTTAATCAAAAAGTGAACAAGGGTGACAAAAACAAGAGCAATAATAACATCACCAGCGCTGCTAATCAAATGCCCACAACTACTTGAGAATAGCAGTGCTAAAAAGCCGCTTTAATTCTGAAATGGAAGGTCCTGAGACACGGAGCGCCATCTAGCAAACAAAGTTAGTATCAGAATGTGCCTGAGTCAAGCACAGAGCGGAGACCAGTGAACTGGGAGGCGAAGGGAGACTTCAAGATATACTTGAAGACTCTACTACCGGCCCAGTCTCACCTGAGCCCAGCGCTTCCTGCAGGTTTCTGCTCTTCTCGCCACCAGCCAGCTCAAACAAACTTAACTACTGAAATGAGACAGATCCTTTCTGCCTCAAACTAAGGCTAAAGGACAGCTCCTCGAAAGGTTGCTTATTGTCTTTAATTAAAACAAGTGGCCTTTCCTTTCTCACCCCCAAGCCCCACCAAACCAGCCCAGTGTCTAATTCTGCACCTTCCTCTCCAGATAGACAAAAGGCAGCACCTGAAAGGCTCACCTTGGACTGACATGACTCCCAGGGCTTCAACGTAGAGGAAAGCATATCGATGGGAAGACCTAGCAGGATTTGAGAAGTCGTTTCGAGTTTACAAGGCTGCCCAATCGTCTCCTGACAGGCAATCCAAGCTATCTTTGAGTGGCATAAGACACAGGGTTACTTAACAAGCCACGGATGGTCATAGAAACTGAATGATCCCTTCTAAATATGAATAGTATAACTTTATTCTTCTCCAGGCAACCAGGTCTTTGATATTTCCTTTGGCTGAAGAAAAGTCAAAGGTAGCTAGACAGCTGCCAAATACCCCTGTTAGTTTGTAGCTTGAGGGGAAAAACAGCACTTTTTCCATTTTTTAGGTTTGAATGATGTTACCTAATTATAAGAATAGTCTGAGGATCAGGGTTAACAAAACAAAGCTCCTGGGATTGTGATATAAAGAAAGTAAAGAATAATCTGCTGGTTTCTGTATAGGCAAGATCCCCATGTTTTCTCTTTAAACCAGTCGATCTGAATTCAAAAGACTGAAAGGCTTCATTTCAATATGTCCTTTCTAATATACTTCTGTTGAGTCTGAAATTTCATTTTAAGATTGGAGGAAGAGACATCCAGTGTACATATATGCTAGCCTTAAACTACTCCTAATTTCCTGCTATTGAATATTGCCTTTTAAATAACTCTGATTCATATTGTTCTTAGAATACAAAGCAAGAGCTTGGGTTTTCTATTGTTCTATTCCCTACTCCTACTTCACATATACGATTTTCCCCAGTGAAGTATTTTGTTAAAAATAAAAAACCAACCAACCAACCAAACAAACCTTTGAAAATGAATATTAAAATATTCCAGTTGAGTTTTAAGTGCTAGTCCAATCTCAGGTTTGCTTCTCAATAAAACAGGCATAACAGATATGAAATAACAGTTCTTTTTATTTTCCTTCTACACTATTTACTGTGCAAAACAACCGCTTTGAGAATAAAGGAAGCATTAGATAAGAATATGCTGTAAGTGCTTATTAAAATATCTCTACAGATTATAATATTTACAGGAAAAAAAAATCCCACAAAAATTAAAACCTACCCAGCAAACCTAAGCCAATGAAGAGGGAATTTCAGGGCTTAGTTGACAATTTACAAAACATCTAAAACATTTCTATGAAACCTCTTTTTCTCCTTATACTTGAAAATATATGTAAAGATCTGAGGATGGAAAGTAGATACAATTCACACTGCCTCTTCTCTGAAGTTCAGAGAAGTTCTCAGGACAGTCTTGCCTCGATCACAATAAAAATTTAACTTTTTTTTTGGTGTCTTGTTAAAAAGCACATTTCTCCCATCAAGGTCTTCTTAAACACAGAATCTTCTCCTAGACAGGGTACCCAGCTGTTTAATTTAACATTGATTTATTGCTTTTAAAAGTAAATTTACACACATGCCAGCAGCGCTCCGTTTTGTTTCCCCAGACTCTGAGATTTATTTTCTACTTAGCGCTTGTCTGACAAAACAATGTCCTTTAACTTTATTACACATCGATGAGGAAATCTGTCTTATTTTTGTTTGGATTTATTGCTGTGTTGCTTGTGGGGACTTTTGTGATCTAGAAAGGCTAAGGTCCGAAAATAAATAGAAAATTAAACAGAATTGATCACAAAATAATAATAAAAGCTGAGAATATGGCCCAGCATATACCAACCTGCTGGGGAGTACGGAGGGGGTGGAGGATGAAGCTCTCTTGGAGAGCACAGTTACCAAAGAAGGAAAAAAAAATAATGGGCAGGTAGCATTGAAAGTTAAATAGCCAAATCTGGGTTCTGTAAGATCTCCAAGTTCTTGGTTAAACTGTATTTGGAATTATAGAACAGAGAGGCGAATCTGCATGCCTCCCCACCCCGTGGCCGCCTTACCTCCGTGCAGAACTCCCAATTATCACATGTGCGTGATGACTGAGCCCAAGGGAATTAAGATGGACTTTGAAGCAGCTTTTACGGTACACTTCATCTACATTTGGGTTTTCTTTAGTTCTCATTAAAAGGGCCACTTTCTTCTTTTCATTAATATACTGTCTTTGTGTCCTTCATTTCACACTCTAAAAAAGTTCTCTCATCAGATCAAGAGCAAAAAGGAGGGGGTGACATAATAACCATCATAATCGTGATAACAACAACAAACAACTGGTACTGTGGGTTTAAACCTTTTCTAAAAGAAGGTTTTCTTCTCTATAAGGCATGGTCCTTCAACAATTAAAGAAAAAAAGCTGGGGTTGAGAATGGAGATAATAAAAGTGTTTCTGAGGTTAAATTATAAATACTACAGGCAGGCTCTAGCAATGTGTGGTGTGTGAGTGTGTGTGTGTCTGTGTGTGTGAGATGAGCTTCCCTCTCCCAAACTGATTTCTCACAGAGGCATCTAATAATCACCTTAGAGGTGTTCAAACAAGGACACTATCTCTTTTCTAAGAAGTAAAGATGAGACAGGTTTTGTCATTGGGGTGAGGGAGAACTTTGTTGTAAGATATTCTCTTTGTTTCCCGCATAAATACACCATCTTTAACTAAAGCCTTCTGTCTGAGAGTGTGACTCTGCTGCCTTATCCATTCTGGTCAGTGAGTCTACAAAATCATGCTAAAATATTTCAATAATTTTTACCAACCCAAGAAGATTTTTTAAAATTAATGGATCATTCTTTCTCCTAAAACACATCAAAACACGTTTGCACACGCACTTCTTACCTAAGAAAGAAAAGAAAAAAGAAAGATCTGTCTTTAAAAGGGGGGAGGGGAAGTAACTCTTCGAAACCTTGAAAATTCTCCTATTCATATTAGGAGCTTATTTTTTTTCCTCCCCTGTTTGGCCTTTGAAAAGGAGTCCTGTCACTCAGAAGGGAGCTGTTTCTTCCACCTCCTCCCATCCACCCACAAGCCGGCCCCCCTCAGCCTTGCATCCTGGCCCTGGCCCACCCCGCGGCCCTCCTCAACACACAGTTTCTTCCAAGTGCTTTTCAAGTAAGAGCCGGAGAGATGAGAGGTGCGGCTTCTCCAACGCGGAGCCAGACAAGTACTTCTCCCGGCAGAGCGCTGCCGGCGCAGCCAGACCGAGACTTGCAGTTCCTTTTCTGTCAAGAAGCCACTCGGCACCCGGGCTGGCGGCCCCTCCCCGCGGCCGGCCCGCGACGCGGCCCTCGGGCCCGTCACGTGCCCGCGCCCCACGGAGCCCTTTGTTAAGCCCCGCGGTCCACGCGCGGCCGCAGCGGCTGGGGCGGTGCCGCCCAAGGGGATGCTCCCAGCTGCGTGCGGGGCTATCGGGCTTCGTCTTCGCTCTCCCGGACGGTTGAAACACCTTGGGCGGATGCCCCAAGCACTTGGCAAATCAGGATTCCCATCACTTTGGGGAAACGGGCCTGGGCCACCCCCCATGTTTCTAACCAAAGGCACGAAGTGGGGTGAGGGGCCCAGGGAAGGAGAGCCTCCGCACAAGATTGTAACCACTGCGCTGAATTCCCTCCTCCTTGCCATTCCGCCGGCAGTCTTTTTTCCCCCGTCTCTTACCCTCTGCCACGCTCAGAGGCTCAGTGGGTGGGAGTGTGTGTGTATATGTGTGTGTGTGTGTGTAAATGTATTTGTGTGTGTATGTGTGCAGTTAGGTGGAAATTTCATAAAAATATGTTCTACACTTATAAACTTGCTAGGATGGGAGAGTATGCTCTCAAGTAAAATCACTGGTGGGAGAGTTTAAGCAACTTATTCGGGAGGAAATAGGGGGTCAGATTTGGTCTAAGTGGAACATCTGCAAAACATTCAAGCAGCTTATTCAACAAAGAATCTAGCCATTTATTGTAGAAATAATAAAAAGCCACTAATGATTATGGTTCCCACCCCTTCCCCCAAAAGGCCAAATCCTAATGAAATAATTCAAAGGTAGGCCTCATTTCCTAATAGTGGAATTAAACAACAACAAAAAAGAGCCCAACTCAACTTTCCAGCTCTGCCTTCTTAAGGGCCTGGGAACCTTGCTGAGAAATTAGGTAAATAAAAGACAACTTGGAATTTCTGTTGAGCTCAGGCTGCAGTGCCCAACTTCACATAGTTCTGCCTTGATACACAATTAAATTACAGTAAATTCCTCTTTAAATAATAAAACTTGGAAGACTCTTCAGGATTCGAAGATGTCTGGGGTTAAGTAGCTTTAAAACCGTCAGTTTTTAAATGGCTTGTGCAATGAATAGCTACCTTTAAATCCTAAAACCATTATAAACATGCTATACATCTGGGTGCCAGTTTATCTCTCCATATTTCTTTTTAAAATGAGGAAAGCATTCATAAAAAGCTACTTGGCACACTTTATTTTAGGAAAGCAGATGTTAATTTTTTCACGTATCATTTTATGACCAAGTACATGTGTAACGTTGGAAAGCATCCAGAACGCCTCTATTATTTGCTAAATGACTGTTAGTTGAGGCATATTATTCTCAGCCTAACCATGGTATAGGTTATATCAATAAAGTAAACATCTGTGGGTTGTTTTTTTTTTTTTTTTTTCTAACCAGGAGAAGGGAGTATAAAGAATTACTATAAACGAGGGGGGAAAAGAGTTTGGGTAGGAAGAGCACACCTGCGTTGCAGCAAATAGGATATTTATATTGTTCGGTGCAAAACAAAGTCCTTCAGTCGGGCACTCGGGAATATTTACGTGGCTGGAGATAAAGTTGAAAGCCTTTCCCGGCGTGCCAAATGGGATTCTCCCTGTGGCCTTCTGCGTGGCAAGATAACAGGTACTGGAGCGCTCCTGGAGGCGTCGGGCCTTCGCCCGCCGCAATCCCCTCCCCGGCCAGCCAGCCGCAGGCCCAGCCGGAGGTGAGCCAGGCGCTAGGGCTCTAGGAATTCCCAGGAACCGCAGAAATTTCAGCGGGGTTCCCAGCCTAGAAATATGCTCAGGAAGCGTCCTCATTTGCCCTTCGTCGCTCGAGGACCCCGGCACCCAGGATAAGCCAGTGGCGTGATAATTAATGGAATACAATATTTATGGTCCGATGTATTGACTCTGAGGCAAGCACGCCATGTAGACAGTCCGTGGGGGTCTGACAAACAGGGGGTGAGTGAACAAACATAATGACCAGAGTACTTATGTCTATCCGGTTTATTCACTTAAACCCGAGGTAGGTAACATCATGATAAATATTAATATCCACCTAGACAGCCTTGCCATCCTCCTAAGCTCTCCCTTTCTGCGCGCTGCCCTTTACAAAAAGGCCAGAGAGGAGGTTTTTAACATAAAATGCTGCAAATATGAAAAATAGGTCACCAATAAAATTGGTCTCAGCATGGAGCGTAATTGCAACAAAGTGCCGCCGAGTAAAATCGAGGAGTGAGCTGGCTGAGGCGGCACAGTCGCGAACCATCTGGTGTGTATTAAAAGTGGTGCTGTAAATATTGCTGAGAGCTAATGCATTATCGGCTTCTATAAGTGCACAGGGCCTGTAAGCTTTCCATATGTTAGAATATGTAGATCGGGTGAGGGTAGAGAAAGGTGTCCTATCAATCACCGGCTTCTAAGGCATTGTTTTGCCTACTCTTTGTGGAATTTTGACCAAAAAGTGTAGGATATTCATTCTCACTCTCTCCTCCCCACCCCCTCTCTCCCTCTTCTTTCTGTTCGCTCTTTCTCTTTTTCTCTAGCCCTTTCTCCCAGCTCCCTCCTTCCATGCCCTCCTCCTCTCTCCCTTCTCTCCAAGGGGATAGGTTGGCTTTGCTGACGTCACTTCACATCAGTAAAAGAGAGTAACTGTTTCAGAGAGAGGGAGAAAAAATTCATCTGTTTTTCATCAGTGCTAAAGTTTTGCCTTTTTAATAGAAATGAGCTGCCCAGCCTGAGTACTTCTCCTGTTTTGAAGCTTTGGGGGGGGGGGGTTGTCAGAAGAGATTGGGAGGTTTTCTTCATCCTGTGAGTTGAATTATCCTATAAATGGTTCTAATGCCAGAATCAGCTCAAATAGGTAAAACTAATTAAAATAAGATGCAAAACTAATGTCGTCTAAAGAAGATTTCACATCCACACCTACTAGGTTACTTTTGCCAGGGAAGGTGGAAGACTTCTGGCTCCATGACATTTCTGCTTTGAGTCCTGGAACTTCTTCTCTTCTCTCCAATTTCTCTCTTGTTATAATTCCGCCCCCCACATACCAAAACCGCCACACACAGCACAGCTAATAATTTTCCTGCTGTCACATTACTTTTCTAGGGAAAATAGTTAGAGTCCTCCTTTTCCTGATGATACCCCACATTTAAGAGTTTACTATAATTACCCCCTCATCTCCTCTGAGCACCCCTCCCCCCATATTTCTCAGCTATAAGTTTACTCAGATCA
>NW_006436298.1:23292462-23295939 GCF_000325575.1 Pteropus alecto | reverse complement strand
TTCTCCCACAGAGATCATTTTCTCTCTCCCAATGTTGTCCTTGTCTCTTTTATTCTTCCTCTTGCATGTCATCCTCCCCTTCCCCTTCCTTTCCTCCCCACCTCTCCCTCTTGTGCACACACAGTACAAACTTCCAGCACTTCTAGTGTGGATAAACCTGCTGGTTATGACAACCCAAGTTCAATCAGCAAATAAATAAAACTCTTACTTTTTTTTTTTGGCTGCCGGCTGCATTCCCCCTCTGGCCGTTGCCTCCTTTATTTAAAGGAGCTATATTTCTTCCCTGGGAGACATTCGAGGGGATTTTTAGTTGGAAACTCGTTTCTGCGAGTTATTTGGGAGCCAGGACCAGTAAGTGAGTGGCCCATACCCAGAGGCTTTGAGTGAAGTGCAGATTGAGACATATCGAGTTCCCTCTAAAAGGATCATTTCATGTGGGAGGTTGGACACAAAGTTTGCACTCGTGACTGGCATTCCAGTGAGAGACATGCATATTTTAAAACAACAAAGCAAGCTAGAAAGAAGGCGTAGGGGAGGGGGAAAACTTGGAAAGAAGTTACTAAGTGACAAACATCTGTCAACATGGGATAATTTGTACACTACGATGTAAAACTATCTGCCTCATTTGATGGAGTTCAAGGCACAGGATCCAAGAGAGCAAAGTGGATACATATTTATCCCTGTGAGATATGGTTAAAAGACACTTTTCCCAAAATAGGTGTAAGGTGATTAAAACTGCATGAATGAGTATAATTTTAAAATGTTTCTTAAAATAGTAGAGGCCTATAAATTTGCTTCTGATAGTTAATGTAAAATTAGATCCTATTTAATTTTGAATGATGTACTTTAAACAAGGGAGAGTGATAAAGTAATAAGCAGGACATTTATTATAGAAAATAAAATTAATTTTATCATAAAAACAAAACCAAGCATAAGAAAGAAAAGAAACAAAAAGCTCAAACAATCCCTAGTTGCTATGTTCTCGGTCTTAAAGTACCAGCTTTACATGTGTATGTGAGCCAAACATATAAACATCCACCTCTCTGCATGTCAACAAGGAGAAATGGCAAAATATTTTCAGAGGATTTTCTCTCATTTAAATTTGGAGTTTCAACAAGCATATTACATTTTGAGAGAGAAAAGCAGAAAAGTTCCTTCTTCAGAAAGGAAGTTTTTAAAAGCAGAGTGAAAGATCAGGAAGATCCTAAAACGTCTTTTTTTATAGCCTGAATTTCCAACAACCACATGGAAGTTCAGGCTCCAGCTTCCACCGAGAAATCTTTTTCTCTTCCAGATCTGAAGACAAAAGGAGAGGAGGCCTGGTGGTGAGCGGGATATCTCTGTTAGTTGTCAGCGCAGGTCCATGGGTTAGGAATGCTAATGAGCCTCTTGGCCAGCTGAAGACTTGGTTCTCTCTCGCACACCCTGACGCTCACACACACTCGGGCTCATGCATGCCGACTGACAAGCACACAGACAGAGCTCATGCACGACCCTGTCTCTCTCCTTTTTCCTCTAAGCCCAGAGATCGATCGCTGACCCCACTGTTGGGCCAACGCTTTATTTATCTGGCTGCGCAATGATATTATCAGCCTTAAACGTTATATACAGCAAATGTCTTCGTAAATCAACACAATAGGATAGCCTGCAGAGATCAGCTTGGTCTGCCTTTAAAAAATCCCTTGCTATCTCTCTTCTTCTCCCTCTCCCCTCCCTTAGAGACACCACTTTTCCGTTCCATCTTTACAACTGGGGATATTTTATACGCTGGACTTGGGGATTTGATCCCTTGCTTTCAGCTTGGTTGGAGGAGGCCTTAGCAGACTAGGAGATGGATAGACACTATTATCCACCCATCACTGTGATCTCCATCCGGGGTTCCCTTGTCAGCCAGATCCAACTGCCTAGACCTACTCTATTCACATGATCCGGATTTCTCAAAATTAGGGTAGAAGAGAAGGTGAGGGGTGGAGAATCGAGTGTGCAACCTTGCACCGTGTTAATTGTTTTCTTTACTCTCAATTACATTCATAAACCTCTTTTCTGCATTGCATGTTATTTCTTTGTGCTTTAAAATTGAAACCACGTGCAGCCTTCTCCCCTCTGCACACAATAAATGCCCTGCCTCCCTCCCCCAATCTATCACACAACTATTTACATCTTGGTTACTCACTGGTGCTCCTGCCCCAGAGAAGAAATTGACCCCAAGGGACTGGGTGAGGCTTTGTGAAAGCATCTCTCAAATCTGTATCTCCGGCCCCCATCTCGGAGAGGGGCTCCCTTCCCATCCCCCGCCCCCTCCCCCCCGCAACCCCTCCTCGCACAGGTGGTTGCTGCTTACTTTGGGAGAGCTAGTAGGGAGGACATCCAAGGAGAAAGGCAGCTCCGCTGTTTCCCGCCGGGCACACCCGTTGCCAGCTCGGCACGCTGGCCCATCAGCCGATGGGGGTCAAGGGTGGCAGACAGTGCGCCTCTGCTGCCCCCTGGTCCACGAAACCGCGCAGAAACCGCGCAGAGAGCGACCGCTCCACGGGGAGCATTCCAGACCCATGATCTCTCAGGTAAAGAAGTCCCACCATAGCTAGCTAGCTAGATTAGATAGATAGGTAGATAGGTAGATAGATAGATAGATAGATAGATAGATAGATAGATAGATAGATAGATAGATAGATGAAAGATAGATGATATAGATAGATAGATAGATAGATAGATAGATAGATAGATAGATAGATAGATAGATAGATAGTAGATAGATAGAAAGATAGATAGTTGATAGACAGGCAGACAGACAGACAGACAAACTCCAAAGGGGGAGAGGAGCTGGAAAATGGATTCGCTGACAAAAAGAGATAATAAATGAGGGGCGCTTTCAGATAGATATCTCAGACGTGAAATTGCGCCCAGCTGGTTGTGTAAGCAAACAAATAGTTTCATGTTAGGAACTCTCAACTTGTGGCTTGATGAATAGAACACGACAGAGGTAAATGGGTCTTTAACTCATTTAGGAATACAACTCTTTGGCTTTGCAAGTAAAAGGCCCAGTGACGCCACGGACCCTGAGCAGGCCCTCTAACAAGAGTTTTACTAGTTCTCGCTTATGTCTCCCTGCACATCCTCCCTACGTTTCTTTATGGTTTCCCCTTTGCAGAGACATTCATGTGATTTGTTCTGAGGGATCGAAATGCTTACGGAGAGGTGATTCTATCACCGGAGGAGATATAAGGAGGACTGCCTATGAGCTGAGGAGAAGGAGGAATTTTTTTTTTTAAATAAAAATTTTGCACGCACCAAGAAGACAAGCTCAGGTCGATGCCCAGTGACCCCGAGTGCACAGCTGGGCAGTGGGGACTCAGGGAACCGATCGACCGAGACCCTTTGCGGCTGCCAGAGACCGCGAACCCGAAGCAACGCGAGGGGCAGAGGCCAGGAAGCCGACGGTTGTTCGTGCGTCCAGGAATGACGCCTGTCCCACCCCTC
>NW_006436298.1:23283480-23292424 GCF_000325575.1 Pteropus alecto | reverse complement strand
TCGCAAGTTGGGGTGTGTGTGTTGGTGGGGGGTGGAGGCGGGCAAAGGTCATATTTTAACTCCCTGGTGCGTCAGTCCTTGTCCCCCCGGCGGCGGCAGCGGCGGCAGCAGCAGACCAGGCACAACCTCACTCCCTAGAGATTCCGAGAGGAGAGCACGTCCCTAGATTGCCTTTTTGATGTTTTCAGAAAAGCTTGTGGCTAAAGTAGTTTAAACCGACTTCAAAGCCCTTAAAGTTCTAGTGGCCCAGTAAGTGTTAAGGTTGGAAAAGGGAACGTTTGACTTTCATATGTCACAGGTAATTTCGAGAGGGAAGTCACCTTGTGTGGGCTACTCTCCGACTGTTCAGATGTATTTCCTCTGGCTCTGGAGGACTTGTCTGTTCTACCCCGCCCAGCCCTCCTCTCCCGACTCTCTGTGACTGCGAAGGCCTGGCAGGCCAAGGCGGGGCTGCAGGCGCCAAGATGACCCGCTGGCCTCCACCTGCCTATGGGCTCACACCTTGGTTCCCCGGCTCCCCCTGGCGCTTGGCTCCAAGGCGGGTTCACTGCTCAGGGAACTCCGGGCGGCCACCTAAGCAGAGACTCCCAGCTGCCTAACATCGCCTTCTGCCCAGTGGTCCCAGAGTCTGAGGAAGCACAGGATACAGAGCGAGTACAGCCCGGCCACTACTGGGGCTGTCGCCTCGGCACTGCGAGGAGGCCTCAGTCCACGGCCATTGGTCAGCCAGGCCCAGCAACCTTTAGATCGCGGGGAGCAGAAAGGATGCTTCCTGGTCGTCGGAAAGCTCAACCCGTGGGTTAGATGCTGCGGCCTTGGCTCCTAAACCTTCCCTTAGCGCAGGCAGATTCATGGGTCGCGAATGCTTCGCGCTCTGAGTGAAATCCTGGGGGTTGCGGGGCAGCCTGTTGTGCTCCACAGGGGCGCTCACATGGCCCCTAAGTCCCTGAGAGGCTCTGGTTGAGACTCACAGAGACCTCTGAAGATGACTGTCTTCTCTGTGTGAAATGCAGGTGAGGACTATGGAGACTACAGAGGAGAATTCCACTGCTGGAGGCCCCCAGACGGCCTGCCGAGGGTGGGAACAGAGCACCTCGTGCTCCTCCCTTCTACTTCTCTCCAGGGCCTCCTGATTTCCAGACCGAGCCTGTGAGGGAATCTATGAGGCCGGATCCTTCTCCTGCACTGGTCTGCCCTGGGCTTGAGTCCAGGCTTAGAAAGGTCGATGGGATTCCCCAGGCATTGGGCAACATTCTGGGCCCCTTTGGGCAAGAGTCAGGTTAGCACTCTCGCCTCTGGATACTGGAGTGAGTCCTGTGTATATCCCAGGCCTCGATTTCCGGGCCAGTCCCCACACTGGGCTTGGGCTTCCATATTGAAATTAATTGAAAAATACGTTTCCGACCTACGAATATGTTTATCTGTTTTCATCAGAGGGATCACACTGTAATGAATATATTTACATCTCATTTCGAGTAAAGCAGGAAAGATTGGTGAGCGCTTGGCGGCAGCTCGGCTCCCCTCCCCCTCCACGCCCCGCTGCAGCCCACCCCACCTCAATCCCCAGGCTCTGCCATCCAGCAGCCTGGGAGGGCTTCCTTAGGCTTCCTGGGAGGCGGTCAGTGGTTAAATATGATTTCTCCCCACGACCCTCTTGCCTTGGGTGCCCAATCTGCAGGGAAGTCAGGCTAGGCCCTAAGACATTATTCTGGGTGTGGAGCAAAGAATGAAGCCCATTGCAGAAAGGGACACCTCAGAGGGCAGGAGGGTCCTGGCGCCCCAGGGGCTCCACACCCCTCACACTCCTCCTGCCCAGCCGCCCTAGGGCTGAGGCTCATCTCCAGGCAGGCTGGCTAGGATAATGGACCTACCAGGACTTCTCCACAGAGAACATGGTATTGCCTGGGCTGTGCTGCATCCAGAATATCAAAACTTCAAGCTGGTTGGAGTGTAGGAAAAATGTTAATGCATTTTTAAAGGCGGTGTGTGGGGTGGAGGTGGGGTGTGTGGGAGGGTGGGTACCAGATACTTCTAGACAGCAAATTGAAATAAAAACTTTGCCAATGACTTATGAAAGTGAAGTTCTTGCCTAAACCAGGCCTGTTTGGGTCTAAGGGAAGGGGAGGAGGTGAGAGGTGTTCTTTTAAACGATCTGGCTTATTAATACATTAAGAAAAAGCTCCATTGGCAGTTTGTGTTCTCACAGTGTGGACTGTGATCCTATAAATCATTCATTCTTGGAAAGCTGTTACAGAGAGGGGCACCCCCACTCCCCACAAGCACACCCAAGGAGAGAGGCCTGGAGGGAGGTTTCTGCACTGGACTGGCCACTAGGGCCCTAAGGCTGCTTCTGGGAAGAGCCTGCTCCAACCTAGCTTCTCTGTTCCCAGGTTCCAGGTCCACGCCCTCAAGTGCCACGGGGAACTCCCATCCATCCAACAGATCTCGAGGGCCCACCAGGGAACCTCTGTCATAGAGTAGGGAGAAAAAGGCAAACCATAGCCACCTCTTCAACAGACCCTAGGGAAAGCAAAGCCAGGGCTCCCAGTACAGACCCCAACTCTCTCCCAGAGCTGGGGAGAAGCCAGACCCTCCAGGCACAGGCAGAAGTTGTGGAAGCTTCTGATGGGCCTTCTCCCTCCCTTGGCCCCCACTGCTACTGCTCCACCCTCTACAGCCAAGCAGGTTCTCACCTGCAGTCACTGAGGCATGCAATGACCTGGGACTCCACACCCTACCTCCCCGCACAGGACCCGGCCTCTTCCAGCCTGAGGCCCAGCTACATGGGGCTGCTAGCCTCCCACCACCCACAAGGTCATATCGAATGTCACTGGCAGCCAAGGCTCCCTGCCCTCCCTAACTACCATGGTCCATGCACAGCCGGGCCCTCCGAGCTCTGGCTCTCAGAATTTACAAAATCAAGGTAGTGGCTTGGTTTTAGGAAATAAATCTAGCCAACTTAGTAATGGACCTTTAAAGTTCTCCCTTCTTAACCGCCCCCCCCCACCATTTTAATAAGTAGAAATTAATTGGAGGGTTCTCTTGCACTGACGGCATCTGTCAAGCAACCAGACACATGGGTTTTGCTAAATTCTTTTATTTTTGTTTAAATTTTCACTTCAATTTTAATTCTTGAAGAACAGCCTTGACAACATATATCGCACTCATTATAAGAAGCAAAGGGTTATATCAAAAATTATTAGTATAGAATCACAGGAAATCTGGTTTGGAACCAGAAAAAAATACAAAACAGATATAGATACATAGACACAGGACAATTTTTTATAATTATTTGGAAAATGTTATTTTCCCCTAATTCTTGTTTCCTTTTTTATGTGCATACGATGTTTAAATTTTACAAAAAATGAAAATAAAGACTAGTATCTTACAAAATGAATAACAATGTTTGGGGTGCGTGTGTGTGTATGTGTGTCTTTCTACATAGGAGTCAGTCCACTTCCATGTGTTGTTTTCTGTACAGAATATATCCACATCCGTCCACAATAAATCCTGGAAGGTCCATTAGTCTCCTTCTGTTTTATTAAAATTCTCATGGTCCTCTCTTCCAAAGATTGTTTTCTTTTTCTCACCAGACACAAGGTCTTTTTTCTTTCCTTTCCAATGTGTTCACAGATCTGATCCTAAAAGAGTCTCTTTTTCTCCTGGTTTGCAGCTCAGGTTGCATTTCTGCAGAGTGGGCTGCTTCTGCTGACCCGGCCCTCCTCCCCCCTGCCCAGCCTGCCCAGCCCGCTGCACCCTGCATCAGCTGCCCGGTGTCCCCCAGGCTTTGGAGTCCATGGCCTGCCGGTCCTCTGAGTCTCTAGGGAGGTGGGGGCAGGTGGGAAGTGCCCAAGGTCTAGGAGCACTGGATAGACATGTAAGGCCAGTTGAAGCTGCTCCCAGACAGTAACATATCACGGATGAGAGTTTCGATGGGGGTTTTACCTACCAAACGGACGAAGAACAGCTGCTCGATGACTGAAGAGGACACGGTGCGCAGAGAGGGCAATCGCAGTAGCAGTTTGCCGAAGCGGCTGGGCTGGTTAGGGTACTGGCTCCTCACATACTCCTCCAGTGCACACTGAGACTTCTCCTGCAGGCTCTCGATGTGGGCGGCATCCGACAGGCCACAGGCATCTGCCCGGGGCAGTCACAAGAAGGAGAGACCAAGGGGAGGGGGCACAAGATTAGGTCAGTGAACAGTAAAGGCCCAAGTAACAAGCCATTACAATTTTTTTTAAGGAGAAAAGAGGAAAAAAGAAATAGAAGGAAAAAAAATCTGCCCCTTCATGCCTCCCTTCTCCTTTTTCCACCACTCCCTTCCCTGAACCCCCAATACAACAAATAAAATAAATCAAACCGCCACCAAGCCTGGGGGAGCTGGAGAGAGAAGCACACACATGCAGAGGCAGCAACCTCTCTAGTCCCTTTGTTTTTCCTCTTTCACCTTTGGATTAAATAATGTACGATGCTGGAGCCATGTTTGCTCTGTGTTGCAACCTGTCCTCTGCCTGCAGGGGAGCATCCTTCCACTGTGCTCATTAAAGGGAAGACTTTTGCCCCCTTTGCCTCTGATTTTGGGGTGTTCAGGAGCCCTGAAGAAATACGCAGCCTGAAGGCAGTCTTAAAAGCTTCTTAGAGTCCCCCTTTCAAGCCCAAATGACCCCAACCAGAAACCTCAAAGAAAACCTAGTTGTGTTGTGAACAAACACATGGGAGGGAATAAGGAATCATGGGCAGGCAGTGTTTGGAATCAGATCAAATCCATGCTTTAGCAAAATAAGATTTGAGATCCACTATCTATGCAAGCAAGAACTCTGCAGCAAATCCTTGGTGAGAGTGTACACTTCTATCTGTGTCTTAGATCAAGTAATTGAAAATTGGTCACATCTCTGTAAGCCATATAATAATCAGAAGGAATATGGCTCAGTTACTCCAGGCTGCAGAAAGGAGACATCTTCAGCGATCAGACACAAAGCTGGGCTAGAGACAGCTGCTGTTGTTGCTTCAGAACTGGGAGGTGGGGAGTTGAGAGGGGATTTGGGGAGACAGGCTTCCTTTTGTAGGACTAAGGGGGAAAAAGGCACCTATACATTATGACAGCATCTCAAAACTTGTGTATTTATCTCACATCAACCAAGGCTCCTCTCGGTCTCCTAAAAATATTTCAAGACAGCAGTTTATACTATATCGACTAACTAGAGGCAAGCAAATGGAGGGGACAGTATAATCAGAGGAATGCAGTGAAGTCTCCCTCTCCTAGTTCAAACACTCATGTTGTTTCTTATATTAATAATACATATTTTAAAAACAAGAAGATCACAGAGGAGCCCTTAGCCAGTCAGGAGGTTGACTAAAGATCAAAGGCAGAGTTTGCTAATATATAGATCTGGGAAGAAATTCATGCCTGGCGATGCCCCCAAAAGAACATTATATAATTGTGAATGGGCAAGTGTGACCCTAAGAAGACACAGAAAATGATTCAAAGTGAAACCTGTCTGCTGAGTTTCTGAGCTTTATGTCTTTATATTTCCAAGAACTGGGATTTACAAAGCATACTAACACCTTCATCTACAAGGCTATGGCCTCGAGAAAAAAAAAAAAAAAAAAAACCAAAAAACAAAACAAGTGATATTCCAAGAACTTCTGAGGCAAGTCTCCTTTGACCCCAGATCCAGACTGGGTTCCTCTCTGATGTCTAATTACTTTAGCCAGCTGCTTGGGTGCATCTACACTGGCCTGACTGGAGAAGTCAGTGAGGTTTTATGACAAGCAGGGCGAGGGCAGGAGCACTTTGGGGCTTTGCTGCTTAGGGAGGGGAATCTGAGGTCTGCCCTTGGCCCAGCTTGCTAGCCTGAATCTGCTGAAGGGCCACCATGAAGACTCATATTTACATATATCTTGCTTTACATGCATTATCTGCCTATTATGCCACAGGATCCCTTTTAACTTCAGACAATGCTAAATGAAAAGGACCCACTGATACCCCAGCAGATTTTTTAAAGACCCATATGGCATCCCCTCAGGTCTGTAAAATATTTATCTGATTTTTACAATTAGGGCCCCCAGAGTACAAGATCACTACCCTTCTCCCAGCTAGACCACTCCAAGGGAGAGAAGCCCAGAAAAGGCATACTTGGGCCCTGCACCGACTGCTTCGATTTCTTTCCTCTTTTGAAGTAAGAATGACTGTGGTTGGGCCCTACTGCCAGGTGCCAGCTGGCCAGCCCTACAGCCTCCCTCTAGCTGAAGCCCTAACTTTGGGCCTCGCTTCCCACTCTGGATAGTCATTCCCACTCTGGGTATTCCTGCAACAGGATTCCCCCAACGGTGTATAAGACAGTATGAGCTCTTAGATCGATTGGGTGGTTGTAGTAGCAAAACTAGGTGATCAGGGGGTGTAATGTAGTCCATTTTTATACTCCATGAGTTATATATATACCCCAGATAAGAAAAGGAGGCAGAATGTGCAAAATCCATGTCTCGCTTTTATATGTTAGTGTCAGTGTGGGAACCCTCAATATTTCTTCCACAGTATATGGAAAAGAAATTATGTAAATAAATAACCATTACTGTTCAGGCCCTCCCGGCTTAGCCTTTGTAGTGCAGAGAATGTATTTCATGTTGTGCATTCAGAAGAGTTTAGTGTGCAGGAAATATAGATGTAATCAGCTGCCATAACTAGAAATCAAAGTTATTATTGTACTGAAAATGGATTTATTGTATTTATGTTAACTAGATGGCTCCTTTCAGAGAAGTTCTCATTTATTTGAGGGAATATTTAGGTGTATGAATTAATGAATTTTGTAAAAAAGTAAGTTCAGGTCATGACCTAGTCCTTGGATGCTGTCCAGAATATTAAGGATTAAGCATACCATCCGGAGGCCAAATGTGAAAACCACCACAGGGAACCCCTGTGCCAGCTTCAAATACTTAACTGGAGCAAACCTCATTGGACAATATGTCTAAAACTGTCTTTTCCATCATTCAAAGTTTGCTCAAAAGTTGGATGACTTTGAGAAGGCTTCCCATGAATTCCCTTCTGGCTAGCAATCAAAACAAGTTTAGTCAAAAGTGAAAATGTGTTATATGCAGGGGAGGGGGGTGAATTACTACTGACAGCTCTATTTCCATTATCAGATATTCTGTTTGCAATTTTCCAACAAAATAATGGTATTGTTCACTTCTTGGCCTCCCTTGCACCTTGAAGACTTGGTTTAAGAAACTTCTTTAAGGAAACGTTTAAAAAAGGAACACTTTTCACAGAGGTTTTAGGATGAAAAGTTGAAAGAAAAGCTAAATAATTCCACAGTCTTCCCTGCAGCCTGCACAGTCCTTGCCTCTCTCTGGGAAAGGGCATGAGATCAGATAAGTCAAGGGGGTTCAAAGGACCTTAGAGAAGACAAGGAAAAGGGAGGGTAGACCTTTCTTGAGAAGACCTCTATCCAGCTCCAAGTCACATTTCTGCTTCAAGACACCTCACTGGATGAGATTTTAAAACCCCAGCTCCCCTGACACTGGCTTGCTTCCTGATTAATTTGGCTAAAGAGCTGGGTAGTGCAGAATCAGCCAGGCCCTAGGCCTGCCAGAGCTAAAACAGCCTGGTCACTGCTTCCCAGGCTCTTTGTCACTTTTGAAAAACACGTTTCCATCAAGAAGACTTATTAAGATAAAATGCATTCAAACACCAAGGAGGCTATTCAATAAATCTTCCATTTGTTTTAAGGTTCTCACTTTATCCTCTTGCAAAGAATAACTCCCTCTCCCACTAACAGGCCTGCATTTGCACTGAAAGTAAAAGGGGGGCAGTCCAAGTCCATGGCTCTGTCCACCCTGCATACAAATGAGATGCTCTTGTCTAAATAAATTATCTGCTGTTCAGATCGATATTAATACTACATTTGCTACATTACAATATTGTGCAAATTTAAGAGTCATTTTAATACAATGTAAATACGATTCTTCACGCATGAAAGCCAAGAAATATTGATAGATTATACCACAGCTTACTGTTTAACAAGGCCTTGGGAAAGGGTTTTTGCCATCTCTGCTCAAGAATGGTTTTAATTTGGTCTTTGGATGTCCTGGCTCTAGGATAGATTTATTAGGATAGTTTATTTGTTCTCTGAATGGAGGAATTTAAAACAATAGTGCCAATAATGGAGGTAAAACTGCAGCTAACCCTACTCACAGTGGGCAAGGCCCTATACTCAATCTGAGCAGCTCTGTTCCCCACCAGCGTCCCTTCTGGCTTTGTTTATATTTCCCCCCATTACCTGCTGTCTCGGGTGTTTATATGTTTCCCTCTTGCAGGTTACAATAATAAAAAAGGCGGGCAGTGTTCTCAAAGGCTCAGACCAGAGCCTTCAAAGGCAACATTAATACACTTTCGTAGAAGTTAATTTGAACCATCTATCATAAGAGAAATTGTTAACATGCACGTTACCACCGCCTACATTTAATTTGATATTTGTAAGGCACTCTGTTAAATTTCCAATGTTCGTGTGTTTCGCATGGCTATGAAATTTATCTCTGGGGCGGGAATCCGCCCATATTTTCGGGTTCCACAGTATTGCTTTTGTTTTTTATCTTTCTTGTTTAGATCGAATCCGGTTTTTACGACCCTCAATAACCTCAGCAACTGCAAACATGAATGGTTTCCGATAAGGGAAAATCAGGCAGCAATAAAGCAGGATTATTTATGATTTATTTGGGCGTACTCTTCTCTTTCCACCTCTGTGTACGTGTGTGTCTGTGTCGGGAAACTCATCCAGGGAGCGTGCCACACAGAGGAGAAAGCCACATTCCCACGTTCTCTTCCTTCCCTCTCCTCCTCCAGAAACGCTGAGCTCTGGCACGCACACGCAAGCACATCGCACACACATACACACCGCACACCCGCGCAGCCAGACGGATCCACGGCACCGCCTCTCCCCACCAGACA
>NW_006436298.1:23280023-23283315 GCF_000325575.1 Pteropus alecto | reverse complement strand
GGAGGCCGCGCCTGGGCGGAGCGGAGTCTGAGGTGGCTCCTGGCGCGGCCTGCCCTCCCAGCGGCCGCAGCCTCACCTGACGTGAACAGCACGATGGCTTTGAGGCAGCTGTACTCGGCCGAGTCGACGTGCAGCGCCTTGAGCTTCTCCACCTGCTCCTGGAAGATGCGGATGTGGTCCATGAAGGCCACGACGCGGTCGGCGGACATGGGCGAGGCGTGCAGGCCGGCGGCGGCCAGCAGCGGCGCCACGTGCAGCGGCATGGAGCATTGGGCCGCGTTGAGCACGAACAGCTCGCTCCAGGTGAGGCGTAGCAGGGACACCTGGTCGGTGATCTGCAGATCCGGGAAGAAGGGGATGTTGCGGGCCCACTCGACGGCGCTGAAGAGCAGGCGCGCGGCCAGCTCGCAGATGTTCTCGATGCCCATGATGTTGTTGGGCTGCATGCATTGGCTGCCGTAGCGCGACGTGGGGTAGGGCTCCGCGCGCAGCAGCAGCGAGATGTAGCCGGACAGGTAACAGTGGCCGTTGAGGGGGTCCCCGTTGGTGAGTGCGTACTGGCCTGGATTGGGTTGGGTTGAAGGCATTCTTCCTGCTGACAAAAAGAAAGAGAGAAAAGAGGCAATGTGCATCCAGGGGGCTTGTGAACATCGCCGCGCCGCAGAGCTCCCGACACAATGCGGAGGTTCTCTCCGCAGCTACACGCGCCCCGCTCATCTTCCCTCGCGCTGGCTCTCACTGCTCGCACCGGGAGGAAATCTGGAGTGAGGCCCTCCAGCTCTGCGGGTCGAGACGCCCAGCCATCAACTGCGCACCTGGCCACCCTCAGCCCTGCCAGAACTAGGCCTGATCTCAGGGCCCCTAGCCCGGCATCACTAAGAAAGAATCACCCAACCCTTCCACCACCAAGGAGTAACACGAAGATTAAAGAAATCTCACTCACCCCTCCGGAATGAAACAAATTAGGGTAAAAAAATACACAGGAGAAACCAGAGGAAGGTTGTGGTTCTAAGTAAATGCCTAGCTGCCTCTCCATTTGTAAGCAAGCAACGTTTTGCTCAAAATGTTTCCATTCTTTAAAAATGCCATAGAATTATCCTTAAAATAGATACAAGTTACATGCCCTACTAACCACTTACAACTTTTCAAGAGAAAACAACTCTCCTGCAGCCCTCCCCTGCCCCCTCCTCCCCATCACCCCACACAAAGTTCTTGATGTTAAAAGCAACAGAAAATTGAAAAAAATCAAGAAAAAGTTGAACTTACAGTAGCCAAACATTATTGAAAAAAGTGGGAAATATAATTAATGTCTGTCCTGCGCGGTGCCACTGCAACCTGCAGCCAGCTTTTGCCCAGTGAATGCACGAGCTTGCAACTGCAAAAACACTGGATTCATTAACCATCTGAATGCAAAACGTAAGCATGCTTTGAGTTCTTAAAGCTGACCAAAGTTTTTTTTTTTTTTAATGTGTATGTTTTACTTCAACAGTGCCAGCGTTTTAAATTGCCATGTAAACAAAGACAACTTTAGGAAAAGTTAGGGCTACTGAACTCCCCCCCCCCAACAAATTAATATAGATATGTCCATGTACACGTAGCTGTCTAAGTTCAGGTTGTGCAGTATTTTCTTAAGTTTGCTTTGATTCTAATTTTAATGCAAGCCCCAATGCAATTTAGGCTCTTGAAACATAATGGCTAAAATACTTTTTCCTAATTATAGTTTTGAACTTGGCAGTTATTTTTCAATTAAATGAAAGCACAATTCAAAGTTGTTTTTTTTTCCAGATGACTACAAAATCTCCCTGCAGCTAGAAATGAAGTCGTCATATTTGCCTGCTCTTTGAGATCTGAAGGAATTCAATTTCTTTTCTTGTGGCATATAAAATATAATTTTAAAGTCAATTACAAGAAGTAATCTACATTCTGCAAAATTGACTGGTTCGCTAATTTGACTATAAGACATCTTAAATGATTGTCAGGAGATAAACTTTAACTGTAAACGGCTAAATATATTTATAGGAAAAGTGCTGCATCTCTTGCCACATGAACATGAAGCATATCTAAATACAACATCAAAAGTTGTGTTAAAAGAAACCAAACTCATACAACACAGGGATTAAATGATGTGGAAGCTCATGCCAGCTGCAGTCTATGCATTATAGCCAAATCAGAAGGATCGGTAAATGCCGTTGTAAATTGTAATTTGTATGCAGTATTTAAGCAGAGGGTGGAGTTTGATGAAGAAATTAAACGAGTATCATGCTTTTTTAAAAATGACACAACTATGAAAGCACGGTTCAGTCACAAACTTTCCTTTCAAAGTAGAGGGGTGAAAACAAGGCCACAGCTCTGGAGGAGGCGGCCCTAGCTCTGTGAAGAGGAGAGGGAACCAGTGAACAGGCCAGAAGCCCCCCTTCCCCCCTAATTAGACCTACAAGTGCAATAAATCTCACTCCTCTTTTTTCCAAGCTAAGCTTCCAAAAGGATGATGCAGCAATGAATCTAAGTTCAGGGTACTCCAATCCCCAGCCCTCCCCCATTTTAAATAAAGGAAACTGAAGAAGAGGTGGAGGGGAAAGTGGGATGCAAAAACACAGAAACAGTTTTCTGAGGGACGTAAGCACCCCTCCCGAAGTTCATGCCAGCACAGCCCCAAGCATCCTCACGCACACGCGGGAAAGAGACACACACCAAGCACATCCAAGACAGAGGAAGGAAGGGGATTTTAAGCCACAGCTCACGATCCCAGGGACGCAATCCTGAGCAGGCAGCGGGCGGGGTGGAGGAGCCAAGGAGAGGAGCGCAGGCCGGGAGGGGGAGGCAGCGCGGGGGCTGGCATGCAGGGGCGATCTAGGGGAGAAAGGTAGCGGGGACAGGGGAAGCTGGGACGGGCCGGGACTGTAGGAGTCCCAGCTCCATACAGCAGCCACCCCCGTGAGAGAGAAAGAAAGAGGGCCGGAGAGGCGGGCAAAGCTCAGGGAGAGAAGCAGAGAAGAAATATTCACCTTCCCGCCTCATGCCCACTTTGAGGCACTTCTTGAGGCGGCAGTATTGGCACTGGTTGCGGTGGTGCTGGTCGATGGGACAGTTCCTGTTGGCACGGCATGTGTAAGTTAAGTTCCTGCGGACGCTCCTCTTGAAGAAACTTTTGCAGCCCTCGCAGGTGAATTGGCCGTAGTGCTTGCCGCTCGACTTGTCCCCGCACACCACGCACTCGATATGCTGCTGGCTCTGGCCAGAGCCGGGCGGGCCCTGGCCCTTGTCCCCTGCCGTGCCGGGGGTAGCGGGCGCT
>NW_006436298.1:23276903-23279157 GCF_000325575.1 Pteropus alecto | reverse complement strand
GCAGCGGCGGCGGCGGCGGCGGTGGAGGAGGAGGAGGTCGCGGCTGCAGGCGCCGCTGGAGCTGCCGCCTCAGCTGCAGCGGCGAGCGCTGCTGGAGGAGCCCGGGCCGGGCCGGAGTCCGAACTGAAGTCGGGGCCGCAGCCGGATCACGAGCCCGGGTCAGGGCTGCCCGCGCCGCCGCTGCTGTCCCGGCGGGAGCGCTCGCTGGGCTCGGGATTGAGAGAAGCGCGGTGAGCCGAGCGGGGCGCGGGGTGAGGCTGCCGGCGGTGATCAGGGAGCGCTGGTGTCGGGGGGCCAGGTCCAGGGCCGGACGCAGCCAGCCATTCAGGAAGGCAGCTCTGGAGAGAGGGAGGCAGCCGGCGAGGAGGATCACACACTTTGCTCTTTTTGTTGTGCCGGTGGCGCCCGGCTCTCGCTGCCTTCTTCTTTCGGGAGGTGACGGAAGGGGAGAAAAATATGAGATAATTCACGCCGGCGATGAATTCACAGCGAAATAGAAAAAATAAAAATCAGAAGAAAAAGAATTGCAAAAAATAATAGTAAAAAGCGAGAGAGACATCCAAAGTAGGTCGAATAAATAATCCTCTTCTTTTCCTCTTTCTTGCTGCTTCTTCTGCTTCTTCTGCTATAATACACAGAGCTAGTTAAAAAAACCCTGGAGATCGCCCAAAAATGTTCTTTTTTTAGTATTTTAAATAAGTGCTCTTCAGCCGAGAACCAACACCCTCCCTCCAAAAAAAATCATATATGTATAAAATAACGATAAGAAGAATACGAAGGGGATGCCTCCTCTTTTTTTTTTTTTTTTTTAAGTTTAGCCCTCTCTCTTCTGCAGGAATGAAGTAAAAGAGACAAGAAGGAGGGAGAAAAAGGAGAGATAGAAGAATACGGGTGAAACAACTAATAGAATATGTAAGAAAGGAGAAAGGGGAGAGAAGAGAGCGAGGAAGAGAAGAGAGATTGAGAGAGAGAAAGAAAGAGAGAGGCAGAGGAGGAGGAGAAGGAGGAGGAGGAGGAGGAGAGAGAGAGGAGAGAAGAGAGACCCCAAAATTGAATGCGTTTAAACGGGAGGACTCGCAGAGCAATGTTTCCGAAAGGGGGATCTGCGCGAATGTCTGTATATAGTGAACTTTGACACTACTATTGAAACTGACACGTTTCTATGGAGATCGCTGCCTTATATGGAGCTCGTGTCAAGGAGCCAGGAGAAGGGCTGCTGGCAACTGATAATCAAAGGCGACTGACTGGTCAGAGCCCTGAATGGGGGGTGGGGGGGAGAGAGAAAATGGGAGGCTAAGGTTAGCCAAGCCTCCTGCACGCCATTGGTTGGAGAGCCCCTCCCCCTTCCTCTTTTTCTTTCTTTCTTTTTTTTTTTTTCCCCTCCCTCTTAGCTACCTACTGAAGGGGATGGCGAGGGGAGGAGGAGAGAAAGTGAGGGAGGGGGGTGTGCTTCTGACAAGCGCAATTTACATTGAGATCGCCCTGCGCTGCTATTTACTCTGAGACCTGATTAGTATGGGTCGTCTATGGTCACACACACACACACACACACATACACACACACGCGCGCGCGCGCACACACACGCACACACACACACACACACACACACCAAAGGGGGAAGGGATGGCGAAGGGGAGAATGCCTTGCAATGTGCAAAAAGAGAATTAGAAGGAAATTATTTTGATTTCTTTTGAAAAGTTTTTAAAATTAGGTTTTGTGAGTGTGAAGAGAGTGTCATTGAAAATGTTAGGAAATTTTTTAATGGAAATTTAACTCTCACCATTTTAATGATTCGTGATATACAGTGGGTTTGGATTGTTTTCTTCTTTCACATATAAGCATAATCCAAGTGTGGATTCTGCTCATTTTATATCCTTTTAAGAAACGAGGTAGGGACTCCCTATTTTTTGGTCCTAAGTATATCTTGGTTTTAATTACGACAAAACACAGTCCTGAAATTTGCAGCTATTGACACGAAAGCAATCTGAATTGAATGGTTCCTATTGATCCCAGAGACGATTTTAAAAATAAACTTTGCAATCCTTCTGATTTTTCTTTCTTCCTTCTCCCCCGCCCCCTTTGGTATCCTCAGGCTGTGCCAAACTCAAAACAACACTTGAATAATTATTAAGAAAACAGTAATAAGTCCTCATATTGTGTGTGGGGCGGGGGCAAGTCAGTGTCCCAGGAAAAGGGGAAAGGGGAGAGTGAATGATGAAGACAAGACGATGGGAGATTGGGAGAGGTGGGGAA
>NW_006436298.1:23276208-23276644 GCF_000325575.1 Pteropus alecto | reverse complement strand
AGAGACCGCGAGCGAGCGCGCGAGAGAGAGCCAGCGAGCCAGATTCCCGAAGGTGATTGGTCGCAGGAGGAGGGGCAGGTTGGAGGAGCGGGCCCAGCCGCGGGGCCTACAGGAATCGCTGGCTCCGGCTGCCACCTAGCGGACGGGAGCTGCGCCCAGGAGGCGTACAGTGGGGTCCCTCCTCCCCTCTCTGCAGGCAGCCTGTGCCTTTTCTCCAAATGAAGACAGCACTTTGAAAATTCTTTCAATGGATTTTTTTCCTTGAAAGATCATACTGGGGGAAAATGATACTTCTATTAGTTACATATTCTCCAATCGCACACTCGCACCCCCCTCGTTTTGCGATCGCTCCCCTAGGCAGGCTCAGGCGGGCGCGGAGCAACGCGGAGTGACAAAGCCGCGGCTGCCGCCGCTGCTGCCAGGGGTGGGAGCCGCG
>NW_006436298.1:23258825-23276167 GCF_000325575.1 Pteropus alecto | reverse complement strand
AAGAGCGTAAAAGTTTGTCTCAGCTCCAGCACCCCGAGCATCAACACGCCCTCAGGTAAAGGTGGGAGTAAATGGCCAAGCTGTATTGACAGAGGTAGGGTTTGTTTTTTAATACTCGTTCTCACTTTAAATTCACCAGGGAGGGGTTTGGGAAGCGCTGCGTGTTTGGGGAGCGTTTTGCGCTTCCCGGTCTCTCCAGCCTACAAGTCGAGAGTTGGCGACCGCTTAGAGAGGAGCGAAGATTTTAAACAGCAGAATAAAGGCTTTTCCGTGCCTGCCCCACAGCCCCTCCAGCTCGAATAATGGAGAGACAGTCAATGCACTCTGCAAGCGGCGGCCCATTGTAAGCAGCTGATGGAGAGGAGGCGACTGGGGCCAGCATGGGCTCCTTGCCTTCGCCCTCTCCCCAAATAAACGCGCTCATGTCTGCTGGTCAGTTAAAAGGTGAAACGAACACGACAAAGAAAAAAAGGAAAGAAAAAGAACAAGACAAGCTTTCTATATATACAATCTAAATTTTACTCCCCATACAGTAGAGAGACAGGCAGTGGAGGGCAGAGGAAACAGGCAGAGAGGGAGACAGGGAGAAGGAAAGAGAACAAGGAGAGACGGAGCCAGTGGAAGAAGAGGCAAGAGCGAGCGCCAGGGAACTGAAGGTCCGCTGGACGTCGGGTCCTGGGGCCCAGCCGCCCTCGGACCTTGGACCGTGAGTCGTGGGCACCGGAAGCGAGACTCTGTCAAATCCTGCCCTACCAGGCAAGTAACTCAATGATTATCGTTTCTTTTGAGCTCGGGGTTGGAAACGCGGACAGGCCGAGAGGCAGCCTTGGCTTGTCGCATGGCCTCTGTAGGCCAGGGCCGGAGTCCGGGCAGCGAGGGAGGGACCAGGAGAACTTTCCGCAAGGCCTGCTCCGGAGATGCCCTCAACGGGCCTCTGTCCTGCCGCGCAGAAGCAGGGATCACGGCCGCCACGCCACCCTGGAGCTGAGGATCGTGACAGCCTAGCATTAATACAAATTCAAAACAGGTCTCCCCATCCCCCATCCTCTACCTCCACTCTCATCCGCGGGAAACGGCTACGGGGCCTCCCGCGCGGGGCCAGAGGACAGGGGAAGGCGGAACCGCAGTTTTAGCCCCCATGCCGCTGCCCCCGCTGGTGCCGAGCCAGAGCCACCGTGGAGCCGGCTGCGAGTCTGGCGGGGTTGACCCTGTTGCCCGCGCCTTGCCTTGCGCGGCTAGGGCCTGGCGAGCTTAACTCCTGCCGCCCACCTGCGGGCGCCGTTAGTAACGGAATCCCCTAACGTAAAGCGATCGATGGCTGCCTGTTTGATGTGGGCGACAGTGTCAGCGGATTAAAAGGGACACCAAGCCGCTCTCCCCAGCGGAGACCCGCAGCGGCGGCGGCGGCGGTGAGAAAGCCCTAGATCCGCAGTCCCACAGCCCAGCCAGACTGTAGCAAGAGGGCTGGGGGCGGGGAAGGGGGGGTCACCTCCGAAGGGTGGGGACCGAGGGGGTGTGTGTGAAAAGAATAGCCTGAATTAAAACCAACGACAGTGCTTTCTACTGCGCTGGGCAGGGGCGCGCGTTTGCGTCAGAGGGCGCGCAGGGCGGGCGCGGGGGCGGGGGAGCCGACGCCGGGGGCCGCGCCCGGGGGCTGGGTGGGCGCGGGAATGAGCCAGCCAAACAGGGTTGGCCTCGGTCTGGCCTTGCAGGCTGAGGACAAGGCATGGCGGGAGGACGAGCTGAAACTCCCCGCGAGCGGCGTCGCCCACTCGCTCTCACTGGGGGTTCTTCCTGCCAGCCCCCACACTGAGCTTCTAAACTTGGAAGAGGTTTCTGAGATCCGGCGTGACCCTGAGGTTGGGGAGAAGCTGGGCCTTCAGAGGTGCCTCAGACTAAGCTGCCCACTCCCCGGAAGGAAGGGAAGGAGGGATGCAGCTCCGGGCCCTAGTACCGGAGAGAGGGGGTCTGCAGGGGCTTTAATGGTGGTGCCCAGAGCAATGGAAACCCTCGGCTTTTCCAAGCAGGGTAACAGATCGTGCTCCTGCAGGGCATATGCTTCAACTGTCTGTCGCAAAGGGGGCGGGAGGAACCGAAGCTTTTCGAGGAGAGGCGCTGTCACCTTCTGCGACTTATGCAGCCCAAGTGGCACTAACGGTTCCGTTTCTCTTATGGACCCTGTGCTCCACGACCGCGTTTGCACACCCGCAGAGCGCCTCCACTGGTGCTCCCAGCCCCACCAGCAAAATGGCTTCCGTAGAGAGACTGAGGGGTCCTGGGGACTCCTGGGGAGCTCTGGCTTTCTCTCTACAAAACTGTTTGTTACTGGTTCACCTTGGCACATTCGTCCTGGGCCTGATGCTCCCCATGTTCAACCAGGAGAAAACAATAGTGTCGTGAGGTAGGGCACCTAATAGAAAAGTGATCATATTTTGCAGAAGAACGTAGATCTCCAAATTGTGCAATTCCACACATGTATCCAGGCATGCAAAATCAGAAAGCGCAGTTGGAATTTTCTTCCACCTTTCATTCATTCTCTCTTCTCCAGATCTCTCTCTCTCTCTCCCTTCTCTCCCAAGTCCTTTGCCCCCGGACCTTTAACTGAACTGAGTCTGAGCTTGTGGATGTAGCTGTTGGACTCAGACGCCTTGTGGCCCTTGTCTCAGCAACCTACTTGAGACCACCAGCCCTGTGGCCATATATATTTGGCCCTCTCCAAGGTCTCTCTCTTTCTTGGAGAGGCCAGTGTAGAGACCAGAAAAACCTCGCCAGGGTCTGGACTCCTAGGCCTCCCTTCTCAAGTCTTCCTCTGCCATCCTGTTTTCCACAGGCCAGTTCAGTGCACAAAGTTTCTAGTGTGGTTCTCCCAAGAGATGATGAGACGGTACCACTCCCTTGGGGAGACGAATCAGACTATAAGTTTACAATACTTCTTTCCGGTAGCTAGCATCATGGTTCAGCCTTAATCACTTTTTAAAAGACCTTTTACACAAAACTTGATGTCTCCTAGCTGGACAGCCAGTAAAGGGTTGTGACCTGGTGGGAGAAGGAGAGAAGCAGAGATCTGTGGCTGCACATACAGCATTGATTTGCATTCCAGGCCCCAGAGTCCAGATCTAAGCAGACTTTCCAGCTGATTACCACCGCCCCCCCCCAATATCTTTATTTTGACAAAGGCTAAATCATTCTTCACTAATCCTATGACCTCTTTGATATCGGTATTTTGCTTTCCCCAAACTCATTGAATCATTCATTTTGGCATTTTGGTAAATTACACTGAACAAAGGTGGCCTTGTAAAAATATTTCTAAATATGGTTCAAGATCCCTGAGATCCTACAAATGACCAGATATGTATAGAAAATTCTCTCCCCATACCTCTTCTCTACTTCTAAATCGTTAAAAATGGTATTATTCTGTTTAGAGAGACCACAGAACAGAAATAACTCTGTTTTATCAAGCCCATCTGGAGAGATGAACATGCCTGCAATCATTGGGAAAAAGGTCAATTCTTCTGATCTTACTGCAGACCTTTCCCAAAGAGCTTATTTTAAAGGTGCCGAATCAATTAGTCTCCCTTGGCATGAGATTAAAGCTGGGAAGAACGCAGTTGAAGATGTATTTAAAATGGTCTTGCATAGATATTTTGCAGAAAAGGGAAGAGACCCACTTTTTTTATGTTTTGTGCTTATTACAAAACAACAAAACAAAACAAACAAATAAAAACCTGGCCTATGTCGGAAACCCCTCTCTCAAGATTTAACTCAGTCTGTATTGCGGCTTCCTAGCTGTAAAAAGTTCTGTCTTGACAACATGAAAACGGTGGAAAGGCCAAGTTGAGAGTCGGCTTCTGCTGGACTGCCTGCTCTTAGCTTGTGCATGTATTTGAATCATGGATCCAGCAGGCTCAAGTACTATCACTTTGGTAGCCTGGGCATTTCTTCTTGTCACTTTTAGGTCAAAAAGTTCAGAGATGAGTGCTTTACCTTAGAAAGTGGTTTATTTTTCTATCATGAACTGGCTGGTTAAAGCATGTGTTTTGGAAAAGAGATAAGGGAAGCACTTCTTTCTGTTTGGGCCCCCGGTTAGAGGGCCCAGGAGTAGCCTTGGCAGGATGGCAGGAGAGCAAATGATGACCTTTGGATGCAAATCAAACCTTTTTTAAGAGGAAAAGTGACAATCATTCCTAACACACCAGTGAAGCCAGGGCCAAATATTTACTTTTTGTAAAAATCAAGCCTGAGCTAGCTAAGTGCATTTATGCAAAGAAAGAAGTAACTGGAGACTTCTATATTATAAAATTTCTTTATGTTAAATGTCCAACTTGAGTGAAGAATGACTGCAAGGTTCTCCTTCCCAGGGAAAATGGGCAGGGTTTGGATGAAAAGTTGAGATTTTAAAATGAGTTTGAAGCTTGTTAAAGTACCCTGACAATACAAATCAACGACACTGTATAATCATTTCCCTTAATAATTACCTGTCAGAACACCTATTATTTATATTACAGGATTAGCCCATCAGAAGTGGATCTGATTTGGACATTCATTGATTAAGGACAGCCGAATATGTTTAAATCTTTATTGTCACTTTCTTCACTGCTTATAAAATGAATTAGCGGAAAATTATTGGCTCACAGAGCCAGATCTGTTGGTAACTATGTTCATGCTACGATTGTACTTATTTATCAGAAAGTTGATCTAAATAATAAATCTAACAGTTCCTTCTAAACTGTCAGTGGAAAGATATGTTTATTACAATGTCCTCCATCAGCCTCCATCGGTGAGGAGAGAGGGGGTTAAGGTAAAGTTTAGATGAAAAAGAATGAGCATAGCATGCCACTGATACAAACCACATGGAGCAGTAAGTAATTATGCCCTCTATTATGCTATGTATATTTTATTTACCCATTTCAGAAGTGGATAATAAACGTAGCCCATCTATGGGAGGAGTTAATAAGGTATCCCAAATGCATGCTCTAACAAAACTCTGAGGATAGTTCTGTGTTTTATTGTTAACCGTTTGCATGAAATCTTCTGAAGCTGAAAAGAAAAAGGAAAGGGCTTTTGTGTTAGTTGATCCTAGGCTATTCTAGGGCTCAGGTTGGTGTGAAAGGGACGAGGAGGTCACTTGAAATCTCCTTTTATCTACTCTTATTTTCTCTCTGGATCAGCAACTTTGAATAGACATCTTCTAATCACTCTTAATGGAAAGAAACTATGGGAGCAACGAAAATGCCCCTACTCCAGAAGTGAATACGTGTGTCTGTGGATAGCTAGCTGAGCTTGCATAGGACATCTTTGCACACAAGTGCTTAGAGCTTTTTCAGTGTGCACGGGTGTATATGTAAATGTTTCCCATATATTGGGGAGGGTTGAGTGGGTGGGTTATTTGCTCTTACACGTAGATATGCAAATGCACCCACATTAGGATTCTCTACTAAGTCTAGGTGATGCTTTCCGTGGACTCTTCCTTCAACTTTTTCTTGCTCTCACTCTCTGGGTTGTCGTATTTAAGTCCTGAAAAAAAGCAAATAATTGAGAACATGATGAATAGCCTTTTAGTGAAGACATCTTATTTTAACTGGAAGCCACACTGACAGGAAGATTTCTGTTCAGAGGGTAGAGATTGTGTGGCAGGTGGGAGGTGATGGGGTAAGATGAGACTATTACTTTAAATTTCTCATCAGTATTTTTTCTTTTTGGTCTTTCTTGGAATTAAATTGGTTAAAACACAGTAAGTGGAAAACAAGAATCTGATATTAGGCAATTTAAAAGTTTTTCTTGCTATAGATTCATATTTACAAATCTATGAAGCTGAGCAATTGATTACAATTTGTTTTGAAATTTGAAGTATTTTACTAAGTCTCATATGCTGACTAAAATACCATCAAAGTTGTCTTCCTTAGCCGTTTGTTATATTTACTTAAAAAGGGAGAAATAGCCCTTAGGTTGTTAATGGCTATCCAGAAAATGATATTTGATTTCTAGGACTGTAAACACTGGGCTTTATCTCCTAAGAATTCCCCCCAAACCCCAGCCCCATGTTCTTCTAAGTAAAATTCGCATCGCTCCCAGTGCCTGGGTCACTTAGCTGTAAATTCCTTTAAGGGAATACTTGGTTACCAGGGCTACAAGTTCCCATCTTAACCTGCCAGCTTTCCCACCCCCAGCTCCAGATTTAAGAGACCCTGGGCTGTCAAGTCTGGGACCTTGAGCCCCCTCCCCTCATACTCCTGGCCTGCCAGAGTCCACAGTTCCAAAGTTCGAGGTTGGGTGGGAGAGGATTAATCCCTCTTTAACTCCTCTCCTTCCCGCCCTCCATTCTGAACCCCAACGGATCGTTTCCAGGGGTTTCCTGGTGAATAGGAGCGTAGGAGCTGCCCTGTCCAATAAAGATTAAATTAAGTAGAAGAATCCCAGCCGATGGATATTTGGAAGCTCTGATGGGGCATCAAACCAATGTTTAACACATTTTTTTTCCCACTCAATATGCGCAAATTTTGGACCTGTTCGACTTAACTTTAGAAAGAAGAAAAAAAAAAAGTTAAGGAAAGAAGGAAGGAAAAAAGAAAAAAAAAGCAAAGAAAAAAAGCACAGAGAAACTTGTTTTAAGGGGGTAAGTGACCTTGTTCTTAGAGAGAGGCTGAAGGCAGAAACAGGGCTACTGACCTTCCCCGAATCACTCCAAGCAAGAATTGGAGGCTACCTTTCCCAGCTGAAGGCTCAGAATTTTTCTGTTTGGGCGGGTTTGAATCTATGTTTTTCCCTTAGGGACAGTTTGATGCCTCGAGGTCAGGACTGAGTATGCAGGAAGAAAGGTGTACTCAGAACCCAGTCACCTCTTCTATGCTGACTTAAAAAAAACAAACAAACAAAAAAACAAAAAAACAAAAAAACCCTAAGGTTTTGGTACACTGAGTGGAATAGTTTTCTTTAGTTACTGCCCAGAAGGAAAAACAATGGCTTTCTCTGTCAGCAGTATTTAGGAGCTGGACATTGACCTTGAAGCTGAGGCACTCCTTCCTCTTGGGAACCATCCTGGCCCTCGAATATCCCACCTGCTCCTCTAATCCCAGGGCATAATCTGGAGGGGCAAAAGGCAAGTCCCTTTGTGGAAATGGCTCGTCAGTGCAAATACAAGACTGAATAAATTAACCTCAAACCAGCTAGTTGGGGTGTAGTAGTTTAGCAGGACTAATTGCAGACAATGGAGCTGAAATGACTTTTCCAATTAGCTGCTGGTTGGAGTTTAGTTGGAGGAACTGTCAGCTCCAACGATGGGTAATTGCTTTATTGCTCACAAAACTATCATCTATTTAGAACATATGTGCTAATTACTCTGGATGGGCGTCGAAAAAGAGACCATAAATCTAATAGCACTTAAAAAAGTCTGTGGTGCTTGTAAGCAACCCCAGTCCCTTGCACATTCTTTACTGCCCAGGTTGGCGTGATGGATGGCTGTCTTTCAGAAAGGCTAAGGTTTGGACTGGAGGCACTGACGGGATGCTCTGGTCAAATCGCCTGTGCAGGAAAGCCAGCGGCTGGCGCATGCTGTGCCCAGGCGATAAATCACTGTCATCAAAACCAGCCCCCTCTTTAGCCGCGCACTTTTTTTTTTTTTCATTTTCGCAAAAGATTACTTCAGAAATCTTTTAATTGGATTATGCTGGGAAATTAATCTCCTTTAGCCTTGGCTAAATTTGTGGCCACTGTCGGGAGAAAAGCCCTGTAACTGCAGCGAGGGCCACGTCCCCTTGCTCCCTCCCCTCTCACAGTTCTCCAAGGTCTCCTAGCTGAGTGCAACAGCCGTGCCCCAAGTCTTCGGGAGTGATGGGGGTGAGAGAGAACGGAAAGACACATCTGGGCGAAAGGCCGCGGCGGTCTCTAGTGGATCCCCTTTGTCTTAAACGCCACGTTTCTGTCCCCGGTTCCCTAGCTCTATATCCAGCACCCCACAGTACAGAGCCTTCCTCCACAAGAGGTTCTCGGGTTCTGGGGGCCAGGTACCAGGGAAGGAGAAGGCTGGAGGGGCGGGAAGAGGAAGAGGGGTGTGTCGGTGGAGGGCTGCCAGAAAAAAATCACGACTGTGCCCTCTTCTCCCCCTCACTCCCCTCTCGGCCACCCCCCCCACCCCTGCCACACTTCTGGGTCACTGGCGGGGAGCTGGGGCTTTGCGAACACTCTCCACTCTGCGCAAAAACGCACGACTCGTTCTAGGCGTTTTCCCTGGCACAACTCTGGAAATACTTCCCCTTGACGTACACAGTTCTTGAGATCCGAGAGCTGGGGCTCTCCTCACTCTTCTGGGTTCCTGGAGCACCAGCGGTATCCAGCGGGAACCTCCCTTCCAGCTCCGCGGCCCCGAGTCCTCAGCCTGGTCCTTCGCGGCTGCGGCAGTTGCGGAAGCTGCGGGTCGGGTCCCGCCCGCCGCTTCTCTCAGCGGGAGATGACAACATCTGCCTGAAACGGGATATCTACTTTTGCAGCTCAATTTAGCTCTTAATAGCAGCCCTCTGAGGTGTGGTTAATTGATGGGGATAAAGGCGTAATGACTTGACGGGGAGACGGCAATGATCCTTTGATATACTTTTAAAAAGAACACCAACCACCCCAAACACTGCGAGTCATTGCTCGGTGGGAGGATAGGAGGAGGATCTGGAGGCAGGGAAAGCTGCGCTTCTGCGGGGCCGGGGAACCCTAGAGTCACCGGGGCGTGCAGCTCCGGCTAGCAGGGGGTTGTCGCGTGGTAGCGGAGAGCGGGGCGGTAAGAGGACCTGAGCGAGCTCGGGACAACAGGTGACCCGGACTGAATGGTGGGGAGGAGCCCCGAGCCAGGGAGAACGCCGCCCTTCCCAGGGCTCTGTCACTCTATCAGCCCTTCTCTTGCGCCGACCTGGGTCTCCACACAACAGGCGCCTCGGTCTTCCCTCCCTCCTGGGCCAGAGGGTGAGCGAAATGGTCAAGTGGCCGAGCTCGGCGGCAACTCGCGGGGTTCCACTGACAGGACAACCTCAGAGGAACTCCAGCGCCAGGAGGGGCACGCACCATTGTGTGTGTGTGTGTGTGTGTGTGTGTGTGTGTGTGTGTGTGTGTGTTTCCGAAACTGAGCTAGAGACCAGGAGCCCTGAGCAGGTGATCGTAATTTTGCCGGTCACCCCAGAGCTCTGGGGCAGGGCGTCCTGGGATTTACCCGTGCTGGAGCGGGGTCCCACCTCTGCTCAGAGCAGCCCTGCGCACCACCCACCCAGACTTCCGTCCACTAGTTATCAGCACCTTCCCTTTCTCTTGCCTCATTTCTCTTTGCTCAGTTCTAGTTTGGTCTCCAGAGGGTCAAAGGACTGTATTACAACACGCAAGCCCCCAACTTACGGTCACACAAGCACTAAAATGAAAAAAAAAAAAAATTCAGATCGCCGTTTCTGTTTGTAAAGGGGAACCTCCTGCAGGCACGGGCAGTGGTGTCCCTGACCGTTTTTGCGAGTGTTCTGTTTTACACTTTAGAGGATAGACTTAATGCTTCAGGTTTGAGCTCCTTCTGGAAACGAAAGGAGAAATAATTCCAATCACTGTCCATATTTTATTGTATTGAGAGATACAGGTGTTTCGGCTGCTGTTATTCTCTGCCCTCGTCCCTGAGTCCACCTAACAGGGATGAAAGAGTCCCAAGAAACTTAATTTCCCCAAACCCTTTTGCGGAGAAAGCGTACGTTATCACAGGACGAAGCTCTGGGGTCAAGGACTTGAAGAAATGCAATTAAGAGGCCCAACTGGCAGAGTCAGTCCGTCTCGATGTGGTTTTGTCCTTCCACCCTCACCGTCTAACCTCATCTAGTGTGGTTCTGCCCTCTGTGAAGTCTAGGAATCAGGACTCACTGTCGCTTAGCCGTGGAGCCCTCTGACTCCTTCGCAGCCCCAGCCAGGGAGGACTCCAAGGCCGTGGTCGCGTCCTGGGGCGCCTCAGTCACTGACAGGGACCCGGGTCCAGGTCCATGCTCTGGTGCGCGACTCCCGTTCAGGAGTTCCCAGCCCGGGATGAAGTCCATGACCTGGCAGCAGGTTCCCGAGGCTTTGCTGAAGGCCTGCCACCTTCCGGTCCCGGGGTCCTGAGATGCCTTTGACAGACACTTGTTAGCCTAAGCCCTTGGATGAGCGTGGTCCTCCATGCTGCGGGCCCCGGGGGCCGCCAAGAGGCACCTTTTCTCCTTACTCTCGTGACATTCCTCCGGACATTCCTCACCCCACAAGGACGCGCTCTTGCGACAGAATTCTGCACGCCGTGAGTCAGGGGCTCTTGTAGGGGCCCTTGTAGGGGCCCCGGGGCCCTTCCCACTCCTTCCCTCGAGGCCTGAAAACTGCGGCCTGCGCGCGACGCCCGCGGGAGCAGCTCCCGGAAGCGAGGCCCACATCCGGGCACGAAGCCTCGCTGCCGGGGTTGGCTCGCGGGCTCTCGGCTCAAGTGTGGCGCCCGCGCAGTGAGGGGTCGGGCTGCGGGATCGTCGCGCCGGGACCTCGTCGGCCTGCAGGAGCCGTGCTCTCGCTGGCGCTGAAGGCCCACACCCTGCGAGGAACCAGAGTGACAAAGTCCCGGGCCTGCTCCCGGAAAGATTCAAGAAAGAAGCCAGGCCCGACCGGGGGGTGGCGCACGTTCCCCGAACCCCGGGGCCTCGCCCTCGGTCGGCGCTGGCAGTTTGTGTAGGAGGTGTAAACTTCTTTGGAATTGGCGGGGAGGGAGTGTGAGCCGGCCTCCGCCCGACATTGTAAAGCTCAGAGACCCACCGTCGAAAGAGAATCTTTTGTGCGTCTTCCTCAGTACGCCTCTCTCCCCTCTCTGGCTAGAACGCCCTGAGCCTTGCTCTCTCCGGGGCTGCCTACCAGTTTGCCCTGCCTTGGGCAGCTAGCTCGTCCCCTTCAGGTCTGTTGGGCCAAGTGGGGTCTGGAGCAAGGCTTGAGGCAAGGCTGGGAAACCTCAAACCTCCTAAGGAGGAGGTTAGTCTTAAGAAGCTGGAAAGTAAGTGAGCTGACTCTGTGGCTTTACGCATTTTTGAAAACATCCATCTACAGAGCGGGAACAACACAGAAACTGCTGTGTAGTTAATAAAAAATATTTTGGGAGACCATATCTGAAGAGTTTTCCTAGAGATTGTTTTATAATATCTCAAATTAGAGAGTTGGTATGTATCTTGCCACCAGTAGACTGAATCCTATCTTCCTTCAGACAGGGACTGGGAAACGGAAATAGCACCGCCTTCCAGCCAAACTTGTGAGGACTGATTGCAGTAGAACTGGTGTTCCAGATGTTGCACTAGAGGCGCTGCAAGTGTGAGCAGGTAATGTGGAGAAGAGTGACATTGTTAACAGAAAGCATCTAATTAACAATGACTTCATTTGATTGGAAGGATGAAAAAGCCTTTTTAAATCAATCCAGATTCACTGGCCTAAGCTCAGCCAATTTATGAATATGGAGCCTGACTCGGGTCTGCTTTCTTTCAAAGATGTCATCTTAGGGGTAATAGCATAGGTGAAGTCATTTGGTTACACTGTGGAAACTTTTATAGTGCCTTCCTTGGGAATTTAATTCAGTGCTTCTTCATTTTATTAGGAACAGACTGACTCCATCAACTGTGCTCTCCCTGTTTAGAGGCAGGACTGCTTGAAGCAATTAGGTTCACCAATTAGCATAGTTTTACTGACCCCAGCAGCAGCACTGCTTCTTAGATTATCCATTTCTTCAAAGTCAGTGAAAAGCTGGAACACAACATGCTTCCCAGGTGTCCAGGTTGGGGAAGTAATCCTACAAGCAGAGTAGCCCAGCAGCAAGCTTTCTTACAGTACCCAAGTGTTTGTTTCAGCAAATTCAGGTGGATTTTTTCCTCCCTTTTCCTGATCCTGGATCCTATAATACTTCCTTATTTTGATATAGCCTTTAAAGCCTCTCTCCTTCGGTTGTATTTTGGCAGAAGTGCTTTTGAGTAAGTGAATTTTCTCCCTTTTCTGTCTGTCTGCATACTAATGATGCCATGGGCGGTGTTTTGAAGATGTACCTACAGGACTTTGCTGCAGTCTCTTTATTGTCACCTCAATCAGTTGCTGGCCAACATCTTTAGTAAAAGGAAATGTTTGGAGCCCAAAGCAGTCTGGGAAAAAACGGGCCTTGCTTTTGCCACTGTCATGGGTAGTGAAGAGATTACATTTATATAGCTATTGTCTCCCTCTCTCTCTTCCCTAAAATATATATTTCTCAGTAAGATTTCACTAGATTAAACTGCTGACATTTCATCAGTAGTAGCAACAATGTAATATCCCTAACCTTATTAAATCAATAAATACTAGATCCATGCATTGAATTAAAAATGCATCAGCATAGCCACGAATTGTAATCATATGGCCATGGACTTTGGAATCGACAATGCCACTCAAAAATTGACTAGTTAGCATTTATTTAACCTTCTTTTTCTGTTCTGGATCTGTGATTAGATATTTGAAGTTTTAAGATTTCAAGGACCATTGTGACAGATTTCGTTTATTTCTTTCACTAATTTTTCATATTTAACTATGAAAATGATGCGTGCATTTAACAGAAGTAATACACTGTGACTTTATTGTTCTCGTCATTAGTTTTCATCTAAGGAATATACTTCCACTCAGAATACATTACTGTAGTAAGACATATTCAGGCACGTGAATTTCTACATAAGCATGAATAAATTTAGATGCATATGTTTTTGTATATGTATAAATATACTCGGTGTGAATATATTGCTTATAAGTTTATTTTTGAAAAAGAAATCACATTTAAATTTGTCTTTTAGCACTGTCAACTATATTATAAGTCAAACAACTATTTATCATTTTAAAACAAGTTGTTTATTTATAATTTGATTTGCTTGTTGAAATTTATTCCACGAGAGATGAAATTAAAAATTTTCAAGTCTTTAAACTTAACACAATACTTAGGAAGTTACACATATCTTAAACAGTTACATTTTATGTGTGAAAAAATATCTTGAATATGGTTTACCAGGAATTGGTCAGTTCTACATTAGTAGATAAATTTACAGTTAGTCCCTACTGAAAACAGGGAATGTATTTAATACTTGGAAGTTTAATGGAAAAAGTAATATTTTTCTAGCCAGATATTTGTTCATACTGAAAATGATGCTAACTATTTAAAAACATTCATCCCCTATTGATGTCAGCCAGCATATATGGTACTGAATTCTGAAGATATAGTTGTTGGGCCTTGGGTTTACTGCACTATGAAAGAAAAAAATCTTCATTTGACGAAATAGGCAATCAACAAATCTATTCTCTTTAAATAAACTGATTCCTCAGTATTTTCCCAGTGTTGGTGTAAGTTGTTGTCTGTGATGTCCCCCAGGGCTCTTTCTTCTGCTCTCTGATTTGGTATATAAAAGCAGCTCTGAATGATGGATTACTGTGTCATTGTAGCCTGCAAAGGATTAATTTGTTTCATTGATTTCTCTTTAGGCAGATTGCCAGAATTTGCTGCTTCCCACCTTTCCTTAAGACTTCTAGAAGTAATAGACAGTAATAGCGTAAGACAAATCAGCTCCTTCTTGTAAAAATACAATCATGAAAGTAGGAGTCCTACAAAAGCTATGTCAAATTTTTTATTGGCATACTGGGAGAGCAATTAATAGTCTACTTTATTTGCTTTAGAAATATTTTTAATTGAAAAATTTCCTTGACATGGTGACTTAAAACACATCGTATTAATAGCTTTTAACTAAGCATTTATAATGTTTGTCCCATAAACATTTTCTCTAATTTGTAAGGATGTTGTTTAACCCAGGAAAAATAATGTGTTTATGTAATTGACAAATACTTTTCTTTCTATGCCAGATTTTAGGATCAAATAACATGTCAATGTAACTTTAAGTCAATTTACCTAAAATATTTATAGGATTATTTGACCCAAAGAATTTTTAGAAACTTTGGACAAGGACAGAGAGTATTAGAGCATAGAAATGGAATTGTTTAACTGTTTAAAGAAAAGATAACTTTTTCTGATTAAAAAAGTAGTATCTGCTCATAACAGAGAATTTTCAAAAGTTAAAAATGACATTTTGTGTATTTTCTCTAAGCCTTTCTTCAAGCATTTATGTTATCTATATATCATATATTTATAAATATATAATATATAAGATTAGTGTGCTTTTTTCAATTGGCATTATACAATGAAAATTTTACTATATAATTAAAATTATTATTAAAGTCATTTATATTGACTATAATGGTTTAACATATATATTTTTATTTTGTTTTATTTTTATTTTATTTATTTATTTTTTATATTTTTTTTATTATTTTTTTATGCCTACAGCACCTGGTCTTCCTAGGTGGTCTCCCATCCAAATACTAACCAGGCCCAACCCTGCTTAGCTTCTTAGTTCAGATGAGATCGGGTGTATTCACTGCAGCATGGTCATAGACTAACATATGTAATTTAATCATTATTCTGCTATTCTGCTATTTTCCATTATTATAAATAAAGTTATGATGAATAGCATTTTAAATAAATCTTAATCATTCCCCTGGTTATTTTCTTATGCTGTATTATTAGAATAGAAATTTCTTGGACTGAGGGTACAGACTGTTTTTTAAGGTATTTGATATTGATTGTCAAATTGTTTTCCAGAAACGTTCTTCCAGTTTATACTGGTACTGTTTAAAAAAAAATTTCTCTGGAGAGGCAGCATTCTAATTCATGTTACATGAGCAAATAAAACAGAACAACAGTCTTTTCCTTGTGTTCTGAAAGCAGTGGTAGCATTTTGCATATACTTAGTCTCTCAGAAGTATTTTCCCAACTGCAGATGTGAAATAGGCTGGTTATACACATCTATTTGTTTCCCTTCTGTAGTGCTGAAAATTATATTGATTTAACGATCTCAAGTTACACTTTTTATGCAATTAGTTGTGTAGTAAAAACTAATATTGTCATGTGCTAATGTCTTTTTTCCTCTATTGTGCTATAGTAGTAGTCCATGCAATATCAGCAAGTTTATGCTTTTCCTGTGCTTTGCTGAAAGGAAAAAGAAACATCTGTTTCCATTATATATCTGCATCATAATGATAACAATTAAATAGCTATTATAGAAGTATACAGTAAATATTTGCTGAATGACCTATACTTTCCTGTTGGAAAATTTCAGAGATTTCAGAGGCACTTAGTTTTTACAGGTAGTTTCCATGTAGACCTTTAGAAAGACCTTTGCTTACTTTAGGTAAATCACCGCAGTTCCTTTTGTCTCAGTAAAAACAAACAAAAAAACAAACAAACAAAACCCCCTGATGATTGAATACTAGGCTCTCAGATATGATCTGACTATATTGTTTAGAGTACAAAATATTAGATATCTCTCAGTATTCTTAAATAGGTTAATCATGGTACTAATAATACAGTTCATTTTGTGTTTTGTGTCATTTTGTGTCATTTCTTATATTTAACTAAGCTGGCAGATTGGAGATGTTTTACACACACACACACACGCACACATATCTCCTATTTCACTCTCTTTTGTCTTATGTTAGGGGACATAGTAGTGATATTTACCTTTCAAGCTCAGCTAGAGAATGAAACCACACACTATTTCCATTGACCTTTAAAATTCCAGAGGAATGTTTTGGTTAAAGATGTTTTGGCGGTTACTTAAAAAAAAAAATGATTAGGAAGTATTTCGGACAAAAAAATTGTGTGTGTGTGTGTGTGTTTGTATCTCCATGTGCTCCAGACTCAATTTGAGAAATAAAATATTATCAGTACAATTGAAGCTCTTCCTGAAGAGGTAATCATCATCCTAAATTCGATGATTATGATCTTTTTTGCCTTGTACTTACATTTTTTAATATGGTCTAAAAATTTGACAAGTTATTTGTCCTTTTAGATGACTGGGCATGTTTCTCCGTTTCACTGTCCTCATCTGTGAAGTTGGGGGTAGGTCTATATGTTTACTGATGGCCTTCTAGCCAGAATTTAAAAAGTTTTTTGATTACCTCTTGTTTTCCATATGAAACAAAATAAAACATGACAAACATAAGACAGAACCCCAGAGAGGTTAAGTAACTTGCCCAAAACCATATAGTAAATCACAGAGCTGGGAATAAAACTCAAGTTTTTCTGACTTCTAGTCAAGCACTCTTTTCTTCAGTCCACATTGCCTGTCATCTTTTGGGTACTAGCTACTGACTGTTGCTCTAGACTGTGATTAAAGGCTATCCCCAGGCTTGTATGATTTTGTGATTGTGGATGCAGGAAAGGTTTTTCTTTTAGAATATCTTTTCTGTGGGGAGAAACATTGGAGCCATATCAGCCCGAAAGTTACTTTTAGAAGAACAAGATGTGTCCTGTAGAGCCTGTGATTTCCTTCTGTATTTTCTGGACTTCCTTGAAAAGAATGTTAGTTTGGATATAATGAGGCTTTCAATAGACATCTTACCTTGCAGTTAATTTTCCGATCTCTTCATGGTAACTGGACTAGGAAAATAGGGATGGGCACAAACATAAGTGTCTCTTTATGCATACATGTATCTAAATTGTGATATATTTTGGCAGTCAGGACTTCTTCCTTTTTTATGTGGCTTATACTATGGTCAAATCATTAACCACTTTCTATTTGAAAATGAGTTTGTTTCTTGTTTCTATTCAGCAGCCAACTTACCAGAGCACTAAAGTGAAAGTAACACAGATAGAATAATGTGGAAGCACATTTAAAAAATGTCTTTGGAGAAAAACTCCATTCTAAAAATGGCAACTTAGAATTACGTGCATGTACCCTCTCTTTCAGGTTTTTACTTTAACAAAACTCATTCATTCTTATTGAGATGTGTAAGCTTACGTCATAATATTCACGGTGCTATGTCTCTTCTATGAAAAAATAGCAATGTAAATAGAGGTGGAGTTATATACCTTATTATAAAATCATTCCCCCCTAAATATGTTGCTTCGAGACCAAACATTGGTTTAAAAAATTATTCACTTCCTTCTGTAAATACGTGGAAACTTATAATCATTCTTTTTACGGCAGACGAAGCTACTAGTAATACCTTTGTCAATGCTATAAATATTCTCAAAGTAGTTGTGTTTTAACATGCAAACCAGATATCACATATTTTTTTCTGATTATTTAAGGTCAATTATCTTATGTGTTCAGCAGCTTCTAGTAGAATAATTTCCCTAGCATATTATGTTGGGGAGGAGAGACCCCTTGTTATCAAGTACCAGCATTTAGGTACCTCTTTTGTTTAGTCTAAACTATTCCTTTATTTGCTCACACTAAGTATGATTTCTTTCATTTCTATAGCATTTCTATCTAGTGGAGGGA
>NW_006436298.1:23254154-23258815 GCF_000325575.1 Pteropus alecto | reverse complement strand
AAAGAGGTATGCACGTGTGTGTGTGTGTGTGTGTGTGTGTGTGTGTGTGTGTGTTTGTGTGTGTATTTCAAAAGATAATTCTTATCTAGTTGGAATTTCTTTCTGGTGAACATCTGTAATAAGTAATACAGGGTGTTTTCTGCACTGGTTAAATTTCCCCATGTTGTTCTAGCAGGTATGTGAAACTCAAGAGAAAAGTTGTGAGTAAAAGAAACTAGCCCCTGATTAACCTGTTTCCTCCTTGACCACAATATGAATCTGTGTGATGGTGGTGAGAATACGGAATCTTAATCACCAAACCAGCAATGCGAAAACCAGACAGGCCCCAGTGTGATTTAAGAATCTATAGTCCATATATAGTCCACACGTGTTACCTCACTTTCTTAGTTATAATAGCTCTCTGTAGAAAGGTTATATGGTGTTTACAGAAACAACAACAGAATACAGTAAAAGAAAAAAAATTTTTTTTGTCATATATACTACTAGAATTATAGGTGATTAAAAAGCTGCACTATTTTCTGCTCGATTCTTACTGTCTTCATAGACCAAGTTGAGATTATTTCAAAACTAACATTGACTATGCATTTTCTATTGACACAACCAATAACAATTTTCAGTTGTGACTTCAGCATTTGTCTGTGGGTAAAAGAGGTAGAATTTTCTTCTACTCCAAAGTACAAATGTTAAATTTACACTTCATAAAATCTTGTTTATGGCCTGTTTTGAATTCCCAGCTCATTAGGATTATTTCTCATAATTCTTAGGAGAATTATGTTACTGTTGTGCTTATTATTCTTGAGGTGTGATAGTTAACACCTGTTTATTGAGTTCTAGTCATGCTTAAGGTGTGCGAGGTAGATAAAGGCATAGTCCTTGCCCTCTGTAGGATAATGATGGATAACAGTCTTTTGCCAATAATTTAACAGATTATATTTTCTTAATGTTATGTATTTTTGTGATTTATTAGTATTACTATATTAGGACTTTAAGAGAATATGAAAATATATGTGGTTTTCCATTGCTTTTCTTTACCTTTTGAAAAACTCTTAGAATTATAATTTGGGGGTCAGTCAAAATGATATTATATTATTGTTAATAAGTATCTTGAATAAGTAGAATATGGCATTTGCTAACATTAAATCAGTTTTTTATTTTTATTTTTTTTGCATGGGAAAATGATTTATTTTTAAATTATTTTTTAATTTTTATTTTTCAGTTAGAATTGGTATTCAATACTATTTTATATTTCAGGTGTATAGCATAGTGGTTAGACATTTATATAATTTATGAAGTGATACCCCCAGATTAGTCTAGTACCCACCTAGCACTATACATAATTATTACAATATTATTGATATTTAAAAAACTATAAGATCTAAGAATTTTTCTTAATACTCTAAAGTGTTTTGTTTAAATTAAGTATGCCAATCTAATTATCTCTCTGTAAATAAAAAAAATTACATAACCATGTTTTTGGAAAAATGGCCTTAATGTTGGTTATTTAGCAAGAAGCAAGTTAATTTTTTTACAGCTCAACTAAAAGTCTATTTGAGTTAAATTTAGGAACTATACTATGAAGGCAAAACATGTTTTCGTAAATATTTAGGAAAAAAAACCTATGTTTGGTCTTGACCTTACATTATCTTTGGTGCTAAAATTATTGAATTTATTATAGCATTGAACATGTTTTTATAGTTCATCATAGTTTATTAAAAGATGCTGAGAATAATTACTATTTTGACTCACAAAAAGTCCGACTGATACATTTTCCAATATATTGGACCAGTGTAGATAGCTATTTACATAAAAAGGTTAACAAAAATACTACCATTCTCTATAATAATTTCATTCATTTTAGACTCAGTTTCTTCTATTTCTTTGTATGTGGATGTAGATAAAATTTTAGTTTATAAGTACTATTGTAATTTCAGTGGAAATATAATTTGTATCTTATGGAGAGTGTTTGTGTGATTTAACAAGTTCTTTTTGAATTTTGGTGATCAACTGGGTTTTGTATTATTTACACATTTCTCAAAATGAATATATAAATTCCAAAAGAAGTCCCTTTTTAATTAGTTATATTTTCAAGATGTATGTTTTAAATTTATAATATTTCTGTTTAAAAAGAGGCAAAAACACATCAGTAATACCTGGTAGGAAATTACAGTGGATTATGCCATACTAGTAGAGTTAACTTTATGTCAGTCTAAGTTGTAACGTTAGTTTTTGTGGACTGGCTATGGCTTGGTGATCTGAGAGACTAAGGGAATGATATTGTAAGAACTTCGAAAGCTGCGTACCAGCTGATGTTTATGACAGAGGCAAAAGTCACCAAGATCCTATTTTGTATTTCAGTTCCAATATTAATAAGTTTAAATGTGTTTTAAATTTTGACAAATGGTTTAAACTTTTTTAAAGTCCTGTAATATTTTTATATGTAGTATGTATGACCAAGACTTTTCTTCTTATATAAGCTTGCCTAATTATTTGTCCTACTCCAGAGAAGTGTAAAAAACCCTTAATCTAGGAATTTTACTTTTTATATAACTATTAAAATCCTATTATCATCATTATATGCTAAACACATCTCATGTAGTATTTAATTTATTCACGTAAAATGTAAAATTCCCATTTTACTGATGAATTTGAGGCTCAAACATGTTTAAGTGTTTTGCTCGTCACATAGTTGATGAATAACAGAGCAAGGATTTGAATTGAAATATATCACTCCAGAGCCCATTCCTGATCTATGCTGATTTCATTGTTCCCTATCAAGTAACTCATTGTACTACCTTTTGATTTTATTATGTGTCAGACTGTATTCTCACAGGTACATAAAAATTCATAGAACAATACTCTTAGAAAACAAAGGAACATCTAAATAATTTCATGTTATTCTCATGTCCTAGTATTTATAAGATGGCAACAGTCTCCAGTGTTTGATTATGTGATGTTCTGTGTGTAAATGGTACTATATAGGATGAAGGATGACTAATATCTAAGAGTTTTTTGGGCACTAGGTTGGCCTAGTTATTAAATAGCATCTTTGCTACCAGATCAAAAAATGAATAACAAGAAATTTTATTATTTCTTATTTGTAGTCTTCAAAATGTTTTTGTTTTTAGTGACTTCCAGGGGAAAAAAAATTATCATTTCCCTTAGTAGTATATTATTTTGCCAGGGCTGCTGTAACAAAGTAACATAAATGGAGTAGCTTGAGAAACAGAAATGTATTGTTTCCCAATTCTGGAGGCTAGAAGTACAAAATCAAGGTGTTGGCAGGGTTGGTTCCTTCTGAGGGCTGTGAGGGGGAGAATTTATTCTGTGCCTCTCTCCTAGCCTATGGTGGTTTGCTGGAAATCTTGTGTTCCTTGGACTGTAGATGTATCACCCTGATCCCCATCTTCAGTGTCCTCCCTGTGTGTCCATCTGTCTCTGTGTTCAAATGTCACCTTTTTAAAAGGATACCAGTCATATTGGATTAGAGCCCATCCTAATGACCTCACTTTAACTTGATCATTTGCAAAGATCCTATTTCTAAATAAGGTCACATTCACAGTTACCGAGGGTTAGGAATTCAATATCTTTTTAGGGCACACAATTCAACCTATAACAGCAGATAATTTGTTTCTGAGATAATAGATTTGAAAACTCTTTAGTACTGGTTATATACATAAGCTTGTAGTTTATGAAATCATTGGTATGCACATATATCTATAACTGAGTCATGCCTGAATAAGACTGATTTTGCACTAGTATTTTTTTTAATTTTGATTTTAATTTAAAAATTTTTTAAATAATTTATTTTTAATTACAATTGGCATATATTATATTAGTTTCAGATATGCAACATTGTGATTAGACATTTATATAACTTACAAAGTGATCACTCTGATAAATCTAGTATTCATCTGACACCATACATAGATATTACAATATTACTGATTATATTCATTATGCTATACTTTAGATCTCCATAACTGTTTTGTAACTATCAATTTGTACTTCTTAGTCTCTTCCCTTTTTTACCCTTCCCCCAGTCCCCTCCTATCTGGCAATCATCAAAATGTTTTCTGTAGTTATGAGATTGTTTCCGATTTTTTGTTCTTTAGATTCCACATGTAAGTGAAATCATTTGGCATTTGTCTTTTTCTGTCTGACTTACTCCACTCAGCACACTACCCTCTAGGTCCATCCACATTGTTGTAGATGACAAGATTTTACTTTTTTTTATGGCTGAATAGTAGTTCATTGTATATATGTACTGCCTCCTCTTCTTTTTTTTCCATTAAAAATTTTATTTATTTAAATTAGTTTCAAGTAGCAGTACATTGGTTAGACAGCTATACAGTTCATAAAACAATCCTCCCAATTGCTCCCTCCCTCCCCTGACCCTCCACCTAGACATCATATTAATGCTAACTGCATTCCCTCTGCCATGCTCCCCATCCCCATGCTCAACTATTAATTTGTACTTCTTTAATCCTTCATCCCATTCTCCCAGTCCCCCAAACCCCCTCCCCTCTGTCTATCACCAAATTGTCCACTATATTTGTGAGTCTGTTTTTGATTAATTTGTTCTTTTTGTTCCTTAGATTCCACATATAAATGAAATTATATGGTATTTATCTTTCTCTGTCTGACTTATTTCACTCAGCATA
>NW_006436298.1:23212656-23253089 GCF_000325575.1 Pteropus alecto | reverse complement strand
TGGCTCCATATAAATTTTAGGATTATTTGTTCTAGCTCTCTGAAAAATGCCATTGGTATTTTGATAAGGATTGCATTGAATCTATAGATTGCTTTGGGTAGTATGGCCATTTTAAAGATGTTGATTCTTTCTACCCATGAACACGGTATATGCTTCCATTTATTTATATCTTCTTCAATTTCTTTTTTCAATGACTCATAATTTTCTGAAAACAGGTCTTCTACCTTCTTGGTTAATTTGATTCCCAGGTATTTTATAAGTTTTTGACGCAATTATAAATGGGATTGTTTTCTTAATTTCTCTTTCTGAAAGTTCATTGGTGTATAAAAATTATACTGCATCTTCTTTGTCCGTTCATTCATTGATGGACACCCAGGTAACCTTCATATCTTGACTATTATAAATAATGCTGCAATGAATATATGGATTCACATGTCCCTTTGAAGTAGTTGCACTAATATTCTTGTAAAAATTGTAGGAATAACAAACTGGAGAAGTATTCAGGAAGGCTTTCAATGAAAGATGTGATTGGCTATCACAATGTGAGGGCCATATAATGAGCTCTTGGTATTGTATATACAAAATCAGTCTAGTTGGTGGTATGACGAAGTTGGGATATAGGTAAGCATTCAGGACAAGAGGATGTTACAGAAGCGGAAAGAACATGGGTTAAGGTCCTGATGTAGGAATGAGAATTTTATGTATAGTCAGCTGTGGTGGTAAAAGGAGGCCTTGGAGCTGATTATGTTGTCAAGGAATCCTGGCTCTGGCTCTTTAGGGTTAATACCCATTTTAACTAAATTTTAAGGAATTACTCTAGGATTTATTCTTAATTTTATCATGTAGAAAGTTTGAAATATATCACTACCAAGAAGAAAAATATGACTTGTAGCCTCACTACCCAGAGCTAGTCACTATTAACATTTTGGCATCTTGATGTAATTTGTATGTAATTCCTGCATGATTTTTCATTGAGATTATAGCACATAAACAGTTTCTAAAATATATGAATCTGCAGTATTCTCTAAATATGTATCCGAATTTGAGACCCGTTGGGTTAAATAGACTTAATGGTCATCAGTAATGAATCAGGTCACGATAATTACATCCACCATTAGGTCAAGCCAGCTTTGTTTCTCGTGATTTGGTTCTTTGCTTTCAGTCTTGTCCTTCCTCCCATCTTTCTCACTGCTGTCAAGGTCTTTTCAAATGGTCACATCATTTTCCTGGCTTACCCCCTTTAGTCATGACAGAGGTCCAGCTTTTTAGCATAATAAGGCATTTCTGTGATCTTTCTCATGCCTTTTCCTTCTCAACTGCAACTTTTCCAAAATTTTCTTGAAGTTCTCAGAATATCATGTACCTTTTGTACCTCCATAAATTTTCACCTCTTTCCTCTGCTAAGAATGTCCTTTCTGTATTTGTCCCTCTGTCCAGCGGCTATTCATTCTTTAGTACTCATCTCACATGACATTCTTTTCTAAAGCCTTTATTCTAAGCCAATTTTCCTTTCCTTTTAGTATCTGTAGTACTTTCTAGAGAACTTGTTATAAACTGATTACAGGGTATTGTGGTAGCTAATTTCCATCTTTATCTTTTTTACTAGACTGGGTTATTTAAGGGCAGGAATCATGTGTTTTTTATGCTAGTAGTATTTTTATGCTAATTTTTTTATGGCATTTAACAGGATACCTAGTGGGTGCTTGAGCGAAACATTTGCTGAATGAATAAGTAATCTTGTCTTTTCATGAAATACTGTCCTGAAGGAGTGGTGGTTGTAGCTAGAATAAACGATAATTTTTGGGGTAACGGGTGAGGGAGTACGATGACTAGTTAAGTTCAATTTATCAAACATTTATCAAGCATTTACAGTTTGTAAGGTGCTTGGCTGGGCATTGTAGAAATGAGAAACTAAAATGGAGAGGAACTTTAGGAGTTTGCAGCTCAGAGGAGGACTCTTAATTTTGGTGAGTTGATGTAGGATGATGGTAAGGAATGTAATCAAGAATTGTTAAAGAGAATGACCCATTAAAATGGAATCGTGACTAGAAATATTTGTATAGTGGCTTAAAATTAACAAAGTTAATTTGTTTACAGGTGGCAGTGGACCTAAATTACAGATTGTAGCAGATGTTCTCAACATTTCTATTGAAATTTCCTTATCTTCACTTGTAAGAGGAGTCCCAAGGCCTTTGGTAGCTACCATGATCTGGTATGATGTCATGTTTTTCCACCTCATCCTTCCTGTACTAGCAGAGGATCTGGGTTAGAATTTAGTTGTTTGTTATTGCAAACAATTATGTAGAACTGAAAGTGGAATGTTTCAATAATATCAATATTGTGATTTCTTTGAGATTGTATACTATGCCTTGTTATCTTTATACCTGTTCACAGAACCCCCCAATAGTGAGTGCCTTCCACATCATAGGTACTTAGCATGGTGATTTTGTTTGAATTATGTCTAGTCGTTAACTGCTTCTTACTGATTTTTAAGATATTAATCTAATTTCTTATTCCATTAAATAATAAAGAAGCAGATAACAGTAATTTTACTTATACTTAAAAACTGTGTCTTCAAGTAAGGTTTAACCAGCTCCTCAACTCTTATAGATATTCAACTGGCAGCTGATAAAACTATATCAGGAATATTTAATTTCAAAACCTCTGTCTGTATAACATGAAGGAACACTGAAGCTAGTAATGAAAATATATTTTTTTAAAATAAAAAGTAGAACTATTTTTCAGAATTCTGGGAAATGTCAAAGTAATTTTGCCTGTAGTCATACTACAGTGAATGCTATTGAGACTATTGCTAACATTAACAAAAATATTTTTGTAATTTCCTCAGTTATTGCTACTGGTGATGAGGGATGTGAAGTTGGCATGCTTTCATGTTTTGAGCATTTTCATTATACACTTCTGATTTTATATGTCAGAAGCAATTTTTGTTTTAAGATAGCTGAGAACATTTTTTATTTAGGGATAGAGGTCAGGCTCTGATTATTTTCATTTTTAAGTCACTATGTATAGACTACAATGAATGTGTGTGAATAAACACATGTACAATTTTGTATATAAGTATTTACAGTGTTTATATATTTCTGTGACTTTACCTTTAGTTCATAGGAACATAGTGATTTGGGACCAAGGCATAGGTTTCATTTCTATATTGATTGTTTAATTTAGTTATTTTCTGTGACCACTAGTAACATTCATCTTGCAGATATAAGCAGTTGTTCATCAGAGAATTTCAGCAAGAGAGTTGGCTAGATCAGCAAGTCCATCACCACTATGGAAAAACAACTTGAAGCTCATCTCTACTGACAGTGAGTCAGTGCCATCTTTATACAGGAAAGATGATGCTAGTATTATTTTATGTTTTCAGTGTTATCAAACAACAGTTCGGTTTAAACTTTGTTTTACGAAGCATTATTGGGATGTTGAATCATAGTGCTTTATTGCTTGAGTCTAAAGGATCGCACAGAAATCAACCTAACAGCGAAAAGGAATGAAAGTCATAATTTGGTGTTTATTAATATACCTAAAAGTAGTTTGATTAGCTTCTCTCTCACCTCTGTTCTTATTTATATATAACACATGCTAGCTAACTTATAATTCAAATGACTTTTATTTGAATGAATATTGGCTAGAACAGAATCACATGTTCTATACTTTAAAATATATTACCAATTTCAGGAAGTTTCAGGGTAACTGCAGTGTCAATGTAAAGATTCTCTTCCATTTTCAAGTAGATTATTTGGTCTTTCAACTGGTAGCCATTGTTAATGCTTACTGTCTCAGAGATGTAATGTTTAATATTGTAAGAGTTAGTAATGTACTTAGTAATTTGTAGTTCAGGTCAGTATCATTTAATGCGTATTTAATAATCATAACTTCATTTTACTGTACTAATTACATTTGTGACTTGACCCAATCTTATTTAACCATGACGTATGTGCATATATGAGTATGTATGAGTATACATATACACAAGTATATATAAATAACTTGATACAGTTAGTAGTGTTTCTTTGGTCCTCTTCAGTTGTTTTCACTTGAGTTATCTCTATTGTCTGGTTGTCAAAGTAAGTTTTCTTTTACAGTCTTGCTTTGCTAGTATTCTGCCTTTTTTGGTATTGTTATTGTTATTATGTCTTTACTTTTCTTCTTTCAAGGAATAAGCAAATCTCAAGGTCGCAGACTTGTAGAACTGATGCACACTGAAATCAAATGAAAGGCCCAGCTGCGAGGAAAAGATCCTTATTCTACAGGTACATGCCATTACATGATTATAACCAGCCTTACCATCTGTACTATATGTTTTTGTTAGAGGCCATGAAATAAAAAAAGAAATAACATGGCACTATATTTGGAGAAAAGTTTTATTGTAAAATTTTCTTTTCCTCAAAAAGGCTCTGAGTAGTTCTATAGTAAGATTAGACTCTCCCCATGTGCTATAAGTAATTATTAAAGTAACAATGCATTTTTCAAAATTTTGTTCCTTGAATATATTATTTTTAGATGACTTATCTCATTATTATTATCATTATTATTATTAATTTTCACATTAGGTCTACTGCAAACATTTTCAATTGGACTAGACTTTGGACATTTCTTTAATATTATAATGTAAGTTTAACAAAATTATTTAGTCTATTAACTTGAGTTCATCATGAGTAATTTCTATTATATTTATAATAATAAAATACTATTCATTGAATAATTAATATTTGCTCAGCTCTATCCTTAAGTGCTTTCTATATCTCATTATATCTTCACAACAGTTATATGGGGTAGGAATAATTATCCCAGGCTTATAGAAAAGAAAACTAAGACTCAAAGAGTTTGAAAATTTGCATAACGTTAGTGGCTGACCCAGGATTCCAACCCTGGACTATCTGACCTCAGAGCTTCTACTCAAACCTCCATTATAGAACTGCTTTGTTAAGCTGCATGAAGCTTTTATGTGTGCAACTTGAGACTGAGCTGCTTCACTTTTGAAGCATAGTCTGGTTAGTTCACAATGATTTTATACTACTGACTTACGTATACCAAAATGTGGCTGGCTAAAACCATTTGCTTTTGTGAATTTACATGGGTATAACTTTTGATGGTCTGTTAGTAGATTATGTATACTTAATGTTGTGTGTGAATGCAAATGAATATATCACATGCATGAATTTAAGTAGAATCTTGATGATGCTACCTTGGAAAATTTGGTGTCTCTTTAGTGTCTGCCCCACTTTTTAGGTAGTAGAATTGTTTAATTCACAAGTTTGCTAGAGGGTGAGACCCTTGTTCTGGGAAATTATTTATATATGAATATAAAACAGGTAGTTTAAAATGTTGATATTGGTTCTCTAACAGATACATAATGAAATGTGAAATACTCGTTTGACCATTGCTGAGGAAGGCCAAATGCATAAATTGACCTTATGGAAACCTATGATCCTGTGATTTTTATACTTAAAATTCTTCAGTGGTTTCTGTTTTTTGTAAAATATAGATTGTGTTCTCTTTAATAACAGGTCTTTTATTATTGAACTATTGCATACTGCTTCAAGCTTACTTCTGGCAACCCTCCCTTACACCCTGCATCATATATACTCCTTAAATGTTGACCTTAGTTAAACTGAATAGCTTGTAGTCACCTTACCATGATTAGTTATTTGACACTTTTGTCTTATTAATATTATCCTCCTTACCATTATGATCTTTCCTCTTTGCTCCCTGGTAAGTAGCAACTTTTCATTCAAGACTCAACTTTGTTATCTCTTTGAAGACTTTCCTGACTACTGACCTGTCATTGAACCTTACCTTCTTTGAAACTTTCCAGTACATAGGTCCTATATTTTACTGAACTTATTTATTTATATGCCTCTTTGTAACTAGACTATAGATTTTTAAAGGGCAAATACAAAAGCTGTGTGTCTAATTAATTTTTATATTTCCAGTTTGTAGCACAATACCTGGCATAGAGTAGATTAATAATAAACATTTGTTAAATGAATGAATGAATGAATAAATGAATGAATGAAGGAAAGAAAAGCTGATCCTCACAGTCGGTGTGATAACAGTGATAAAATGAATTCCAAAGTGGAGTGTACTTTTCAGGGAAGAGTCAGTTTGGAAGATAGCATCTTTCCTAAGATCTCACCATAATCATACTTGCTTCTTAGAGTGTATGTCTAGAATTTTATTTTGAACAACCAAACATTTATTATTGGAAATTTACCCATAAAATTTAGATAGTTGAATTTTTTCATAAATATTGTATTTCAGTAATGAGTATGATAATCTTGACTTAAGGACTCTATTACTTTCCTTCAGGAGGTCCACATGTGTTCTGGTGTTATATCAGTCTAAAGTTGGAAAAGGACCCTTCTGCTTGAAATTTATGAAAAGTGAGTAAAAAATGAGCCTATTATCACATTTAAAGTTCCATTTGCTTTAAATCTGTGTAATTCTTATGTTATACACTTCTGATTAAAATGCTTATAATGGCCAATGTTATCAGAATGACAAAGTCTTATGTAGCTTAGTAGTCTACATTTTGAAAAACACTCATTTATTATGTTATCCTTTTAGGAACATGCCAAACTTAAAGTTGGTCTATATTTTCTCTATTTATAATTTAATAAGATTATATTAGTTAGAGATCAAATGTTCTTTGGCCATCAGCTTTATATGATAATTTTTCCTGAAGAAATGCTATACAGTGAAGATACTAAAAGGAAGCTTAAGGCTTCTGATATCAACTAGATTCTGTTAAATGGTTTTATTTATTTTACACTGTTATATAGAAACAGCTTAAGAAAATATATTGACTTATAATGAGCTATACTGAAATAGCATAGTCACTAAATAAATAAAATGAGGCAAGTGGTTGGAAGGAATGAAATTTTCTTTGCACAAGCTAAAAACACTAAGACTTATTTTGTAGGGAGCCATTAAATACCGGTCATTCAACTTGTATATCCTTTAGCCTACTTAATAGTCAAAAATTTCTAAGTAAATATGTGATTTAATTTGTGCTGCTGAGAAATAGCTATCAAAAATGGCAATAAAAGTCACATAATGAAATAAGAATACTAAAAAAATCCAGGGATTTTACCGTGGCTCATTATTCATTCAATTTCTGGCAGCCTTCATGATTACAAATCACTTGATTGACTAACTAGACATCCTCAAAGTGAATTATGAATCAGGTTCATTTTTCCTGGTTGATAGTTGGCACATGCTGTAACTCTTACACTTAGTGATATATCAAATTCTTGTAACAGTAATAAGAGTTATAATCAACTCTTTATTTTAGGAAAACTAAATTGCCTTTTCAAAAAATAAAATGTGGCTGCTAATATTTTAACAACGCAATGTAATTTCTGCCTTTGTATCCCAGGGTGAAATTCACAGTAAGGACGTTATTTTTCAGATTAAAAAAAAAAATCTTTAGAACGTTTTTATAGGCATAAAACTCCTACTGATATCAATTCATAGGCTCCTTGAGCAGTTGCCTGAGCCTAGGTTCCAGAAACAATTACATTACTTTCATAGTATTTAAAAAATACATTATGGAGGAATTGTACATATTTAACGTTTTTATTTTGAAGGAAATGTAGTTTTCAATACCTAATAAGGCCACGAAGCTGGAAACCTAAAAATGTGGAGCAATTTAATGGTTATTATTAGAAAAGATATCTTTTTGAGTAGGAAAAGTGTCCATAGTGACCTGAATCTTGAATCTTTTCATTCGTAAAACTGAATCCAGGAGGTCAATTCTGCTTTCAAATGCATTCTGTTTCCTTTGACTTAATAAGAATTCTTCATGCATAGCTACACTGGCACTTGAGTGGCAGAAAATGCCTATAGTACAACTACATTTTCTTTAATCCCATCCACCCAAGCAAATGAAAATACAGTGGGTGCTCTTTAATGTGAAATATTAAAAATTTGAGAATCTTGAACAAAATTCAGTCATTACCTTAGCAAAGTAAGGTTCTTTAATTGAAAATTCTCAGGCATGGGAATGTAGAAACCCAATTGTTTAACAAAGTTATTACGAGATCCTCTTACTAATAATAAAATTGCATATATAGAGTAATTCTGTGTTTCTAATGAAGACAAAATCATCAAAATTAATGTAAGCTTTGCATATATAGGATCACAGAATTGTACTGCCATACTTTCCGCTATGTAAAAGCAGAGTAATTAGTATTTAAGAGTTCCAGTGCCTTTTAACTTTATTTTATTTAATGAATAAGATTTATTTATAATTAAAAGTTGTTTTATTGCTATTTCATTGGCTTCGAACATGTTTTTCAAAAGTTTTTTTGAGTAATGTTCTACTACATTAATTTACATAAAAATATAGAATAGTGATGCATAATTACACGTAATTTTATAAACAGAATTATAAGCTTTTTATTTTAGTGTTTTATTCTCTTGAATTTTCTTGAATTTATGCTTTAGCTATCTTGAAATTTAATTTTTAATTCCCTACGTCATCAATTATGTGCTTAGTAGTTAAAATTGCTATTAAACATCTTTGATGGGATTAAAATTTTATTCCTAAATAGGCAGTTATTTATATATATAATCAATTATTATATTCATGTAAAAATTATTTCCAAAACATTAATTCTCCAAAGATGTTTTTTAACAATATAAACTATCTTGGTAGAATTGGACTTGAATTAGTAATAGAAAAAGGATCAATTTATTAATTTAAAAAAAACTTTAAATCTTTTATAACTTTTATAGATTTTGTGAAATGATCATAAACTAAACTGGTGCCATAAAATGCTGCCTTTTTACCTCTGCGACATAGCTATACGTTTGGAATCTAGAAGCATTATTATACTTCTTTAGGTATATTGAAGTAAGCAATATATGGTAGAATGGACTTTTGTTGGTGCGACCTGGCCATAAGACTTGGGAATGGAAGACTGGGTGGAAAGGAGGAGACAAAATATATTTTTTATGGTCACAGAAATATACTGAATTATTTTGATTATTTGTTTATGTTAACTAAAATAGATTACTAGATTGTCTCCACTTTGTAATATACAACCGGATTGCTTCCCTTGAACAATTTAGCATTAGGACAGTTATTATGAGACAACATCAGTTTTTTAAAGTGCAAAAAATTTGAATTTTATTGAGGTCTATATATCAAAAAAATTTAAGTGAACCATGTTTTTGGCGTCATATTTAAGAAATTTTTGCCTAATACAAGGTCTTGAAGATAATCACCTGTGTTTTCTTTTAAAAGTTTAAATGTTTTAGCTCTAACCTTTATGTTTGTGATCTATTTTATGTTACTTTTTGTGTACAGTGTGAGATAAATGTCTAACTTCATCTTTTGGCATATGGATATTCACTTTTCTTAGTACCACTCATTAAACAGGCTATTCTTTATACCTCAATGAATTTCTTTTGCACCTTTGTTGAAAATCAGTTTATCATAAATATAAAGATTAATTCTGTACTCCCAATTCCGTTCTAGTGATCTATATGTCTGTCTTCTGCCAGTACCACATTGTATTGATAACTACTGAAGTAGCTTTATATTAAGTTTTGAAATTGAGAAGTATAAGTTGTCCAGTTTTGTTCTTTTTCAAAATTGTTTTGGCTATTCAGATCTTTTGCAATTCTATATACATTTTAGGATCATCTTGTTCATTTCTGCCAGAAGGGTTGTTGAAATTCTGGTAGAGATTGTACTGAATAGATAAATCAATCTGGAGAGAATTGTCATCTTAACGATATTGAAATTTCCATGCAATGGACTTGACATCTGACCTTCTTTTAAAGGTAATCTTTCTCTCTCCCTCAGTTGCCTTTACAGTCTTTCTTTCTCCTTTTGGTTTTAAACAGTTTCATAATGTGTTTAAGTATAAATTTACTTTTATTTATACCGCTTGGGATTTTTTTGGCTTCTTGAATATGTGAGTGAGTACCTTTTATCGGTCCTGGAAATTTTGTTGATGTCTTCAGATATCATTTTTCATTGAATCTGTAATACTGTTAATTTGGTAAAATAGTAAGATGCACCATTTATGTACTACTAAAAGAGAAAAAAGTACTAATAATATCTTAATAATAGTATTATGTGATGTGTGAATTGGTCATACTGACCTTGGTTGCTTAGAAATTTGGCATTTTCCCAAAGAATTCAGCAAACATTTTCTGTTACATTGCTTGATACATAGTCTTTTACATGTATATCTGTAAGAAAGCTTAGCAAAATTTCATATACTTGTATATTTCTGTCTTAGGTCCCATAAGTAATTAGTTGTTGCTTTGCAAGATGTCTGAGTCAATTCAGACTGCTATAACAAAATACCGTAAACTGGGTGGCTTAAACAATAGACATTTGTTTCTCACAGTTCTGAAGGCTGGGGAGTCCAAGATCAAGGTACTAGCAGATTCAGTATCTTGGGAGGGCCCTATTCCTGTTTAGGAAATGGCATCATCTTGCCATATCATCACATGGTGGAGAGGGAGATCATATTTCTTATATCTTTTCTTATTAGGGCACTAATACCATTCATGAGGGCTCCATCCTCAATGCCTAGTTACTTCGCAAAGGCCCTACCTCTAAATGCCATCAAATTGAGATTAGGACTTCAACATAAGAACTTTTGGGGGACACAGACATTTAGCCTGTAACACGTGAATAAAAAGACCACTCATTTGTGGCCATTTCAGTTATGAATATTTGCTTCACTAATGTCAGATTGTGTGGCTCTATATACACAATATGTATAGTATGTATCACAATAACTTCTTAATTGCAAATCATAATTTTTAAAATTTACTTTTTTAAGGTGTATAACATGATGATTTAATATACGAATACATTGTGAAATGATTACCACAATCAAGTTAATTAATGTATCTATTACCTCACATAGTTACCTTTTCTTTTGTGATGATAACACTTAAGATACACTCTCATCAAATTTCAAGTATACAATATAGTATTATTAACTATAATGTTGTACATTAGGTCCTCAGAGCTTATTTATCTTATAACTAAAAGTTTGTACTCTATGACCAATATATCTTCATTTTCCCCACCCTCACCCCTGGCAATCACTGTTCTACTCTCTGGTTCTATAAGTTTGAATTTTTAGATTCTACATGTAAGTGAGATCATACAGTATTTGTCTTTCTCTCTCGGACTTATTTCATTTAGCATAATGTCCTTCAGGTTCATCTATATTGTTGTAAATGACAGGATTTCTTTCTTTTTAATGACCGAATAATATTCCATTGTAAGCACACATACACATACATATTCTTTATCCATTCATCCGTCGATGGACACTTAGGTTGTTTCCATATCTTGGCTATTTTTGAATAATACTGCACTCAGCTTAGGAGTGCAGATATCTCTTTGAGATAAAGATTTTATTATTTTCTTTGGATATACACACAGGTAGGATTGCTAGGTTATGTGGTAGCCCTATTCTTAATTTCTTCGAGAACTGCCATACTTTTTTCCATAATAGCTGTATCAATTTATATTTCAACCAACAATGTGCAAGAGGTCCCTTTTCTCCATACCCTCTCCAACACTTGTTATTTCTTGTCTTTTTGATAATTGTCTACCAAACAGGTGTGATATATCTTATGGTTTTGATTTACATTTTCCTGATGATTATATATATCCATTTGCCATTTGTATGTCTTCTTAGGAAAAATGTATATTCAGATCCTTTGCCCATGTTTTAATCAGGTTATTTGTTTTACTGCTATTGAATTGTATTAGTTATTTATATATTTTGGATATTACCCCTTATCAGATATATAATTTGCAAATATTGAGTTTTAAATTTCAATCATATTTTTCATTTCTAGAAATTCTCTCTGATTCTTTTTTAAATCTGCTTTTTCAATTTTTGTAGTTTCCTAGACATGCAGATATTTTTAAGCACACCATTTAAAAAAAATGTAGTAAGCATAGTTTTATAATTTGTGTCTAATAGGTCTAATATTTGAAGTCTTAATGGGTCTCTCTCAGTTGTCTTTCATACATGCAGGCTTTTGCCAATGGTTCTTTGTTTCCCTGCATGCTTGATTATCTTTCTCATGGATGTTACAAAATTATTTGGAAAGTCCTAGAGGCTTAGAACAAAATTAAATTCCAATAGGGAGGATTTGCATTTGCTTTTGCCAAAGAATCTAGGAACATTCAACCAAACTCACAGATTGAGGTTCCCTAGTCAACTCAGGTTAATGACAACCTGGTCAGCAAATTCCCATAAGGGCCAAAGAGTTTTAATAATAAAAGACTGGGATTTTTATGGTTTCGGGTTTTATATTTAAACCTTTAATTCATTTCGAGTTAATTTTTATGAATGGTGTAAGATAGGGGTCCAATTTCATTCTTTTCCATCTAATGACAGAGGTTCCCACTCTTTTCTTTTTTCCTTCTGTGGCTCTTAGTGCCAAAGCAACCTTCCCTGAAGCCCTAGGAGTGAGGTTGGGAATAGGGAGACAGGTTTCATTCTAGATATTGTCTTTGAGGTTCAACTTAATATGGAGAGGTTTTTCTATTAGACATTCCACCTTACATGAAGTTTTTATGCCTTCGATGTTTTAAAATTGAAGCTTAAATTTGCCAACTAACAAATGTCTTCGGGGCAAAATTGGCTTAGGTGTTTGATGTTCAGCTTACTAGAGAGATAGCATTGGGTTTGATATTTCACCCAGAATTTGGCCCGATGGTTCCCCATTATGTCAGCTCAGTGATTTAAGGTGATTGCATGTTAAAAAATTCTATATTTTTAGTTTTTAGTAGGAGGGATGGTCTCAAGTAATGTTTCTCAGCTGGGATGATTTTGCTCCCCCAAGGGATGTTTGGCAATGTGTGGAGATATTTTTTGGTTTTTGCAATTGGGGTTGGGGGAGCTACTGGCATCTAGTCAGTAGAAACCAGTGATGCTTCTAAACATTCTACAGTGCATAGGACAGCCTACCACAATATAGAATTATCTAGCCCCAAATGCTGATAATGCCAATGTCTAAATAACTTAGCCTTTCATTACTGTAAATAGAAGTTCAAGAAGATAGTTTATAATTTAAAATTTGGAGGTTTGAATAAATTGTCATATTTTCACAAATTTTATTTCATACTAATTTATATCAAGTTTTATATTACAACTACAGAAAATTTCCTAACTCAGTTTTTATTCATGAATATTACTATTCAGATCCCTTTTTTTCATATAATATTTTTTATACTAGCACAATGAGGCGATACTTAATGACAAAGATATGTTCTCAGAAATGCATCGTTAGGTGATTTCACTATTGTGTGAATATCATATAGTTGTACTGGATGGTATAGCCTACTACTGTGATTGTATGCACTATGCTTTTATATGACTGGCAATGCAGTGTGTTTGTTTATGCCAGCATCACCACGAACATGTGAATAATGAATTGTGTCACAACAGTAGGACAAGTATGATGTCACAGGCAATAGGAATTTTTCACCTCCATTATAATCTTATAGGACCACCATCTCATATGCGGGCTATTGTTGACCAAAACGTCACTTTGTGGCACATGACTGCACTTGTCAGGGTTGTAGCTAGGGTAAGGTGAGCAATGCACTTGCTTCAGGCACAAAATCCACAATGAATAGAATGTCAAAAATTTAAATAAAGACAGAATAACTAACAGTGTTGTGCTATGCAGGCATACCTTGGAGATATTGTAGGTTTGGTTCCAGACCACCATAATAAAGTGAGTATCACAGTAAAGTGAGTCATAATCTTTTTGCTGGTTAAAGGGTCTTGCTTTCAAATTATAAAGAAATTCAACATCTGTGCCGTGCAATAAAGCAAAGTGCAATAAAATAAAGTACGCCTATTTGGTACCTGAGGCAAAAAGAAAAATCAGGAATGTTAACTTTGTATTTTATTTAAAATTTAGATATTTAATTCATCCTAGATTTTTTGCAGTAATTTTGATTGTTTAAAATGTTGTGTTAAAATCTTATCTTTATTGCTGAGTTTTTTGCCACCCTCTTAAATATGCACCTAAGGGGAGTGCCTAGCTCCTCTTATCTTAGTCCTGGCCCTGCTTGTTGGTGAGATACTCTGGCCAGATAGCTAACATAGGATGGAGAGGCTGGGGCTGACATTAGATTTTATTTCTAGGGCAAGACATGTGCTAGGATTGCTGTCCTAATATCATAGGAATGGGGAAGTTCTGAGGGACAATGGTATGATGTTCAAATATTCAGTTATGTCTAATTGTACTTCGAATAAAGAGTCTTGTTCACGGAATTCAGGATAAAGTAGAAAGGTCCCACAGTTGTACCAAGCATAGCAATAAGAAACTGATTTGGCAATTCCAATTTAAGGTAGCAGGCGTATAGGAAGCAGTTGACTGATGTCTTTAAGGGAGGAAGCACAGCCACCAAACTTAAAACTTTAGCTCGTAGGATTAGTGTTGTGATTTATGCTGAGGGAGATTGAAAGACATAGCTTAACATGCCTTTCCTAGGAACAAAAAGTATGGTGAGAACTCATTCTTTGTGACTGGGGTACATACGACAAGGAAAGCCTCAGAAACTTGAATAGTCCTGTTTATCACATGGGAGGAATGAAACTTGGGCGTTATAGTCCTATTTATCACATGGGAGGAGTGAGGGTCATAGAAATCAATTGGTCAGCCTTTGCATCCTGACCTCCTGTGCTCTCCCCACCTCGAGGTGGTGAATGACTAAATGATAAAGGTACTAAGTTCTCACCTAGGTTAAAATGAACTCAGATGCAAGGGTAGGAACAGAGCCTGCAAATGGAAGGTGGGGGCATTGGTGAACCCTTACAGGGAGTTGGGGAAACCTGAAGCAGGAGAAATGAAGTGAGTACTAATGTTGGAAAATGTTTTGAATCATTTTTTCTAAACTGGTAAAGTGAGAGACCCATTTTCTCCTATTAAACCAGTCAGCCATATGTATGTCATCACAAACACTCATGTACTTATATTTACAGTAGAATAGAGTGACTATCTTCCTTTAGTGGTGTTCCCATGCTTCCTCCCCTCTCTCTCCCCACCTTGAATCTCTCAATTTCAATTGTATCACAACCATTTTATTATATATTCCATTGGGCAAAAAATGACTACTTGTGAGTGTATGTGTGTATATTTCAGATTGTTTTAAAAGGAAAAATTCTTCTTTATCTCTGCATGCACATTTCTAGGACATGTTCTTGTTTTAGATTTTAGCACAATTTTACTAAAACCATGAAAGGTCACTTTTGAGTTAAGTGTCAGAAATCATATTAAAACTACTTCTTTTTGCATTATAGAGGAAACATTGAAGGCTTCAAAGCAATTTTTAGTGCTGAAATGTCAGAACCGTAAGTGGATACTGGCAGTCAGATAGGATTCCATGAGGACAGCCCCTTGAGCCTTTTTGGTAAAGCATTAGAGCTACAAAGAATGATGGGCTTTGCAAGCAGTATCTGCAGAGTGGGCTACAGCCCTTGGAATACAAAGAAATAAAAAGAAATGGAATCCAGAAACATCTTTATGAAGAATAGGCCTTAGCACTAACCTTTTTTATTCTTTTTTAAACAGATAACACACACTCATCAAGCATATTCTGCCTTGGTCAGAGAATAGCCAATATTGATGATTCCCCATTTTCTTTTTCATGGCACATTTACCAACAGTCCCCAAAACAACATTTTTGCATACACACACGTGTGTGTTTGTGTGTGTGTGTATATATAAAATCAGTGACAATTATATACTTCTTGAAATAATACTAGTGATGATTTTAAAACATTAAGAATAAACTTATCACATATAAATTTAATAAGTTAATTGGCAGCCCAGAGCACATTTATGGTCATGAGGCATATTCGAGGGACTAACTGATCTGTCTTTTTGGTTGCACATGGTAGGCTTGCCAAAAAAGCTTACCATAGGCTAATCCATATGGGTCTTAGGATCCTGTGACACTGGCCTGCCTGTAAATAAGTTGCTTTATTTTTCTCTTTCTATGTCTTTTTTAATTCTTTTTTTTTTCAGATTTATACCAACTTATTAACAGTGTTTCAAAGTTTCATGTTGTCATGTTGTATGCTGAATGTTTAAATTTTTCTTCTTCATTAATCATAAAAGGAACTTTCTAAGGATCTCCATTTTAATTTCCCTTTAAAATCGTTATTTTGTATTTATTTTTTTAAAAGAACAAGTATTTAAAAATTTCTCTTATATATTTATTTTCACGTTACTTTAATTTTTTCTTTTTTTCCTTCTCTTTTATATTTTTCTTTACTTTTTTAAAAAAAATTTTGTAATGGCTATAGCTATGCTACAGAAATAGCCAAAAAGAGAGTATCTATCATAAATGAGCAAAGGTAAGGCCTATTTCTTTAATTTCTCTCTAATAGGTCTTTTGGTAGGTTGAAGGAGGACCTCTTAAAACCTCTTGCTCCAGTAACACATGGAGTAACTTTCCTTAGTGTACTTCCTGCTGTACAGATGTCATATTCAGTCATTTGGAAAAAATACTGCTTCCTACTCTTATAGATATCTGTTTTAAAACCTGTAATTTCTGGAATAGTTGTTGGCTTTGGGACAAATAGAGAACCACGAGTTAAGAGAGTCCCGTTTGGGAAATGATTTTCCATATAATATGCCTAACCTAACCTTGTTGATAATCCACGCAGTGGTAAAGCCTATATTAGTGTTTATGGGAGGTGGACCAGTAGAGGGTCTAAGTCAAACTCTTGGTATAGTTTTTATGCCAATCTGGTCCTAACTTGGTTATTTCCTAGGTAATCCTCTATTCCTGGCAGGGTCATGGGAGTGTCTTTTGCTATAAGCATGTCTTACCTCTTTTTTTCTCATTGCTTGGATTAAGAATATATTTATGGATACTAAATAAGAAAAATAAAAACCTCACTGTTAGGAATTACATGATTTTAGAATATGGAAATGGGATTTATTTTCACTAAAATGCTTCATTATAATTGCTTTCTTTTAATGTTAAATTGAGAATACTTTCTTATTTCTTATATTAATCTTATTGGAAATTATTTTACTTGTCATTGAGTGAATGATAAAAAGAGTTTAGTGTGAAATAAGGAGACGCATTATAGTATGAAAAACATTTGGTATTAAAAGACCTGAATTGGCATTCTTACTCTATTAATTTATTAGCCAGGTGACCTTGGAAAAATCAGTTAACCTTTCTTTAGCTTCTTTATTTGTAAAATATGAATGATGATATTACCTCACAGGATTATTATGAGACTCAAATGAGATATTTGTGAAAGTGCTTTATAAAGTATAAAGTGATTTACAAATATTATAATTATAAATAATAATGTTATTTTACTTGTATGTTTGGAAAGTTATTTTCTAAGGGCCATCCAAGGTTTGAGAAGCAGTAAAGTTGTCACATTACTTCAGTTCAAATTCGAAATCTTCCTCTAACTAGAGGTGTGACCTAACCTCTTTAGGCTCACTTTACTCTTCTACAAAATGAGAATGATAATGGTATCTATTTCATAGGGTTGTTGTGAAGAAGATTAAGTCAGACAATTCATGTAAAGTAATTCCAACAGTGTTTAGCCCATTCAATAAATGTTACCTATCATCATCATCATCATGATCATCTTTAAAGAAAGGAAGCTCTTTTCCTAAACTAAAAACCATATTACTATTTATCAAGTGATAAATTATCAGATCAACTTCATTGTTTCAAAGTAATTGGTTCAATGTAATTAATTTTTCTTTAGTGGTGACTACATAGGTAAATACAATTTTACAGTTTTATTTAGGTAAGAAAATTCATTGACATTGTACTTATTACAGATAACATATTTCTAATAAGTTGTGTACATATAATTATATTTTATTTTGGCAGTTGTAATTATATTTTGAGAACAGTAAGGAAATAAAAAAGTAACTCCTGAAAATAAACCCATCGGATAATAAAGGACTCTTTGAAATGTGATTTTTCACTAATTTATTTATTCTTAAAATCAATTTCATTTAAAAAAAGAAATCTGGCTATACTTATATTCACTAATAATTTGTGAGAATTAATTAGTTATATAATCTCTTTCAAAAGAGTCACCAAAATGATCAAAGCAGCAGCCTTGAAGGATTAGTTCAAACATTCTGGAGATAATGAGTTTAATAAAGTAATTTCTTCAGGTAAATGGCTAATGTAAGGTAAAGTCTGACTAAAAGAAAAACTGGAGTTTTGAAAACACATGAATAATTAAAAGATTGTGTGATTTTTGTTGTGAACTGCCAAATTTAGTGAGATCTAGGGTAGTGTAGTAGTTGAAATTAATTGTAATAAGGCTAAAACTCTGTGCTTTTTCTCTCTTCCATGGAAGTCATGACTTATTCTACTTATAGTTCAAATATGATTGCTTTCACGTTTTGTGTGTTAATACTTTGGTGAAGTGTACAACATAAAAGTAATTTCAACCAGTTAAAATATTGCAGTTTTGGCTTAATTACAAGAGGAGTCTGAGGCTCATGGTTTCTGTGACATCTCAAGGTCAGGTGACCTGGATATGTCCTGTTAAGCTGTTCCTGTGGAATAAATAGACTGTTTGTAAACAGGATGGCTAAACATTCTCTCACAAGATTTCAAGTTCACAAAGTATGAGGCAACTGGGTAAAAGGTCAAAGGTAAAAGGTAATAAGCCATTTTAGTTCTGTTCTTTTGTGGAGTCTTTGGCTGCCTTTCAGACTGAGGTCTTGGAAAAAGTTCATACACAGCCTTTTGCCAAAAGACTACTGAGAATTGGCTTAGGCAGGATTCTATTACAAAATCTACTCCCTCACTTTCTCTCACTTTGTCTTGTGTCCTGCTGTCTGAAATTTATAAAAATGCAGGGAATTTTATAAAAATTAAGTATATTAAGTGAAGCAACCAAACAGATTTCTGTTGAACATAAAATAAATATAGAATGATTTTTCTTTTAGGGACAGAGGTTTAAATTGAATTTACTATGATAAATACTTGCAAATTTATTGCAAAGAACATTTTAGAAAAAGAGTAAGTATATCAAAATAACAAAGAAGGTTAAAAATATTGACAGAAAACTCAGGGCAATTGTAGGCTTTTCTAAGAGGCAATAAATATCTGTTTCACTTAAACCACCAGAGGCTGCGGAGGTCTTTAAATAGTCTAGTGAGATATTTTAATTAATGAGCTCTTCTACTATTATATGTTATGCTATTGAGTGTTAAGATTTGCTGTATGTTATGAAGAAAAAGGTATAAATAGGCTTCCTCAAAATTTCTTGTTTCCTTTTAGATTTATTGTCATTGTTATTCTTGCTCAGAGTAGGAATTCATTCCAAGAATAGAAAAAAACAAGGTGAATGTTAGATATACCTTCTTTGGCATTAAAGCTTGGCTTGAAAAGCCTTCTTCAGTTCCTTGCTATCATATTTGTGTTACTACTTTGCTTTCTCTTTTTTTTTTCACTACTACAGAGTTACAACTTCTATTAAAAAGCTTGGTAAGTTTTTATATTTTTTATCTTTGGATTGGAAATAATTTGTTAATAAAGATGAGGGACACTGGAATTTATGGTAAAAAAGTGGGGTAAGGAACAGTGAAAAGATGGCAAATCACATTCTCAAACACAAAGTATGAGCTATGGGTCATTTTAACTGTAAATATGCTATTTTGAGATGGTAGAAATTAACAGAAATCATTTAGATAAATGGAAAAATAAAATATTTCATAAGAAATTTAGTGTAAGTCTTAGTGGAAACAAAAGCATGCAGTTTTCATCATAACCAATGATACCTTAGCTTTTATATTTTATCGTACTAATGAAGAGAGGTGTGGAAAGGGTGGAAGTTTCAAGCATATTTCATGAAGTCTGATTTATTTTCCTTGTACGACAATGAAACAAACACATTTGTCTTTCAAACAATTTTCTGAGAATATCTTAATTCACAGGTTGTCTTGTCTTTATCTACTTTCTTCAGAAACTCTAAAAGAAAAATATTTCCTTGAAGTTTGGGAAGTCATTTTCCATTATTTTCCTTTCCTAGAACTTCTTGATATCAAGAACACTGCTACAAGTGTAAGGTATTATATATGTCAATAAACAGGCTTCTCTTCTCTGTTTGTTTTCATTAAACAATAATAATTTCATTTTCTTTTATTTATCGACTTCCAGCCAGACTGTGTTGGACAAATTAGAAAATGGCAACTTTTAAAAGAATTCATTTAAAAAGTTGGGCAGATCTTAACTTCTTTTTCCCATGCAAAAGTTGTTAAAGAAAAGATTGAAAAAATGTTTACAGCTCTTTAAAAATTAAACTTAATTAACCTTGGGTAATCACTGAGCCTCTCTGAATCTATTTTCTTATATATAAAATGAAGGCTAGAATTCAATCTTTAAGGTTTTTCTCCCAGCTCCAAATTATATTGTATCTGGTCAAATATGGTTTCTAGGACTGAAAAACTCTCTAACTTGCTATCAAATTTGGTATTTCTGTCATTTTTCTCAGTGAATTGCAGTGTCTGGGAGAAAGTAAGTCAGGCTCTTGAGGTACGAAAGATGCTGTGAATTCATTTTAAAAGGGTAGTTAGCGTTGTATACCCTTCTATGCTACTTTCCTTTTGCCACTTTTACTACTATTGAAGTTATTACCTTTGGTCCTGCTGCTGCTGTCTTGAATGAGAGACAAAGAGTAGGCTGATGAGACCAGCAAGACGTAAGGCCTAAAGGAGAGGGCCAACTGATCCGTCTCCTGGTGGAACTGGAGATTTACATTTTTGGCACAGAAATCTCTACTTAAGAGCTGTGAATAAAACGACCATTTAAAAACCTCTGAATCTGTCAGGCTTTCTGATTTAAATTAAAAGTACAGATATTAGGTTGCTTCTATTATCTTGGTGATTATGAACAATGCTACAAAGAACATGGGAGTGCAGATAGTTCTGATATCCTATTTTCATTTTCTTTGGATATATATCCAGAAGTAGGATTGCTAATACGGTAATACCGTTTTTAATTTCTTGAGGACCTTCCATACTGTTTTCCATGTGCCAATTCACATTTCTGTTAACAGTGCATAAGGTTCTTCTTTCTTCCACATTCTGCCCAAAATTTGTTATTTCTTGTCTTTTTGATGATAGCTAAGCTAACAGGTGTGAAATGATAGCTCATTGTGGTTTTGATTTGCATATCCCTGATGATTACTGATATTGAACACCTTTTCATGTACCTGTTGGCCGTTTGTATGTCTTTGGAAAAATGTCTAATCAGTTTCTCTGTCCATTTTTTGATTGGATTGTTTGTTTTTCTGTTATTGAGTCATGTGAGATCTTTATGTATTTTAGATATTAGCCCCTTATCAGATGTATGATTTGCCAAAACTACAATAAGATACCATCTCACACCATCAACAGGACAAGTAGTAACAAGTATTGAAGAGGTTGTGGGCAAAAAGGAATCCTCATACACTGCTGGTGAGAATGAAAATTGGTACAACTACTATGGAAAACAGTATGTAGGTTCCTCAAAAAACTAAGAATTGAATTACCATATGATCCAGCAATCTCTCTTTTGAGTATTTACCCAAAAAAACCTGCAAAGATCTATGCACCCTGATATTCATAGTTTATATATACACACACACACACATATACATACACACACACACACATATATATATATATATATATATATATATATCCCAATTGATCATGGTGTATGATCCTTTCAGTATATTGTCAAATTTTGTTTGCTAGTATTTTGGTGAAGATATCTGCATCCATGTTCATCGGGGATTTGGGGCAGTAATTTTCTTTTCTTACAGTGTTCTAGTCTGGTTTTGGTATCAGGTTAATGACGTTCTATTTTTTGAAAGATTTTGAAAAAGATTGGTATTAATTCTTCTTTAATGTTGGTAGAATTCACCAGAGATGCCACCTGGTTTTGGATTTTTGTTTGTTGGGAAGTTTTTGATTACTGATTTAATCTCCTTGCTAGTAATAAGTCTGTTTGGATTTTCTATTTCCTTATGATTCGGTCTTGGTAAGTTGTATGTTTCTAGGAATTTATCCATTTCTTCTAGATTGTCCAAATTGTTGGCATATAATTCTTCGAAGTAGTCTTTTAGGATTCTTTGTATTTGTGTGGTATCAGTTGTAATATTTCCTCTTTCATTTCCAATTTTATTTGTTCAAGTGCTCTTTTTTCTTCATAAGTCTAGCTAAAGATTTGTCTATTTTGTTTTGTTTTTTTTTTCGAAAACCAGCTCTTGGCTTCACTTATCTTTTCTGTTGTCTTATAATTCTATGTATCATTTATTTTTGCTCTGATCTTTGTTATTTACTTTTTTTCTAGTAACTTTGGACTTACTTTGTTTTTCTTTTTCTAGTTCTTTAAGGCATAAAGTTAGGTTGTTGATTTGGTTGGCTTGATGGATCCCATAAGTCCCTTAAGCTATCTTCACTCTTTTTTCAGTCTTTTTCCCCCTTTGTTCCTATCATTGAATGAATTTCATTGCCCTGTCTTCAGTTCACTGATTCTGTCTTTCATGTCATCTGGTCTCCTGTTGAACTCCTCTATTGAATTATTGTATTTTTCAACTCTGTGATTTCTGTTTGGTACTTACTTACATTTTTTATTTGTTGAATTTCTCACTTTGTTCATGCATTGTTCTCTTGACCCTGGTGAGCATCTTTATGACCATTATTTTTAACTCTACTAAGTAAATTACTTATCTCTGTTTCATTAACATTTTTTTTTTCTGGAGATTTTGTTCTTCTGTTTGAAACGTTCTTATTTCTTCAATTCCTTGATTCTCTGTGTTGGTTTCTGTGTATTAGATAAAACAGCCAGCTATCCCAATCTTGACAGAGTGGTTTCATGTAGGAGATGAACTTTATTGTTCAGCCTGGACTGAGCTGCTGGTTGTCCAATCTGCCTTCTTTGTTCTTAGTGGCTCCTAGTAGTTGAAGGTGTGCCAAGACTGTTTAATATGTTTTGATATGGGTATTTTCTTGTTTGCTCAATTTGTAAGTTTTGCTCAGTTTATTTCTGAATTTCTTTCAGAGTAATTGCTGTGTGTATAGCCATAGATTCGGTGTTCCTGTGGGAGGAGATTAGTTCAGGAGCCTCCTATGTTGCCATCTTGGACTGGAACTCAGAAACAAATTTTTTTCCAGCTTTATTGACATGTAATGAACAATTAGTTGCTCATATTTACATTGTACAATTTAATGAGTTTTTATGGCATACAATAATATATTGGTTTCAGTTGTACAGCATAGTGATTAGAAATCTATATAATTCACAGAGTTATCACGCCACTAGATCTAGTACCCATCTTTCCCCCTGCATATTTATTACAATATTATTAACTATATTCCTTATGCTACATATTATATCTCCATGTCTATTTTGTAACTATCTATTTGTACTTAATCTCTTTGCCCTTTTTTTGCCATTCTCCCGCCCCCCTATCTAATAGCCCTCAAATATTCTTTATCTGTAAGTTTATTTGTTATTATTGTTGTTTATTTTGTTCTTTAGATTCCACATATATATGAAATCATGTGGTATTTGTCTTTCTCTGTCTGACCTATTTCATTCAGCACCCTCTAGGTCCATCAAGGCAGTATCTTTTCCATTCCCCTTCCTTTTAGTATGTCTTTTAATCTGAAGTGAGTCTCTTACAGACAGCATGTAAGAGGTCTTGTTTTCGTACTCAGTGATAGGAATGTAGTTATTACCATTCTTTATTCCTGTTTTTGTTACATGTTTTTTTTTCTTAAAGAAGTCCCTCCAACATTTTCTATAACACTGGCTTGGTGTTGATAAATTCCTTTAGCTTATTTTTGTCTGGGAAGCTCTTATCTGTCCTTCGACTCTAAATGATAGCTTTGCTGGATAAAATATTCTTAGTTTTAGATCCTGGGTTTTTATCATGTTGAATATTTTGTGCCAAGTCCTTCTGTCTTGCATAGTTTCTTTTGAGAAATCAGCTGCAAGTCTTATGGGTGCTCCTTTGTAGGTAACTAACTGCTTTTCTCTTGCTGCTTTTAAGATTCTCTCTTGGTATTTAACCTTTGTCATTTTAATTATGATGTGTCTTGGTGTGGGCCTCTTTGGGTTCATCTTTTTTGGGACCCTCTGAACTTCCTGGGGTTGTACGTCTATTTCCTTCACCAGGTTAGGGAAGTTTTCTATCATTATTTCTTCAAATAGCTCTTCAGCTTCTTGTTTCCTTTCAGGTACCCATATGACATGAATATTTTTACATTTAATTGTGTCCCATAGGCTCCTTAAATTTTTATAGTCTTGGCTTCTTTTTTCTTGCCATTCTGATTGAGTGTTCTTGGCTTCCTCATACTCTATATCGGTGGTTCAATCCTCTTCTTTATCCACTCTGTTTATTCACTCTAATATACTCTTCATCTTAGATAATGTGTTCTTCATTTCTAACTGGTTCCTTTTATAATTTCCATTTCCATTTTTATTTTTTTTTTTTTTTTTTATCTCTTTGTTAAAGTTCTCACTGAGTTCATTTACAATTTCCCTAAGTTCTTGAGTATCTTTATAACCAGTGTTTTGAACTCTGTATCTGGTAGATTTCTTGACTCCATTATTCCCGGATCTCTGATCTGTTCTCTCATATGGCTTCTGCTTCGTTGTCTTCCCATTTTGGCTGCCTTTCTGTGTCTGTTTCTATGTACTAAGCGAATCTCCTAAGTCTCCCAGTCTAATTAGTGTGGCTTTGTATAGTCCTGAGAGGGGTTCAGCTGCAGGCCAAATTTAGCCCAAGCCTCTGCCCCTCCGGGGCCATCTGTTAAGATTCAGCAAGCAATCCACAGATGCTGTGCTTATAGTTGCCTCAAGAGGCCATGCCAGAAACCGAGGTCAGCTGCCACCAGTGTGAGTCTTGGCTCTGCTCAGGAAGGAGCACCAGATTCGCAGAGGACACAACTAGATGTGGCTTAGGTGGGGCCATGAGTTGGGGGAGGTAGAATTTCAGGGAGTCTTCTGGGCAGATTGACTTCTATTATCCAGTTAAATGTCTCAGCTATCAGGGTGCTGAGTCTGAACACTGGGAGTGGGGAGGGCTCAACAGAAGAACAATGGATACTGCCAGCACTTCTGCCTGGGAGCAAGCCTTGCCTCTGGCCCTCACTCTGACAACGAGGTGTCCCCCTGTGAGTTCCTGCTGCCCCCCGTGTAGCCGACCAGGCACTGGTGCTCAGAGCAAGCATGCCTGTCACTGCTAAAGTCCACTTGTGGACATGGCCCCTCTAAGTGGCATCTGCAGCTTCTGGCTGCCGCTGCCTCTGTCCCACTCAGCCGCTCAATACTGGGCAGCTTCATGTCTTCGCCTCTCCCTACCTTCTACTGTTGCAGGGTGATTTTTTATTTCTCTCCCTAGTTGTGTTTCTATTCACCTAGATCCCAGGTGACTTTGCTTATAGTTTGCTCCATGTTTCTATCACAACTTTGATGTGGCCTCAAGAGGGATGAACAAAGCCTCTATCATCTACACCATTTTTTTTACCCCTCAGAAGCAAGTTTTGATATAAATTTTAAAGTAAGGGTTCTGGACATCATATACATGATATGCATTAGGAATCCTAACCTGCTTGCAGTTCTGGCCAGGTCAGTAGTTCTTCTGTAGCACACTCAGTGTTTTTTTTTTTTTTTTTTGGTTTGTTTGTTTGTTTTTTTAGTGTCCATCAGTAGATGAATAGATAAAGAAGATAACAGGATGTCTATCTCTATTTCTATCTCTATATCTATATCATTTATATCATCTGTATCAATACTTATATCTATCCAACATCTGTCCCTATATCTATATACACACAATGAAATATTATTCAGCCATGAGAAAGAAGGAAATCCTGCCATTGACGACAACATGAATCTTGAGGGCTCCTTGCTAAATGAAATGAGCCTGACAGAGAAAGACAGATAGTTTATGGTATCACTTATCTGTGAAATAAATAAGCAAACAAACTTCAAGCTAATATAAGCAGAGTAGAAAAGTGGTTACCAGAAGCTGGGAGGTGTGGAGAAATATGGAGAGGTAAGTAAAAGGGCAAAACATTTAGCCAAAAGATGTATAATATCTAAGATAATTTAAAACATAATGACTATAATTTATAACACTGTTAGAAAGAAGTACAGATAGGCAGGTTCTCTTACATCGACTGCCTAAGAGCCACGCTACAAGAAGCAGCAGTCTCTTCTCTTCCTCTCAGCTATCTGCTTGGCAGCCATAAAGCAGCAACCATGTGTAAGTGCATCTCCATCTATGTACTGGATGTTGGCCAAGCTGGTGTTCAGAGTGGCAATGCCTGCTGGGAGCTCTGCTGCCTACAGCATGGCATCCAGGCTGATAGCCAGATGCCAAGTGATAAGACCATTGGTGGTAAGGGGTGATGACTCCTTCAGTACCCTCTTCAGTGATACAGGCACTGGCAAGCATGTGCCCAGGGCAGTGTTTGTAGACCTGGAACCCACAGTCATTCATGAAGTTTGTGCTGGCACCTACTGCCAGCTCTTCTACCCTGAGCAGCTTACCACAGGCAAGGAAGATGCTGCCCATAACTTTGCTTGTAGGTACTTGTCCATTGGCAAGGAGATCATTGATTGACCTTGTCTTGGACCACATTCGGAAGCTGGCTGACCAGTGTACAGGTCTTCAGGGCTTCTTGGTTTTCCATAGCTTTGGTGGGAGAACTGGTTCTGGGTTCACATCCCTGCTCATGGAATATCTCTCTGTTGATTATGACAGGAAGTCCATGCTGGAGTTCTCCATTTACCCAGCCCCTCAGATTTCCACAGCTGTAGTTGAGCACTACTAATCCAGCCTCACCACCCTTACTACCCTGACGCACTCTGCATTCATGGTTGAAAATGAGGCCATCTATGACATCTGTCATAGGAACTTTTTATATTGAGCACCAACCTATGCTAACCTGAATAGATTGATTAGTCACATTGTATCCTCCATCACTGTTTCCCTGAGATTTAATGGTGCCCGAATATTGATGTGACAGAATTCCAGACCAGCCTGGTGCCCTATCCCTGCATCCACTCCCCTCTGGCCACATATGACCCTGTCATCTCTGCTGAGAAAGACTACCATGAATAGCTTTCTGTAGCAGAGATCACCAGTGCATGCTTTAAGCACATATCACACATGGTGAAATGTGACCCTCACCACTGTAAATACATGGCTTGCTGTCTCTTGTACCATGGGTTACGTGGTTCCCAAAGATGTCAATACTGCCATTGCCACCATCAAGACCGAGTGTACTATCCAGTTTGTGGACTAGTGCCCCACTGTCTTCAAAGATGGCATTAATTACTAGCCTCCCACTGTAGTACTTGGTGGAGACCGAGCCAAAGTACAATGGTGGTGCTGAGCAACACCACAGCTATTGCTAAGACCTGGACTCGCCTGGACTACAGGTTTGACCTGATATAGGCCAAATGTGCCTTTGTTCACTGGTATGTGGGGGAGGGCATGGAGGAAGAGGAGTTTTCTGAAGCCTGTGAGGACATGGTTGCCCTTGACAAGGATTATGAGGAGATTGGTATAGATTCTGTTGAAGGAGAGGATGAGGAAAAAAGGAGAGGAATACTAAAGTTAGAATCACAAAGGTGCTGCTTTTACAGGGAAGCTTATTCTGTTTTAAATATTGAAAAGTTGTGATCTAATCAGTTACTTTGTATGTAGCAGTGTATACTGTCATATATAACTACTAGTCTATACTTTAAAACATGATGCCTTGATACAGACCTAAACTGTCCATTTCTCTGTTGGGTTTGAATAAAATATTCCTTGTCTTAAATGAAAAAAAAAAAAGTACAGATATTGGAATTTGAATTTCAGTCTGTGATTTATGACTTCTGTGATTTATTTTTGGGCAAATCATTTAGCATGTTTGAGCCAAAGTTTTTAATCAGTAAAATGGATATAACGCTTATGTAATAATACGAGTCACTTTATGTGAAATAACTTGGTAAGCTATAAAGCTTATCAGAGGTTACCTACTGCCTTTGCTAAGTGTGAAAGTTGTTATTTAAAGTTATTTAAAGAAAATAATTTTTTCTCTTTTTCTACAATATAACCACTTATTATTTATATTAACAGATATACATGAATAAATGCGAGGTTAGAGTTTTAGTATATATAATATCAGTTATAAACCAGAAGCTAGGACACGTGGATCTATAACATCTCCATACCATGAATTAATTTCTGTTATTAAAAATGAGGCATTGTGTGATTTAATAATTCACCTATGATCATTTTGGCCTTGACTCCCAGAAAAAGAGAAGAGAATTATAGGTACTTTGAAGTAAATTATTAAGGCAAAAAAGGAGGATATTTAATTTTTTTTGGTATAATCTCTTTGTCAATTGAGATAATCGCCAAATTTTTCACTATTTCTATAATCTGTGCTGAGTTAGTGGTAGGTACTAATCAATTTTAAGCTTCTCAGAGCTTTTATCTTTCATCTAGCATATAGATATTAGCATCTGGCTCTTTTTAGCATTCATATAGTTACTAGTAACTTTGGGAGCTCTATACTTTTAATATAGGACTGCTTCAGGAAATTTTATTTTCTTCTCATTTTTCCAGCAGTAATAATAGCAGCTTTATCAACTGTCATTTCATTATGTGAGAAATAACTACACACACAGACACACACACATATACCTATACACACATACATACATTTACTTTTCCTCTTCTTCATTACTCATATTATATTTTGAATTGAACTAAGGCAAAAACAAGAATTGTTATTCATGCTTTTCATTTTTTACTGGTGGCTATATTTTTTAAGATATTGAATTAATTATATTCACTTTGAGTTCATAAATAAATGAAGTATAGAATATTACAAATTCATACTATTAAATTCTTCCCTCTCAATGGGTACTTAGAGGATACAGAATATAAAACATTTATAAATGTAGTTGACACTTGAACAATGCGGGGTTAAGGGTATCAACCTTTGTGCAGTCGAAAATCCATGTATAACTTTTGACTCCTTAAAAACTAAACTATAGTTGTCACTCAGTATCTGTGGGGGATTGGTTCTGGGACCCCCCTTGGATACCAGAATCCAAGGACGCTCAATACCCTCATATAAAACGGCATAGAACCATGCATACAGTCAGCCCTCTACATGATTAGAAATACTGTTTTCCATCCATGGTTGGTTGACTCCACAGATATGAAACCCAAGAATATGGAGGGCTGATGGTATTTACTGAAAAAAAATTTACATGTAAGTGGACCCACACAGTCTAAACCCATGTTGTTCAAGGGTCAACTGTGTTACTATTTCATTTGTTTATTGATGAAGTATTGAAACTTTTCCAAATGCTGATTTTGTTCTTATAATTCTTATTTTGGTCAAAGAAATATAAAATTCATAGTTTTTTTGAACTAGGCATAAGCCATTTTGCCACAGAAGCTTCATTTTGCCACAGAAGCTTCATTTTGCCACAGAAGGGGAGTACTATATTATTATGGTGTTTCAGCTATGACTGTCACCTACATTTTGCTCATTGAAACAATTCCTTTTGTTTTTGATGAAGGATGAAAACTTATTTAGATTCATTTGAGTTGCCATCACATTAGGTACAAATCTACTTAAGAATGCACTGTGTTAATCTTGAAAAATTTCTTGAAGTTCATAGGATGAGAGTCTGGCCCTAGATTAAATACTTTCTAATTTAGATCAAGGAATTCATTCAGAAGAACTTATATTTTTCATTCAGTAGAACTTGTATATATTCTGGTTGAATGAAATAGAATATTAATACAATAAAATTATTTTGTTTGATCTTATTAAAGTCTCAATGATTAGTTTACTTGTCTAGGAACTTTCCATTGGATAATTGGGCGTGGTTAAATATGTGAAGATGAGACTGGATTTAATAACTTTTTCGAGTGCATTTGTCATTCTTCCTTTAGAAATAGGACAATATGGAAGTGTTATTAACAAAAAAGTGGAGACTAGCCAAAACAAACCTATTTCCAACTTTTAAAGATGCAAAAGTAAACAACTAAACAACTTTAATAGGTAGACCACATTTTTCTTTTTGAATTATGTGTTGTACATGGAGTTTAATAGGATCTGTATATTACTATAAATGATAGTGATTATGAATTTATCTCTTAAAAACCCTATGATTCTTAACACTGAGACTTTAGATACAGTCATACTCAATTTGTCTTTCTATAAAAAGAGAGGAGTTTTTAAAACCTTGGCTAGGAGAAATGTCAGTTTGTACTTAGTCATCACAGATGAGTAATGTTCAAGAAATTCTTTATTTTAGTTTAGACTTCTAAATGTTATTTTAGTCTAATTTTCAACCACAGTAGTTGAAAAATACAATAGTATTTTAAGTGTTATGTTCAACACAATCTGTAGTAGCAGTTGTTGTAAAGTCCTTTCCTATAAAAGATCACACATTTCTTGTAATCAAGTTGGATATTTTACTTTATGTCAAACATTAAGAATTACCAGGCAATAGCAACAGACATAAGGCTCTACCATGCATGTCTAAATAGCATTGTTTTAGAGGGTTTTCCTTTGGAAATTTTAATATATATTTACATATTCTTTCATGTTCTTTATGGGGTTGTGATTGATATTGAATAACAAGTAAGTTATTACCAAAATATACAGTGTAGGAATAGAAATTAAGGGTCTTCTCAGCATCAAAAAGTGTGGGTAGTTTTTTGAATATATCTTGATTTCCACACATGTATGAATATTAGTGTGGATAAATGTCTTCATGTTTTCTATTTTAATTACTTCTACAATGAATTCACACCATACATTTACCTTGCTTAAATACATATATACAGATTTAGCCAAAGAAAGAAATTAAAATATTCCCCTCAATAAATGTGTACTGAAAGTGAATGTGAGATGTAAATCTGTTCCTGTCAGCCTTAGCTCCTTTATGTGTGCTGGGCTAAGTATAGTTCTAGAGTTTAAAGACTATGTATGTGTGTATATGTATATGTGTATGTATATATATAAAGATTACATGTATATAAAATATAATATGAAATGCATTCCAACTAATTCATATGATACTCAACCAAAGAAAAAAGACAACTGGCTATGAGAGAAAGTATTGTTGGTCTTCAGTGTGCCATTGCCCTAAAGGATTTTGACCATATGAAAATTTTCCTTATGTGCTGAGTTTAGTTCCTAATCTCTAAGAAAGAGATAACTTAACTAGTGATTTTTTTAAATTAAAATTTTAATAGTTTACTAGACTATTTTAATCTACTTTAATAGGGAGCCCCCAAAACATACTAACTGTGGATTTAATTATCAGCTTTGATATTGATCCCCTTAAGCCCAATTTCTTTACTGCTACCATCCTACATTTCTGTGTGGATTTTTAAAAATTTATTTATTTTAATTAGTTTCAAGTATACAGTACATTGGTTAGACATCTATATAGTTCATAAAATGATCCCTCAGTTGCACCCTCCCTCCCTTGACCCTCCACCTAGCCAACGTATTAATGCTGACTGCATTCCCTATGCTGTGCTCCCCAACCATCAGCTTCTAATTTGTACTTCTTTAACCCTTTACCGTATTCTCCCAGACTCCCAATCCCCCTCCCCTCTGTCCGTCAAAGAATTGTCCACTATATTTGTAAGTCTGTTTTTGATTAGTTTGTTCTTTTTATTCTTTAGATTCTGTGTATAAGTGAAATCATATAGTATTTATCTTTCTCTGTCTGACTTAAATACCTTCTAGGTCCATCAAAGCAATATCATTTTTTATCCCCTTCCTTTTAGTCTCTGTGTGTCTTTTAATCTGAAGTGATTCTCTTGTAGGCAACATGTAGGGGTCTCATTTTCCTATACATTCAGCCACTCTGTCTTTTGGTTGGAGCACTTAATTCTTTTCCATTTGAGGTTCTTGTCGAGAGGAATGTAGTTGTTACCATTCTTTATTCCTGTTTTTGATACATGTTTTTTTTTTTTCCTTAAAGAAGTCCCTCCAACATTTCCTGTAATACTGGCTTGGTGTTGATAAATTCCTTTAGCTTATTTTTGTCTGAGAAGCTCTTTATCTGTCCTTCAACTCTAAATGATAGCTTAGTTGGATAAAGTATTCTTGGTTGTAGATCCTGGGTCTTCATCATGTTGAATATTTTGTGCCAAGCCCTTCTGTCCTGCAGTTTCTGTTGAGAAATCAGCTGCCAGTCTTATGGGTATTCCTTTGTAGGTATCTATCTGCTTTTCTCTTGCTGCTTTTAATATTCTTTCTTTGTATTTAACCTTTGGCATTTTAATTATGACATGTCTTGGTGTGGGCCTCTTTGTATCCCTGGTTTTTGCAATTTCCTTCACCAGGTTAGAGAAGTTTTCCATTATTATTTCTTCGAACAGCTGTTCAACATCATTTTTTCCTTCAGGTACACCAATTAGGTGGATATTTTGACCCTTAATAGTGTTCCATATGCTCTTTAAATTATTGTTTTAGTCTTGGCATCTTTTTTCTTGCCTTTCTGATTGAGTGTCCTTGGCTTTCTTGTCCTCTAAATATGTCATTTGATCCTTTTCTTTATTCACTTTGTTTATTCCTTTGTTTATTCCATTTAATATACTTCTCATCTCAGATAATGTGTTCTTTATTTTGGACCATTACCATTCTAGGGAATATTTTGGTAACTGGTTCATTGTATGGTGATAGAAATATAATTTTAAATAAAATATTGAGATCTTTTTCTTGATGATTCAAAGGACTCAAATCATTCTGTTCTGATTTCTAAACTTCATCGAGGTATACTGCTTGTTTAATACTTAGTATTGCTGCTATACATTTTGGGAATCTCTAATTTTATATTGCTATTTGTGGTGCAATGAAAAGATGAAGCGTCAGAACATTTGGGTTATAGTCCTGGCTTTTCTATTTATTAGTTTTGTGTCTTTGACAATTCACTTAACTTCTCTTAACTCACAGGGTTGCCGTGTAGTTTAAATGAGAATGTATTTGGAAATTTCTTTTCAATTGTAAAGTGCTGTTAGATATACCACCTAAAATACTTTCCTTTGAATGAGAAGGGGCGTAAAGGAAAAAAGTACAAATATAAGTTATTTATTATTATTTCTATTTACTAATATTCATGTGAGAGGTATCCATTAAAATCCTTATTAGGTAAGGCGACTACTCCAGAAGGGTCAATTGCTTTATCTATTGTTATTGGAAGATTAGAGAAAAGTTTAATATAGGGCACAGATTTCAAGTCATGTATATTCTTATATTTAAAATTTCTTTCAGCTCTAGAGTCTTGTAATCTTATATTTTGACCTTGTTGTTTACCTGAATACCACATATGAAAATACTACGAGTGTGTGTGTTTGTATGCAATATATTTACATGTAATGCATATGTATATTGTGTCTGGGTGTACCAAATACTGTAGTAGGCATACTAAGAGATAGTTCCTTTTAAGGAGAACACTTTGTTCATTTATTCATTTTCGTGCTGTTATTTGTGTCAGGTACAAGTTAATTGTCCTGGCTCCATTATTTGACTACATTAATTACGAAGATTTGGCTGTGAATTTGTTGGTTGCATGATTATTGGTTTCTGTTCATATTTGCCTTTTCAGTAAATCCTTGAATTCTTCACTGAATGTAGAAATTGATAAGGATGCATTATGTTTTCAGTTTATTACTTTAACTGTAGATTAAAGTGACAAAACTGGTATACAAAAGAGATAAAAATGCCATATTTCTTAGGTACAAAGCTGCAGTTTGAAACTACTCTGAGTGTACACATACACTTGGAGGGTCTTCTGGAATTATTCCCGTCCAATCACCTATTTATTGAGGCTTGACATATATAGTAGATAGGAGAGATGTTCTAAAATGAAAGAAACATATTTTTATTAATATCATCCATTGATTGTTGATTAATACATATTCATTGATCATTTACTCTAAGTAAGACTCTATGCTGGATGCTGAGGATAAAATAGGAGTAAATTATAATTACTTGTAATCTAGTAGAGGAGATGGACATTAATCAAATAATTTCAGAATTAGATTTAAAGTTAAAACAATCATAAATATTAAGGAAAGGTATGTGATCTTATGAGAACACACAACATTTGAGAGAAATAGAAAAAGTAATAGGTATATATTTTAATGCTAAAAAGAAGTAGGAAACTACCCATAGTAACCTTTAACAGTATTGTCACATGTATCATATACTATAGAGTTCTAGTGGTAGGAATTTTGATTAAATTATGCGTGAGAGTAATTTTTCATTGGCTAGGTGAACTTAAATAATTTTGATGTTATAAAGATGTTATATGAAATAGATTGTAAAAATTATGTTAAACATAAAAACTGGAACATTAGAGAAAAACTCCATGGTTCTATTTCATATGCTTGGAATTGGTGGAATAAATAAATATGTCAAATTATCTCCCTATACAGGTCACTCTTTCTTATACATGGTGTTCTTTGCCTTGAAAGGTAGGAAAATACAGCTTTGGAAACTGTGAAGCTAGAAGTTCTTTTCATAAGATATTAATGGAAGCATTAAGAAATTATATTATTTCTTATTGGTATTTTTTCCTTTTAGAAATTTAACATTTTAAAGGGACTCATTAGTTTCACTTTAAATTTGTTAAGTTTGCTTTGTTATATGAACTATTCACACTATTGTTTGAATAGCAGAACTTATGAAAAATTTTTTAAAATTAAGATTTTCAGTTTTATAAGGTAATAATTTCCTTTTCTTTATTTTTTATAATCAAAGCCTAATTAAGCTTAAAGTTCCTTAAAATTAAGAAAAAAAATCTCAAATAAACAATCTAACCTCCACTTAAAAGAACTAGAAAAAGAACAGCAAACAAAATCCACAGTGAATTGAAGGAAGGAAATAATAAATATCAGATTGGAAAGAAATGAAATAGAGTCTAGAAAAACAATACAAAAAAATCAATGAAACAAACCTGGTTCTTTTAAAGAATAAACAAAATTGATTTGATAAACCTTCAACCAGACTCATCAAGAAAAAAAGAGGACTCAAATAAGTAAAATCAGAAATGAAAGAGGAAAAGTATCTACAGACTCCATAGCAATAGAAAGGACTATAAGAAAATATTATGAGCAATTATATGCCAACAAATTGGACAATCTGGATGAAATGGATACATTCCTAAAAACATACAATCTCTGAATCAAGAAGAAACAGAAAATCTGAACCAACCAATTACCACCAATGAAATTGAATCACTAATCAAAAAACTTCCAAAAAACAAAAGTCCTAGAGGATGGCTTCATAGACGAATTTTACCAAACATTCAAAGAAGAGTTAACACCTATTCTTCTCAAACCATTCCAAAAAATACAAGAAGAGGGAAGGCTTCCTTACTCTTTTTACAAAGCCACTGTTACCCTGATTCTAAAACCAGACAAAGACAGTACAAAAAAATAAAACTATAGGCCAATATCCTTGATGAACATTGATGCAGCAATCTTCAACAAAATATTAGCAAAACAAATTCAGCAATACATTTAAGAGATCACATACCATAGTCAAATTGGATTTATTCCTGGGATTCAAGGTTGGTTTAATATCCACAAATCAAATAATGTGATACACCACATTAACAAATTGAAAGATAAAAATCATATGATCATATCAATAGATGCAAAAAAAAAAAAGTTCAACAAAATCCAGCATCCATTTATGATAAAAACTCTCAGCAAAGCTTTTGGGAATAGAGGGAGCACGCCTCGACATAATAAAGGCTGTATATGACACACCTACAGCTAACATTATCTCAATGGGGAAAGACTAAAAGTATTTTCCTTAAGATCAGGAACAAGACAATGATGCTCATTTTCACCACTTCCCTTCAACAGAGTATTGGAAGTCCTATCAGACAAGAAGGATAAATAAAAGGCATCCAAATTGGAAAGGAAGAAGTAAAACTATCATTATTTGGAGATGACATGATGCTATATATAGAGAACCCTAAATATTCTACCCCAAAACTGTTAGAACTGATAAATGAATTCAGTAAAGTAGCAAGATATAAAATTAATACTCAGAAATCAGTTGCATTTTTATACAGTAATGATGAACTGTCAGAAAGAGAAATTAAGAAAACAATCCCATTTGCAATTGCATCAAAAACAAAAAAACCAAAAAAACCCCTAAGAATCAAATTAACCAAGGAGATAAAAGACCTGTTCTCAGAAAATTATAAGTCATTGAAAAAAGAAATTGAAGAAGATAAAAATAAATGGAAGTATATACTATGCTCATGGGTAGGAAGAATCAACATCATTAAAATGGCCACACTACCCAAAGCCAACTATAGATTCAGTGCAATCCCTATCAAAATAGCAATGGCATTTTCCAGAGAACTAAAACAAGTAATTCTAAAATTGATATAGAACCAAGAAGATTCTGAATAGCCATAGTAATCTTGAGAAAGAAGAACAAAGTTGGAGGTATCACACTACCTGACATCAGACTATACTACAAGGCTATAGTAATCAAAACAGCATGGTACTGGCCTAAAAACAGACACATATCAATGGAACAGAATAGAGAGCCCAGAAATAAATCTACACCTATATGGTCATTTAATCTATGACAAAGGAAGCAAGAATATACAGTGGGGTAAATATGGTCTCTTCAACAAATGGTGTTGGGAGAACTGGACAGGTCATGCAAAAAATGAAACTGGACCACTTTCTGATACCATATACAAGAATAATCTCAAAATGAATTAAAGACTTCAATGTAAGATCCAAAACCATAAAACCTCTTGAAGAAAACAGGCAGTAAACTCTCCGATATTGCTATTATTATTTTTCTGATATATTTCCTTAGACAAGGGAAACAAAAGAAAAAATAAACAAATGAGACTGCTTCAAACTAAAAGGTTTCTGCATAGCAAAGGAAACCATCAACAAAACAAAATGACAGCCTGCTGAATGGGATAAGATATTTGCCTATGATACATCTGACAAGGGGGCGATATCCAAAATTTATAAAGAACTCATACAACTCCAATTAAAAATGGACAGAAGACCTGAATAGATATTTCTTCAAAGAGGACATACAGATGGCCAATAGATATATGAAAAGATGCTCAAGGTCACTAATCATCAGAGAAATGCAAATTTAAACCATAATGAGATATTACCTCACACCTGTCAGATTGGCTGTCATTAATAAATCAAAAAACAACCAATGTTGGCGAGAATGTGGAGAAAAGGGAACCCTCATACACTGTTGGTTGGTACAGCCACTATGGAAAACAATGTGGAGGTTCCTCAGAAAATTGAGACTAGAATTACCTTTTGACCCAGCAATTGCATTTCTGGATCTTTATCCAAAAAAACTAAAACACTAGTTTGTAAAGATCTTTGTACTCCTGTGTTCATGGCAGTGCTATTCACAATAGCCAAGATATGGAAGCAGCCTAAGTGCCCATCAATAGATGATTGGATAAAGAAGTTATGGTATATATATACAATGGGATATTATTCAGCTATTAAAAAAATTAAATCTTAGGATTTGCAACAACATAGATGGAGCTAGAGGGTATTATGCTGAGTAAAATAAGCCAGACAGAGAATGAGAAATACCATATGATTTTACTTATATGCAGAATCTAAGGAACAAAGAAACGAACAAACTAAATGAAAACAGACTCACAGATACAGAGAACAAACTGGTGATTGCCAGAGGGGAGGGAGATTGGGGGGTCATAGGGAATATAGTCATTATTACTGTAATGGTTGTATGTAGTGCCAGACGTGTGCCAGAGTAATCGGGGAGATCACTTCATAAGTTATATAAATGTCTAACCATTGTACTGTATACCTGAAACTAATATAAAATAATAACAAAAAGTAAAGTATCTCTTGGCAGCAAAAAAAATGTTCCTTAAAATTATTTAAACTCTTGAATCCTAGTTATACTGTTGTATAATGTTAGAACTGATTCTCTAAGTATTTAATTCAATATATTGGCAAGAATTGCCCCAAGTAAAATAATTATCTTGCTTAAATGAAATAAATGATTTTAATATTTAAGTTCTTATTGATTACTGAATGGCAGGTAATTTACAAATAATCTCATTATCAGTTTTTCCTCAGTTTGCAAGGAAAGTGGCCAGACTTTATGAAAACATTTCTCACTTCACTCTTAGAGCTCCCTGAATAAATTTCATTTTTAAATGGGTATTGGAGGTAAAGTCCCTTGGTGGGTTGGAAGCTGGGAGAAGAAAAATGTATGTCTTTTTGTTATATATTTTAATCATGAGGATAGTGCCACTTATGTTATTTTTTCTCACTCTTGTTTGGCTATTTTCAGTTTAGATTGTCAGAGTTAACAATTTATTGCATATTTAGTATCTGGTGTAGAATATTTAGTCCGGCTATTACTAAAAATACAAGCTGAAAATACTTTTTTCTCTTCTTTCTCAATTCTTGGACTTTAAAAAAGTGTTCCTGTAAGTAACCCTGTATTTAACATCCAGAAGTGTTATCCTGGCTTTGAATATATAATAGAACATGAAAGAAAAGTTGAGTGTTTCAAACTGCACTGTAATTATATGCTAAAATACACTGTAGTCTTATCTATCAACTCCGGGTTTATGGTAGTCTCTATGAGGGTCAACTGTTGTAATTAGGCTTAATGAACCATAAAATGCATTTTCCCCCCTTGAGATGAGGGCGTTCTGTTCCCTATTTCTCAATCCTTGCACTCTCCAAACTTGAATTTTTGCCTATAGCAAAAAAAAAAGTACTTATGTTCAGTAAGAGTGCTGCCTTCTTTCTGCATCAAGGGGAGAAGTTAATCACAGGAGACATTTGTTAAATTCTATACATATTTTATGAAAGATGATAGAAGTCAGAAATGTCTCAATAATTTTGCCCCCAAATAAATTAAAAAGGAAGAGATAATTACCATAATTTTCTGCCATTTGTACCACCATCCAAAATAACTCCAAAGCCTCACTATAATTACAGTAATGCAGGTCAGTTAGAACAGATCACAAACAGTTAAACTTCTCTCCTTTGGACATTTCCATCACACACGTAATGATTTAACTAAAAGTTGTGTTGATGAATAGCATAGAGAGACTCAATTCTTCCGCATTCTTTGGATGCATGGTGACATGGGCAGAATACTGAATGAATTGAGATATCTGGCTAATGTTATAAATGTGAGTAGCTGTATTTGCCTTTCTTTCTTAGAAAGATCTTCGATATTTTTATAAAATGAAGCATAAATATACATTGAAACTATGTATAAATTTAAATTTTTTATGAATTAAAAACGTGAGCAAAGATGCAACTTATATAGAGAATCACATTTTCTGTTGAGAATTTTAGAATAGCCACAAGAAAATCAACCACCTAGTAGAAAAGCTTCCACCTTTGAAAAATTAGGTTCTTTGAGACCCATGCATCACTGACTAGCTGATTATATATTTACTTTCTCCTTTATTTTTCTGTTTTATGGATGAGAAGTAGGAGTTGGACAGCAATAAGCAAATTTTGATTTCAGATGTGCAGATTTTTGACACTTTGATACAGAGGAATGATTATTCTGAATAAGTTACTAAGTATGTATTTGAAAGAGGAAATGAAACTCGATTAAAAGTTCCCATCTTAAAAAAATTGACAGTGCATTCAGAGACTCTTAGTTCATTCTGTCAAATTGAGGAAACTTAGGTGAATAGAACACAGAAAGTTAATATAAACTGGTACTAGAAAGTTAATGTAAACTGCCTTGACCTCTGGTCTGGTGCTATTTTTAATATTTTATGTAACATATTTTTAATTGTTCTAATTTACCTGTAAGATAAACACATGGTTCATTTGTTATATTTAGAGTCTAAGTAAAATGACACATTTTTGAAATAGCTTTGCTGGACCTTTGAAAATTAATTATAAAAATAATGTGTTAGGAATTGTACAAGTATATAATGTCACAGGTTTTGCTCTCATCTGTTTTTTTAATATTATATGTATTCATCGAGACTATACATATGAGAGTTGATCCCCTGGGTTGAGCTCTACTAGTATAATAAAGATTTAAATACTGTTTACTTTCAAAAAGTTATTTAAGAATTTAAGTTAGTAAATGTTTCAAAAACTAAAATGAAATATTTATAGTTGGAGATATTAGAAAAAATTAAATTGGACGATATTCCAAACATACTGGAAAAAAGAGACTAATCAATTTTAACAAATATTAGTATATTGACATATTTGCTTTTTTTTTCTTGTTTCAAAGAAATAAAAGGTCACAGAGACTGTTAAATCCCTTCACATCCCATTTTGCCCAATACACTTCTCCAGAGGTAACCACTATCC
>NW_006436298.1:23211393-23212485 GCF_000325575.1 Pteropus alecto | reverse complement strand
AATATATACTTGCTCTGCCAGTATGGACCACTAGCCACATCTGGCTATTAAAATTTAACTTAATTAAAATAAAATAAGATATGTTTACTTCCTGAAGAGCACTAGCTGTATTACAAGTGTTCAGTATCCACATGTGGCTTAGGCTACTGTATTAGAGAGTGCACATAACATTTTCATCATTGCAGAAAGTTCTGATACCATTGTTTGCATGTTTTTGAATTTCATACAAATGCTATCATACTATCGATATTCTGGAGCTTGTCTTTTTCACTCAGTATTATATTTTAAGATTTATCTACAATGACACACTAAATTATGGACATTTAGTTTCGAGTTTTTAAATGTTAAAATAATGCTGTAACAAGCACTTTTATGCTTGTTTGTTTTTTTTTTTACGCATTTGTATGAAAGTTTCTTTAGGATGTATATTTGTTGGTTGTAATTATTTTCTTTTTAAATTCAATTTATTGTGGTGACATTGGTTAATAAAATTATGTAAGTTTCAAGTATATAATTCAATAATACATCATTTATATATTGCATGGTATATTCACCACCCAAAGTCAAATTTCCTTCCCTCAACATATGTTTGACCCCGCCTCAATCCTTATCTACTTCCTCCCTCCATCCCCACTTTCTTCCTCTGGAAACCACTAGACTATTGTCTGTGTCTATGAGTTTTTGTTTGTTTGTCTTGTTCATTTGTTGTTTTCAGTTTTATATCCCACATATGAGTAAAATCATATGTTCGTAACTCTTTCTGTCTGACTTATTTTGCTTAGCATGATTATCTCAAGATCCATCCATGTTGTCACAAATGGCAGTATTTCATCTTTTCTTATGGCTGAGTAATATTTCATTGTATATGTGTACAACATCTTTATCCAATTATCTGTCGAAGGGCATTTCGGTTGTCTCCATGGCTTAGCCACTGTGAATATGTTGCAGTGAACATCAGGGTACACATATCTTTACAAATAAATGTTTTCAAATTTTGGAGGTAGATACCCAGAAGAGAGATTGCTGAGTCGTATGGCAATTCTATTCTTAATTTTTTGAGGAACCTCCATATTGTTTAGTGGCTGAAGCAAC
>NW_006436298.1:23193975-23211360 GCF_000325575.1 Pteropus alecto | reverse complement strand
CTACAACCTCTCCAACACTTGTCACTTGTCTTGTTGGTAATAGGCATTCTTACGGATGTGAGGTGATATCTCATTGTGGTTTTGATTTGCATTTCCTTAGTAGCTAGTGAAGTTGAGCATCTTTTCATATGACTATAGGCCATTGGTATGTCTTCTTGGGAGAAGTGTTCGTTCAGGTCCTCTGCTCATTTTTTAAATGGATTATTTGTGTTTTTGTTGTTGAGTTATATGAGTTCTTTATATATTTTGGATATTAACTCCTTATTGGAGACATTGTTTGCTAATATCTTCTCTCATTCAGTTGGTTGCATCTTCATCTTGTTGATGATTTCTTTTGCTATGCATAAGTTTTTCAGTTTGATACAGTCTGATTCATTCTATTATTTATTTATTTACTTATTTTCAAATTAGTGTTTTATTTTCTTCATATAAATAAATACTCGTGAGTAGAATTTCTAGGACTTATAGTTATATTTTTAATTTTTTGAGGAACCTCCAGACTGTTTTCTATAGTGGCTGCACCAATTTATAATTTTGCTTTTATTTCTCTTGCCTTTGCAGTCAAATTCATAAAATCCTGTCTAAAACCAAGGTCCATGAGTTTAGTACCTGTTTTCTTCTATGCAATTTATTGTTTCAGGTCTTACATTTAGCTCTTTGATCCATTTTGAATTCATTTTGGTGTCTGGTGACAGATAGAAGTCTAGTTTCATTTTTTTTGCATGTGATTTTCCAATTTTCCAAGCACCATTTATTGAAGAGGCTTTTTTTCCTCCATCATGTATTTTTGGTTCCTTTGTTGAAAATTATTTGTACATCTCTATGTGGGTTTATTTCTGTGCTCTCACTTCTGTTCCATTGATCTGTGTGTCTGTTTTTCTACCAATAGTGTGTTACCTCTGGCTGTGTTCTTTTTTCTCAGGATTGCTTTGACTAATTGGGGTCTTTTGTGATTCCATACAAATCTGTTATTTTTTTGTTCTGTTTCTTTAAAAAATATCATTAAGGTTTTGATGGGAATTGCATTAGATCTGTATATTGCTTTGAACAATATGGCCATTTTAACTATGTTGATTCTTCCAGTTTATGAGCATGGAATATATTTTTATTTCTTTGTGTCTTCTTCAATTTCTTTTTATAATGTCTTGTAGTGTATAGGTCCTTCACATGTTTTGTTAAGTTTATTCCTAGGTATTGTGTTTTTCAGTTCTTTTTCTGAAATTTCACTATTAGGATATAGGAATGCAATGGATTTTTGTACATTGATTTTGTATCCTGCCACTTTACTCTATTTGTTGATTGTTTCTAGTTGTTTTTTTGGTGGAGTCTTTAGGGTTTTCCAAATAAGGAAGTATATCGTCTACAAAAAGTGGTTGTTTGACCCTTCATTCCCAGTTTGGGTGTCTTTTATTTTTTTCTCTTGCCTGATTGCTCTAGCTAGGACTTCCAATACTCCATTAAGTAAGAGTGGTGAGAGCGGGCATCCCTGTCTTATTTCTGATCTTGGAGGAAAATGTTTCAATTTTTCACCATTAAATACGATATTAGCTGATGGTTTGTCATATATGGCCTTATTATGTTGAGGTATTTTCCTTCTATACCCATTTTATTAGGTGTTTTAATTATAAATGGATACCGTATCTTGGTTGTACATTTTCAACATTACATGATGTGACCGAATAATTTTCTAAAGTAGCTATACCAATTTAAGCTTCAACCAACAGTATATAAGGTTTTCTTTTCCTCATATACTTGCTGATACTTATTATTATTAGACAATAGTGTCAAATGTTATTTTTTTAAAATTTTTATTTCCTTAATATTTAGTGAGGATGAGCAACCTTTCATGTTTATTAGCCACTTGGATTTCCTTTACTGTGAATTGTCTATTTACAGTCCTTTAAAAATTATTTTGATTTAGGAGTTCTTTATAATAATTTATTTTTGGTTATGTAGTATAGATTTTGTGGCTTGTATTTTTACTTTGCTTATGGAGTGTTGATGTGTAGAAGTTTTCAAATTTATTGTGTATAATATCTCAGCCTTTCTCTTTAGTGCTTGTACTTTTTTAGGTCTTGTTTAGGCAAGCTTTTTTTATTTTGATGCCATATGGTTAACTTCCTGCTTTTTCTTCTAAAAGTATTATAATTTTGCTTCTAGATTTAGATTTTCTAAATCCACCTGGATTTATTTTCTGAGACAATTATCTAATTTTTTTTCTCATAAGTATAACTAATTCTCTCAGCATCAAGTTTTGAATAATTTCTCCTTTCCTCAGCAATTTGTGTGACCAATTTTTTCATCTAACAAATTGCCATGTATAGAAGGGTCTGTCTGGGTTTTCTGTTCTGTGCAGTTGATTTGTTTATCTCTGTGCCAGTATTGTGCCATCTAAATTATCAATGTTTTATGATATGATAATGGCTATTAAGGTAAGTTGTCTCACTTTGTTCACCTTCTTCAAAGTTCTATTTTCAGCCTATTCTCTTACATGTGAGTTATAGGGTCGTAGTCATAGATTCTGTTAGCAACCCTCATGGGATTTTTATTGAATTGAACTCTTATTACTTTTGAGAAATTGTATATTCTCTTAGATCTTCTATGTAATATTATCTGCAAATAATGGCTATTTTTAAATCTTTATACTTTTAATACTTTCTAAATTGGTTAAGATTTCCTGTACAAGGTTGAATAGAAACGGTAATCAATAATAAACATTCTTATGTTGTTTCTGACTTTAAAGTAAATGCTTTTAAAGTTTTACCATTAAATATTAGGCTAAGGAAATTTTTTGTATTCTTAGCTTTCTACGAGGATTTTAATAAATGATAATGTATGGATGTTAAATTTTTTCCTATATCTTTTTAAAAGATCATTATGATTTTTCTCCTGTAATATGTGGCAAATTGTATTAGTAGGTTTAAACTTCAGTCTATCCTTGAGCTCCTGGATAAACCTTACATGATCATGTTGTAGTTCTATAGATACAGGTATGTATGTATACACAGATGTAGATAATGCAGATATACACAATGTATGATTAAATTTGCTAATATTTGTGTAGAATTTCTCTTGTCTTTGTTAGTAAATGAGACTGGGCTATAGTCTTTTTTATACAGTTTTTGTCATTTTGAGGATTAAGATTATACTATTATAAAATGATCTGAATAGCTTTCTCAATTCTTTTATTCTCTGAAATATCTTATTTCTTTAAGATTTGGTAATACTTGTGTATAAACGACCTTGGCCTGGTGCTATCTGTGGATAGATATTTGACTCTTGATTTAATTTGAATAACTTCAAGAATATAAATGCCACACTGACTTATACAACAATTATTTGCAAGTTTATTTAAATTAACAATTTTTTTCAATCAGTGTTTGCCTTCTTTAGTTATAGAAACTGAAACAGAAATTAAAATTAAACATTAAATTTTTTACAGGTTTTCTACCTTTTTTTTCTTGTGCAATTTATTTGTCGAAGAAATCAGCATATTAATTTGTGAAGTTTCCCATTATTTTGGGGTTTTTGAAGACCACCCCAGGTTTAGTGATTTACTATGAGGACTCATAGGATTCATCATATAGTTGTACTCATGGCTATGATTTATTTGAGCAAAATGATACAAAGCAATATCAGTAAGGGAACAAGGCAAATTGTGTGAAGTTTGGAGGAAACCCGGCACAAGTCTCTGAGTCTTCTAGTGGATTCACACAGGATGTGTTTAATTCCCTCAGGAACAAGTTGTGACAACATAAGTCGTGAAGGGTTTTAAAGGGAAGCTAATTAGAGACCCAGTGGCCAGGGTTTTTATTGGAGGCTAGTTATATAGGCACCCTTTGCCTGGCATATTCCCAGCTTACAGACTTTCAGACAGAAAGCAAGTGTTCAGCATAAATCACATTGTACAAACAGTTTAGGCACTTTGAGCACTCTTCTTAGTTCCTGGAATGGTGGGAACCCTACTGAAATCCAAGTTCCCAGACACCAGCCAAGGTACAGCCTTGCAAACAGGCTTTTCTAAGGACAGCAGTTTCAGGCCTGCTATGTTAACTCTTCTGCACGCCTACATTCAAGACTTTGCTGATTGCATCCTGGGTGTTGTTAAAATATGCTACCATCTCCTCTGTTTCCTGTAAACCAATAGTTAGATCTAGAGGCTTACACAGGTTTTATATTTTTGGGGGGGCGGGGGGTAGGGCAAGAATATTTCATAGATGGTGTTGTATACTTTCTGTTGCATCTTATCAGGAGACATATGACATCTGTTTGCTATTTTTTGTGTGTGTGATGTTAAGATTGATCAGTAGTTTCAGATATTGTCTACCTGATTTATGCATTATCAGTAGTTTCAGATATTGTCTATCTGATTTATGCATTATAAAGTTCCCCGTCTGCTATCTACCAAATGATTTTAGCATCCTTTGATGATCATTGCCCAGATTCATCATGCCATTCAGAACTGTAAAATCTAACTGCCTTTTTCATTTATTAGTTGGAATATTTCTATAAATAAGAACTTGCCTCCATCAACTATTCATTTACTCTGAGGTACAGTTAATAAAGAAAAGATAGAGAAAAATGCATGATTCTTTCTTTCGGAATTCCTTTTACTTTCAGCATTCAGAGTAATAAGTTGGTTCCCTAGCATATTCCAAAGACAATTATGAGTTTTCATCTTTTATTATTGTTATGAACATACGGATTTTAAACAATTTAATATTAACATTGGACTTGAAACTGAATTCGTCTTCCTAAGATTGTGCCATCTTTTGACATCTCAAGTCAGGTACTGAGCTCTTTTGACACAACCCCATTAGCCTTTGATAATTTCCTTGTTTTCTGGTACAGCAAGATATTTCAGGCTCATCTTGTATGTTTCCTGCCCCAGATCTGGAATCAGCTGTTCTTCCAAGTAATCCTAGTTGCTTTCATTGCAAAAATGATATTTAGAGACCACAATCTGGATGATGGGGTGCGCATTGCTGTGGATTTGTCATTGTTTCTAAGCCTTTTCAGTGGTAATATGAACAGCTAGGAAATATGAACTTTTTAAAAATAAAAAATACTTCATGAGTTTATCTTGATATTTTCAATTTAAATTTGGGATTATAGGGTTTTTACTTAAGTATTTTTGGTTTTGTGTGTTTTTTTCTTATGTTGAAAATGTTGGTTCCTAGTATCATTAATACAGTTATTTGCTCTCTGTATATTAATCAGTATAACAACACCAATGTCATTACTAATAATGTGGCTACTGAAATAGTTTAAAATTTCTTTGCAGTTCTTTTGGTCCTTGTTGTATATCCCACTCAGTGTTTACAATTAAATTACTCTGTTTTCAAGTCACTTGAAATAATTCCTATCTGGGTTTGTAAGCCATCAACTTGATGCATAAATTAGTTTATTTTACTTTCAAATTTTCGGAATCACTTTTAAATTCTTGATTCAATTTTGTTTTGTAATTATGTTAGATATTTATATAATTTCAAAGTCAAATCTGGATAACAAGATAAATTTGGAGAAGTCTAACTTCTACTCTTCTCTCTTCTACCCTCTACTCTCCTTCTCACAGGTCAGTAATTTAATTAGCATTTGATTTTTTTATCTCCTTTTTTTAAATGGAACTAAATATGTATATTTATATATTTGTATTTTCTTTCTTAGATTAAATACGTGCATACTATTCACAGTGTTCCTCATCCAGACTTTTTCATTTACTATTTCCTTGAGATTATACCATAATAGTATATAAAAATTCCTTATTAGGATCTGTTTTTCATCTGGCATGACATTATCATACCACGCATGTAATGTAAATCTGTACCCCAAACCTATGTTTAAGTTTAGCTCTTTCATGGGAATTTTTTTGCTACGTAGAGCTTTTGGAAGAAAACCAACTTCTTTGCTGTTCCCCTGGGCTGTGAGCAGAGATTTTGTTTTTGTTTTTAATACTCCTTTTTATTGAACAAGCAACCTTTTGATAATCTGAACTTGTTATTCAGGTATTTTAGTTATTTCATTCTAACTTTTCTACTTGTGTGATCTCCAAACCATATATTCTGTCCTTACATATGGACATTAACACCTCAGCTACTAGCTGTAAGGCCCTCTTTCTTCTCTGTAGAGTTTCCTAAATTGTCATGCTGTCAACTTATACTCTTGAAAGAGTTCTCTCTTTGTTTCCAGGGCCTGGGTATTTCTAAAATATGTATCATTTTTTTTTTTTTTGTATTTTCCAGCATTTCTTTGTGTTTGGAGCAGGAACAGTTCACTTTGTTACGTTGCCAGAAGTAGTAGATCAATGACATTTATTTCTGTCACCCATGTTTGTCATCCCTTTTCTGTAATTAACTGCCTGAAAGAACACACATATACATTTACACGTATGAAACAATTTTACAAGATATATTTTATCACTAAAATTGCAACATTTCCTACCTTTTCACTTGAAAAGATTATTGATCTACTGTAATTTTTATATTAAGGTGCTTCTCTTCCCTTTTCTCCTCTCTGTCTTGGTTATTGTCCTCTTTTTTAATTTTTTCTTAATCAAGAAAAACTTACGTAAGGAGCCCAGGTCAGCTAATCTTAGTGCTTATTTCAAAATAAAGAAAATGATAAGGCTTTTAGACAACAACATTACAGTGGGCATAAAGTCTTTTTAGTGAAAGAGAAAAAAATTGCCTAAGTACAATTTGTGGACACTAGTGGTTCAGTGTATTTTTTAAGTCTTTATCCAATAATATTCATTACTGTTTGATTTTATATATTTTTTTCACTTGTGCTGCCCTCTAACTTGTATCTTCCCTGTTATTTTCTTTTACACTCTTCTTTTTACAGTGAGGTGTTTCATTAAAACTGTTTCTACTATTGGTATGCCACATAAAGAAACTTTTGAATTTCATGTATTTCAAGATCTTTGGCTGTGCATTTTTGCAAATTAAAATATGGAGGTAATATTAATATGCAGTAAATAGCTAGGTAATGTACAAGTCTTAGTTAAATCTTCAGATTCCTTGAAGAGATCTGTAGTTTTCAGAAAAATTCTCCCTTGGGGATGACACACTTACTTGGAACTTTGAGCAGCAATAAGAATTTTGAAAAAGTATGAGAAAAATTGTTTCAACCATTTTTGAGTTTCTTAAGTGATAAAAATAATAGTAGTTTTGTTTCTAATTGCTTTTGTTGACTTTTAACTTATATTATGTATAATGTTTTAACCAGAGAGAAAAACAATGCAAGAAAGAATATTAAATCTTTCTTTAGACTACTTTAAGTGGCTCCAAGGAAAGTTAATTTTTCAAATACCCCTAAAGAAATTATCATTATGTTTTTCTTTTTTGTTATAAGACTTATTTTTGAAGAAACTTTGAAGTATAATACTTCAGTTATTGTTTTAAAAAGTACTTAGAAAATTCAGTGCAAAAATAGCATACATGCTACTTAATCCTGTGCATTGATCAGCTAACTAAAAGTGAAAATTTTCTAATTGATCTTGGTTCAAATTATATGAGATCATGCAATGTAGACATTTACTGACATGTTTAGTGAAAACATGACTGCGATAAAGCTAATGAGAATCTTAATGCTGACCTTTTCTGATATTTCAGGCTATGACATTTGCCATCATTTTCCTCACACATTCATGATGTCATCTCTGTCAAAGTTACAACTTAGATTTATAAGTATGTATTACATTGCATGTGCTTGAGTAAAGTATATACAATTAAATGTGAGTTTATAGGTGGAGACAATAAAGCACATCAATTGATAAGTAAAAACAGTGTTCAACAAGATAATAATCCAAGGTCCTGTAGTTGTCACTGTTTCACAGTGATGTGGAATTAAGAGAGTAAGTTCAATTTTTCATCTAATTGAATTTGCCAAAGGAGAAATTTCATTCACATGTTTAAAAGAGGAGGATGTCTTTTCTCAGAACCTGTAAACCAACTAGTTGAAAGATTGACATCTGGGTAAAGAGAACTCAACCTTATATTTGGTTTCAGGCAGCCAGAATTTCAATCACAGCTCTGGTGATGAGGGAGTGGGAAGGTTTGCCTTTCACACAGCAACTTAAACAAACACAGAATAATATCTCCATTGCTATCCAAGTCATTTCCTGCTTCATCATTCTTCATGCACATCCCACACACTGCATTAATAGAAACTGAACCAGAAAGCTGGGCTTTTGAGTTATTTGGTATCTCTCACAGTCTATGGGAATGACTAGATAAAGTTACTACTAGTCACTGAAGCATGTGGAAGAATGATATCTTTCAAAACAGTACTCTACTAATATATTACAAAAATTTAAGAAAGGGCTACATTTTAGAGGTTTACTCATTTGGGCAGAATATTTCAGGGTCATTGGATTTCTTAGTATGTTAGCTGCATTATTGAAAATTTGTACCATTTAATGGAGATATTTGTTTTTACAGTAAAGAGGAAGCTAACTAAAGCAATCACATAGAAAGTGACCTGTGTACCTGCATGTAGTATGTCTTTGTTTTTTTTGCTGGCAAGGATATGACTGTTTATTTTTATTATGTACCCAGGAATCTCAAATCCTATAAAAAGATCAGAAGCAGGAGAAACATTTTTGTGCTTTGAGATACTAAAGATGAATATTCAATTAATAAGAACAATAAGAGAAAAACATCACAAAAGTCATGATATATAAATTAATAATGCCTGGGAGCAACTACTTTATATGGCAAAGCCAGGAAGACATTAAAAACATCTTGTTTTTGTTTTCAACTCATGAACAAATAAATGTAGAAAACATATTTATTTGTTTCACAGAGCAAACGGTTTCTATAATGCATATATTAAAAGAGGGTGCCTGTTTTAGAACTCAAGATAGGGAGACATGGTGAGAGAAGGGAATAGTAGCAGAACTACATTAATAAAAGCAATTCTGACGAAGGGGGTTCCTCCTACAAGGGCCAAGCCATGCCATGTCCCCAGTTCTGATATGTTAAATAGACTTCTTGCAAAATATATTTACCCTGGACTCCGCAATTTATTGCATGGCTTAGCTAATATTAACAACATAGTAGTTTCTTTTCCTCACGGACAAACCCGCTTGATCATAGCAAAACATAAACAGAATGCTTTGCTAATTATTTACATAAAGACAAAGATGAAATGTGAGTTTTGGTGTTTATTTCATATTACTGTCTATGATTGAGGAAAGGAATTCAGTTTCTTTTTGTTTGTTTCACTTTGATTTTATTACCTTTCAGGGGTACCTAATAATGATATTTGAAAAATACATACTTAGTCTTGGAAAAATAATTCTTTCATTTTTTTTCTTCTAATCTTTCAGCATGGGGATACTGAGTTTATTTTTTCTGTTCAGATGATAGGCATGATGTTTATCAATAATACCATTTATACTCTACAACAATTTTTAGAAGTATATACTATATTTAGTTTATAGTATCCCAAAATACATTCTTTTCTGGTTTTAAAGTTGTAAAATAAATTCAGAAAATTTGTTTGAGGAGAACATTTCCAAAATAATTCATAACTAGTTAAGTAAATACCATTTTAAAATTTATTTTCTCTTAAAAATTAGATGTCCAATAATAGCCCTATTTGTATATATAAATATACTGTATTATAAAATTTCATATAGTACATGTATAAATATATTAAAGATTAAAAACTTTGCGAATAAATTATTTTTCCAAATAGAATAAAAAGGTAGGTATTAGGATTCTTAACTTACCTCCATTACATGGTCTTGAGCAGGCCTAGGTTCTCCTGTCTCTTGGCGAAAAGTCTGTAAACATTTACATTTCATTATAGAAACTCTGCACTTTCAAGACTTGCATCTTAGAATTTTGGGAGAGGTTCTCACTCTATTTGCATTTTGTATATACACACATACATACATATAACACATACATACCCCAATTTGTTTATGCATTTACCACTGATAAGCATTTGAGCTGTTTCTATCTTTTGGCTATTATGAATAATGCTCCTATAAGCATTCATGTACAAGTTTTTGTGTGGATATATGTTTTCATTTTTCTTAGGTATATACCTAGGAGCAGAATTTCTGAGTCATATTGTCATTCTATGTTTAACTTTTTGAGGAACAGCCAAATTGCTTGTTTTCCACAGCAGCTGTACCATTTTATATGCCCACTAGTAAAGTAGAAGGGTTCCTATTTCTTTACATCCTCGCCAAAACTTGTTATTTTAAATTTTTTTGATTAAAGCTTTCCTAGTGGGTGTAAAGTATTTTTTCCTTTTACATTTTCTTAATGACCAGTGATGTTGAAATCTTTTCAAGTGCTTGTTTGGTTATTTGCATATATTCTAGAGAAATGTCTATTCAGGTCCTTTGCCCATTGTTATTCAGGTTGTTTGTCTGTTTCTTGAGTTGTAATGTTTCTTTATATAGTTTGAATATTAATCCTTTATCAGATATATGACTTGCAAAAATTTTCTTCCATTCTGTAGGTTGTTTCTTCATATTCTTTTCTTTCTTTCTTTTTTTTTCTTTTTTTCATGGTGACATTGGTTAACGAAATCCAGTTTCAAGAGTACAATTCAACAATAAGGCATATACATTGTGTGTTCACCGCCCATAGTTAGATTTCTTTCTGTCACCACATATTTGACCCCTTTTATCCCATCTACCTTCCCTCTCCCTGCATACCCTCTGGTAGCCACTAGTCTATTGTCCATGTCCATAAGTCTCTATTTGTTTGTTGCTTTTGGGTTTATATCCCACATATAAGTGATATCATGTGATTTTCAACTTTTTCTCTCTGGCTTATTTAGCATGATTATCTCGAGGTCCATCCATGTTGTCGCAATAGCAGTATTTCATCTCTTCGTATGGCTGAGTCATATTCCATTGTATATATGTACCACAACTTCTTTATCCAGTTATCTATTGTAGGACGCGTTGGTTGCTTCCATGTCCTGGCCACTGTGAATAATGCTGCTATGAACATCAGTGTACAAATATCTTTTCAGATGTATGTCTTCAAGTCTTTGGAGTAAATACTCAGTAGAGGAATTACTGGATCATATGGTAGATCAATTCTTAGTTTTTTGAGGAACCTCCATACTGTTTTCCATAGTGGCTGAACCAATTTGCAAGTCCCATCAGAAGCGTATAAGGGTTCCTTTTTGCCCACATCCTCTCCAACAAGTGTTATTGTCCTGTTGATAATAGCTGTTCTAACAGGTGTGAGATGATATCTCATTTGTGGTTTTGATTTGCATTTCCTTAATAGATAATGCTGTTGAGCATCCTTTCATATGTTTGTTGGCCATTTGTATATCTTCTTGGGAGAAATGTCTGTTCAGGTCCTCTGCCCATTTGGATTTTTTGTTGTCGTTATTGAGTTGTATGAGTTCTTTGTATATTTTGGATATTAGGCCTTTATCGGAGGCATTGCTTGCAAATATATTTTCCCATTAGTATGGTTGTCTCTTTTACCTTGTTTACCTTCTTTTGCTGTGCAGAAGCTTTTTAGTTTGATATAGTCCCATTCATTTATTTTAGTTTTTACTTCCCTTGCCTTTGAGGTAAAATTCATAAAATCCTCTTTAAATCCTAGGTCCATGAGTTTAGTTCTATGTTTTCTTCTATGCAATTTATTGTTTCCGGTCTTATATTCAGGTCCTTAATCCATTTTGAGTTAATTTTGGTGTGTAGTGATAAACAACAGTCTAGTTTCATTCTTTTGCAGTGGCTTTCCAGTTTTCCCAGCACCATTTATTGAAAAGGCTTTCCTTTCTCCATTGTATGTTTTTGGCTCTTTTGTCGAAAATTATTTGCCCATATAAACATGGGTTTACTTCTGGACACTTGATTCTGTCCCACTGGTCTGTGTGTCTGTTTTTTTGCCAATACAATGCTGTTTTGATTGTCACTTTGTAGTATAATTTGAAATTGGGAAGAGTGATGCCTCCAGCCTTGTCTTTTTCTCAGGATGGCTTTGGTGATTTGGGGTCTTTTGTGTTTCTTCACATTCTTGATAATGCACAAAAAATTTTTTAATTTTTATGAAGGCTACTTTGTCTAATTTTACTTTTATTGCTCATACTTTTGGTGTCAAATCTAAGACTTAATTGCCAAATCTGAGATTATGAAGATTACCTCTGTATTTCCTTATGATATTTTTATATTTAGTTTATTGATTTATTTTGAGTTAATTTTGTATAAGAAATAAAGTTTAGGTTCATCTTCATTATTAGTATGTGATTATTCATTTGTTCCTGTACCATTGTTGAAGAGACTATCTTTCTCTCTTGAACAGTCTTGTCCAAAATCAGTTGGCCATAGATGATTGGGTTTATTTCTGCAGTCTCAATTCTATTCTGTCGATCTCTATATCTTTCCTTATGCTAGTATCACACTGTTTTGGTTACTGTAGCTTTGTAGTAACTTGAAATTAGGGAGTATGAGTCTTTTTACTTTTTCAATATTATTTTGGCTATTTGAGGTCCTTTGCAATTCCATATAAATTTGAGGAACTGTATAGTTCACTTTGCAGAGTATTTTCATTTTAGTGATATTAAGTCTTCCAATTCGTGAACTTGGGATGTATCTCTATTTACTTAGGTCTTTTTAAATCTCTTTCAGCCATGTTTTGTAGTTTTCAATGGATCATTCTTTCACCTCCTTGGTTAAATTTATTTCTCAGTATTTTATTCTTTTGAATGCTATTGTAAATGGAATTATTTCCTCTTTTTTTTTGACAATTATTTATCACCTTTATTAACAGGTGTTTGCAGTTTGTTGACTTTTTTGAAAAAATAAAGTTGTAAACTTTTATTACAAATTAATCAGTTTACGATCCCTTAGTTTTTAAATTTTTTACGCCTACAGCATCTGGTCTTCCTAGGTGGTCTCCCATCCAAGTACTAACCAGGCCCGACCCTGCTTAGCTTCCGAGATCAGACGGGATCGGCCTTGTTCAGGGTAGCATGGCTATAGACAAAAAAAAGAAAAAATGAAGTTCTTAAAAGTCTGAACTTGACCAGATATGAAACAATTTAGAATCCTTTAAAGGTGTATTAAGAAAAATCAAGAAGGACTGTTTTTTTTTTTTAAAAAAAAACAAACAAACATGTTTGTCATTACCAAAAAGAGACATCTTTAGGTAAAAATAATAAAAACCTTACATAGGTGATGCAGATAAAATAAAAAAAAAAATAATAAAAACCCTACATAGGTGATGCAGATAGTTTTAGTTATCTGGTCAACAGGCAAAAAGCAAACAAGATCTTTAGCTCCAATCTTTTGTTTATTTCTTATTGCTGAAATTTCATATTCATTTCTTCTTTTCGGATGACTAAACTGGTTGATGGTAGAGATGGTAAGCTGGCGTTTACTCAGCCTTGCCCTGCTTAGCCTCTGGATCAGACAAATGTAACTGATGGATCAGCTGCTTTTGTCTCTGCCCTCTTGTTGTTTAGGATTCTCTGGATGTCTGTGTCTGGTAATTGAAATTATGGCAGTACCGATGTTGGGGTGGCTGCTGACCCTGGGTCTCATCTCCTTGATTGTTTTTTATCTTCTTCATTGCTGTCCTTTCTATTTTGGCGAAGAGGGCTGCTGTGGAATTGTGGTCTATAGCCCCGATACATATTCTATCTCACTGGTCTACCTTGTTCTCCTGCACCCTAGTACTAAGCCGGAGCAGTGGTGGGACAGCTCAGGGATCTCTGGGGTCTACTCTTTGCTCCACTACTGATTGAACTCTGGAATTATTTTCGTTTCCTCTTTAGATTATTTATTGCTGCTGTAAACACAACTGGACTTTGTGTATTGACCTTGTACCCTGCAACTTTACTGAATTCACTTGTTAGCTCTAAAACTAGAATTATGTCATTGGCGAATACAGCTTTATTTCTTTCTACTTCTAAAAAGCATCATCAATTTGGATTCATTTTATCTTTTTCTTGACTAATTGCTCTGGCTAGAACTTCCTACCATGTCGATTAGCAGAGATCAAAGTGGACATCCTTGTCTTGTTCCTGATGTTAGGGAAAGCTTTTATTCATTCACTGTTGAATATGATGTTAACCATGCATTTTTCATTAATGCCCTTTATCATGTTAAGGAGGTATCTTTCTACCCTAGTTTTTGAGTGTTTTTATAATGAGCAGGTGTAGAAATCTGTCAAATGCTCCTTCTGCATGTATTGAGATGATCATGTAGTTCTTTCCTTCATTCTGTTAATGTGGTATTATTACACTGATTGATTTTCATATGTTGAACCACCATTGCATTCCTGAGTTAAATTTCACTTGGTTATGGTATATATTTTTTTAACATGCTGTTGGATTTGGTTTGCTAATATTTTGTTGAGGAATTTTGTGTATCTATTTATAAGATATTAATCTGTAGTTTTCTTGTGATATCCGTCCGGCTTTGATATCAGATTAATGCTGACCTCATAAAATTTGTTGTAGAGTGTTCTCTCTCTGCTTTTTTGGAAGAGTTTGAGAAGGAGCTGTGTAAATTCTTTAAAAGTTTGATAGAATTTATCATTGAAGCTGTATGGTCCTGATTTTTCTTTGTTGGGAGATTTTTTAATTAACTGATTCAGTCTCTAGTTACAATTCTGTAAAGATTTTTCTTTTCCTTGATTCGGTTTTGCTAATTTTTTGTGTGTTCCTAGGAATTTGTACATTTTATCTAGGCTGTCCAATTTGTTGGTATAAAATTGTTCATAATATTTTCTTATAATCCTTTTCATTTCTGTAAGGTTAGTAGTAATGGTCTCACTTTCATCTCTTATCTTACTTATTTTTATCTTTTTTTCTTTAGGCAGTCTAGTTAAAGGCTTATCATTTTTGTTAATTTTTTCTCAAAGAACCAACTTTTGGTTTCATTGATTTTTCTCTATTGCTTTTCTCTTCTCTATTTTGTTTATTTTTTGCTATAATCTCCATTATTTCCTTTCTTCTGTTGGCTTTGGGTTTAGTTTGCTTTTCTTTTTCTAGTTCCCTAAGATGTGAAGTTGGATTGTTGATTTGAGATCTTTCTTTAATATACGTGTTTACAGCTATAAATTTCCTCAGAGCTTCTGTTGCATCCTGTAAGTTTTGGTATGTTGCATTTTTATTTGCATTTATATCAAAGTATTTTCTAATTTCTCTAGTGATTCCTTTATTGATCTATTGGTTATCTAAGAATGTGCTATTTACAATTTACAAGCCAAGATATGGAAGCAGCCTAAATGCCCATCAACAAGAGATTAGATAAAGAAGTTATGGTTCATATATACAATGGAATATTACTTGACCATTAAAAAAATGAGATCCTACCATTTGCAACGACAAGGATGGACATAGAGGTTATTGTGCTGAGTGAAATAAGTCAGAAAGAGAAAGATAAATAACCATATGATTTCAGTTATATGTAGAATCTAAGTAACGAAAAGAACAAAGTAATCAAAAACAGACTCACAAATATAGAGGACAATCTAGTGACAGCCAGAGGGGAAGCGGGTAGGGGATTGGGAGAAAGGGGTGAAGGGTTAACGAAGTACAAATTAGCAGTTGATAGATAGATCATGGGAATGGGGAACATAGCATAGGGAATGCAGTTAGCATTAATGTAATGGCTAGATGGAGAGCCAGAGGAGAGAAAGCAATTAGGGGGATTGTTTTATAAACTATATAAATGTCTAACCAATGTACTGTATAGTTGAAGCTAAAAAAAAAAAAAAAAAGAATGTGCTATTTAATTTTTTTGTATTTGAGAGTTTTCCAGATTTCCTTTTGTTATTGATTTCTAGCTCCATTTCATTGTGGTCAGAGAAGATACTTTGTATGATTTAGATATTTTTAAATCTGAGAATTGTTTTTTTTGGCCCAACATATGGTATATCCTGGAGAATGTTCCACATGTATTTGAGAAGAATATATATTCTGCTGTGGTTGGGTGACATGTTCTGTATATGTCTGTTAATTCTAGTTGGTTTATAGTGTTCAAGTCTTCTATAGCCTTCGATTTTTTCTCTACGTGTTTTATCCATTATTGAAAGTGGGTTGTTGAAGTTTCCAACTATTATTGTAGACTATTTCTCCCTTTAATTCTGCTACTGTTTGCTTCTTACATTTTGAGGCTCTGTTGTTTGGTGTGTACATGTTTATAATTGTTATATCTTCTTGGTGAATTGATTCTCTTGTCACTATATCTTTCTTTGTCTTTTGCAACAGTTTTTGATGTAAAATCCATTTTGTCTGATATTAGTGTAACCAGCCTGGCTCTCTTTTGGTTACTATTTGCATGGTATATCTTTGTCCATCCTTTTACTTTCAACCTGTCTGTGTCTTTGGGTCTAAAATGAGTTTGTTATAAGCAGCATACAGTTGTATAATGTTTTTAAAACATTAATTCTGCCTTTTTCTTTCCTCAATTCCACCAATGTCTTTTTCTTTCCTCAATTCCACCAATACTACCTTCTTTTGTGTTTGATTTTTTTCCAGTATACCATATTGAGTCCCTCTTCATTTCTTTTTATGTATATTTTTAGTTATTTTCTTAGTGTTTACCATGAGAATTACAATTAACTTCCTGAATTTATGAAAATCTAGTTCGAATTGATACTAACTTATACTCAATAACATATGTTAACTCTACTCCTGTCTGGCTCCATCCTCCTCTTTATGTTGTTATTGTCACAAATTGCATCAAATTGCATGTTTATGCTTTGTATGCTCATTAACATCAATTTATAATTATTGTGTTATACATTTTTTTATGGTGACATTGGTTAATGAAATCTAGTAAGTTTCAGCTGTACACTTTAACAGTAAGGCATATATATATTTATGATGAGTATTCACCTCCCAAAGTCAGATTTCCTTCAGTCACCACATATTTGACCCCTTTTACCCCATCTGTGTATATGTCAATTATGTCCAGTTGGTCTAATGTGTCATTTAAGGATGTTATTTCCTTATTGATTTTCTGTTTGGATGATCTGTCCATATCCGACAGTGGGATATTTAGGTCCCCTACTATGATAGTGTTTTGGTCTGTTTCTCACTTTAGTTCTGTTAGTAATTGCTTACATATTTTGGGGCTCCCAGATTGGGAGTATAGATATTAATAAGTGTTATGTCTTCTTGGTGCATGATTCCCTTTATTGTTATGAGTGTCCCTTAGTATCTTTCTTTACCTTTTTATTTTGAAGTCTGTTTTGTCCTCTATTAGTATTGTTACTTCTGCTTTTCTCTGAATGCCATTTGCTTGAAATACCATTTTCTGCCCTTTCACTTTGAGTCTATATTTGTCTTTGGAGCTGAGATGTGTCTCCTGGGGCAGCATATGGTTGGGTTTTGTTTTTTGATCCAATCTGCAACTGCATAACTTTTTATTGGTGAGTTCAG
>NW_006436298.1:23176747-23193952 GCF_000325575.1 Pteropus alecto | reverse complement strand
GAATATGTAAAGGATAGTACTATATATACAGTCGTCCATTTTCTTCTGCACATGCCTTATCTCCATTCCCCTTTGCGAATTTCGATCTTTGAATCCTCTGCTTTTCAGTCATTGTTGTCTCACTTTATCCCTATGTATGCTGAACATTCATTATGATCTTGCTATAGCAAATCTCTTCTTATTGTTTAAGCTTAGAATGCCCTGTTCCTAGTAAGGGTTGCACGCCTCTGCTTCTATTCGCTTGCTAGTCACCTTACTCCTAATTATGTGGGGTTTTTTTGTTTGTTTTTTTTGTTTTTTGTCATTATATGTGAGCTGACCCCTTTCAGTATTTCCTGTAATAGAGGCCTCATAGTGGAGAATTCCCTCAATTTTTAAATGTCTGGAAAGGTCTTTATTTCTCCTTCATATCTAAAAGGAGAGCTTAGCTGGATACATTATTCTAGGCCGGTATTTCCTTTTGTTAATAGTTTACATATTTGATTCCATTCCTTTCTGGCTTGTAAGGTTTGTGCTGAGAAGTCTGATGATAATCTAATGGGGTTTCCTTTATAGATTACCATCTTCTTTTCCCTGGCTGCCCTGAGAATTCTGTCTTTGTCATCGATTTTCGATAACTTTAATACAATGTGTCGTGGTGAAAGCCTTTTTGAGTTGAGATAATTGGGTGTTCTATTGACTTCTTGAATTCCAAGCTCCAGCTCATTCCTTAGATTTGGGAAATTCTTGTCCACTGTTTGTCTGAAAATGCTTTCTAGTCCCTGCTCCTTTTCCTCGCCTTCGATAATGCCGATTATTCTTACGTTTCCTCTCCTGATGGTATCAGCTAGTTCTTGTATTTCTCTTTCATTATTTTTCATTCTTTAGCTTCTCTCTTCTTCCTTCTGATTTATTTCTAGATTTCTGTCTTTGATATCACTGATCCTTTCCTCCATTTGGTCGACTCTATTTCCCAAGCTTGCTATTTCATTTTTCAGCTCTTGCAGTGTGTTCTTCATCTCCAGAAGTTCTATTCTGTTCTTTTTGAGGGTTTCAGTCTCCTTGCTAAAGAACTCATTCTGCTCATCTAGTTGTTTTTTCACATCCTGAAATTGTTGATATGACTCGTTTGGCTCTCATTGAGTTTTTTCATAAGTACCATGCTGAATTGTCTGTCATTTAAGTTGCATATTTCTACGTCTGTAAGCTTATTTTCTGGAGATTTTTGTCTTTCTTTCTGAGATGCCTTGTCACCTTGGTTGTTCATAGTGTTTAATGGACTATTTCTCCTCTGGGGCATTAATGGAAGTGTATTCTGTTTTGTTTTGTTTTGTTTTTTTTCCAGAAAGAAGATTTATTATATGAAGGTCTCTCTTTAGCCTGCTGCAAAGAAGGCGCTTTTCTTTTGGTTTCCAGTAGGTGGCGTCTAAGCCTCTTGGATCCCTGTTTTATATAAAGTCTTAATAATGTCTTTTTTTTCTCTTATAGGAGTTTAATCATGCTCGCTACCCTCAGTCTCAGTTCCTTTCAGTGTTAGCAACAGTTTTGGTGGTGTTTGCTCAGTTCTTTTGCGGCTCCACAGTATTTGGTTTCGGAGGATATGGGGATAGGGGCCCTCTGGGTTGGGGGTTGTGGGCTGTGGCTTAGCCCTGGTTTCACAACTGAGGCTGGTAGAAATCAACTCTTGTTATTCTGCCATCCTGCTTCTCTACTTTCTGCCCTGATGACTGGGCCCTGTCTCTGGCCGTGTGGAGCTCACAGCTCTCCCAGGCAGGGCTGTTCAGGGAACTCGCAGCTCCTTCTCCCTTCCCCCTCCTCCTACAGGGAGCTCTGGCTGGGAGAAGCAGCTTCTTTGTTTCTCCCAGTCTACCACCCAACTCCCGGGGTTCTGACCTGTGGTAGCTCTTATGCGCAGATCCCACATTCGGATGTGCTGGTGTGCAGTTTGAGTGCTTTTTTTTTGAGTTTTAGATGTTCTGCTTATTGTTGTTTCAAGGGGAGAGATCTGGGGATGTCTCTTTCTCCACCATGTTTCTCCAAACTCTTGCTCAGATGGTACACTTTTCACTAATATTTGTGAAGACTTTTAAGATTTTACATTCACCTCGTTTTCCAGTCTTTTTTTTTCTTTTGATAAGAATTACCTCCCTGAAGTTTACATTTTAAAGAAAATCTGCATTCATCTTTTAAATGATATAGGAAATAAAAAGAAGAGTAACATATTAAAAATAGAATAATACTAGTTTTTATATTCACCGATGTAGTTACCTTTACCAGTGATCTTTATTTGTTTGTACAGCCTAGCAGATCTACTTATAATGAATTCCCTTAGCTTTTGTTTATCTGAGCATGTTGTAATTTCTTTGTTTTTGAAGGACCGTTTTGCTGAATATAGAATTCTTGGTTGACTTTTTTTTCCTTTCAATATTTTAAATATGTCCTACTGCCATTTGGCTTCCATAGTTCCTGATGAAAAATATGCTGTTAATTTTTTTGAGGATGACTTGTATGTGATGAATTGCTATCTTATGCTGCATACAAGAATCTCTCTGTCTTTGTCTTTCAGCAGTTTGATAATAATATGTTGTGGTGTGGATTTCTTTAAGTTAGTCCTGCTTGGAGTTTGTCGAGATTCTTGGATGTGTATATTCATGTATTTTATCAAATTTGGTAAGTTTTTGAACAATATTTCTTTTTTCTGCCTCTTTTTCACTCTTTTCATCCCGAGACTCCAATAATATGTATGTTGGTATGATTGATGGTTTCCCATAGGTCTCTTAGTCCCTGTTCATTTTTCTTGTTTTCTTTCTGTTCGTCAGACTGGGTACTTACAGTTGCCCTACTTTCATATTTGATGATTCTTTTCTCTGGTCATATCTGCTGTTGAATACCTTTTGTGGATTTTTAATTTTATTTATTGTACTTTTGAGGTCCATAATTTCTGCTTTAATCTTTTTAAATAATTTGTCTATTTGTTGATAATCCTTACTTGTTCATACATAGTTTTTCTGATTTCTTTTAGTTCTTTGTCCATAGTTTTCTTCAGCTCTTTGAGCATATTTAAGATTATAAATTTAAAGTCTTTGTCTACTAAGTTCAACATTTGGGCTTCCTCATAATGGTTTCAGTCAATTTTTTTTCCCTGTAATGAGTCATATTTTCCTTTTTTTTTTTGTATGCTTTGCAATTTTCTTGTCAAGATCTGGACATTTTGAAGATTATAATGTAAATCTAGAAATCAGATTCTCCCCTGAACACCAGATTGCTGTTGTTACTTAATGAAGACTGCAGTTATTCATTTGTTTAGTGACTTTTCTAAATTGTTTTTGCAAAGACTATATTCTTTGTCATGTGTGGTGGCTGAGGTCTACATCTTTTATTTCTGTGGTCAGACAATGCCCTCATACAGATTTCCTTAAAGGCCTAGATCCAATAAGAGAAAAAAAAATTTTTTAAAAAGGATATGTTGACTAAGTTACTTCTATAATGCCAGTGATTCTTCTTCAACCCCTTAGGATTGAACCAATGGTCAGCTTCTATGCTGGCCCCTCAGTGCACTTCCAGGTAGATCAAAATACAGAACCCTGTTTTTTTGGAGGAGAAGTTTCCTATCATCCGCCATGATTCCAGAAAGCTTCATCAGGATCAGACCGTTGTCCCCATGGTTAATTTTAGTGGAGCTTGAGGATTGTGGCTACTATGTGTAATGTTGAAATTCACCAAAATTTACTAGTCTGTTTCTTTCTTTGTCAATTGCCCTGTATGCTACAAGTATTCAACTGGACCTCTTTTTTTGAAATAGTTGATTCTAATACTTCTTACTAGCTCAATAGTTGTTTTGGTAGAGGGACTAAATCTAGAACTTCCTACTCTGCCATCTTCTGTGACATCTCTCCCTTCCATGTTCATTATTAAAAGTTTCCAGTTTGGACAATAAGTTTTATGGTCACCTATTGGTAATTAAATTACAGGAACAAGAAAAAGAGAGGAAAACAAGTTCTTACAGAAAATATAAACCATGAGAATCATCAATAAATGTTTACTGACTGCTGCAAGAATATAAGCTGTCAGGTGAATGCTACAAGCTTTTCCTGTTTTCAGTTCAATATTGTTTCCACTGTTTAGGAAGTTTTTATACTAGTCCAGAATTGGTACAGTGAATGCCTCTGTTGGAAGGGTTGATGGACCACATTGATTTTCATCCTGAGTTTGGATATGGGATATTGTCATTGGATATGTAACATGTCAACTGAGATGTGAAGTGGAATAGCTTTACCTCTTGTTGCTGACATGGGTGCCATATTGCCTGTTTTTCTACTTGCTCCCCACTGTGGGTGGGTCATGAACAGTTGCTTCATGGATGTATGCAATATGCAGGCCTAATGTTGTATAGGCCTGCTATAGACAATGCTCTTTAATTGGGCAGGAAAGTTACTGCATTGGCTTGTCTCCCATTTTGGAAAGCTGAGTACACGCTGTTACTGCAGCATTTCCAGTATATGCCAGTTCGAGGAACAAGATCCTAAGACTGAAAATCAAACTAGGGGCTCCACATGGTTATAAATAGCACTGCATTTTGACTATCGAGTCTGATTATATTTTTAATTGTGTGGAGGTACTTTTTTGATTATAGATTAATATCCATTTACTTTTTCTGGAAATTCACTAGATTTCAGCTGCTTTTAGAATCCCAGTTAAGAAAATTTTCATTAAAGTTTTTGGTAACTACTCAGAAAAGAATAATATGGTACATTTGGGAAAAAATGTTTTCAATGAGAGATCTTAGGTTAATTGGCTGGTGACTCACACATACTCAGAATGCTACAGGTGATAGCAAATTTAATCTTTTTAAAATGTAAGCGAATAAAAGTGGAAAAGTGGAAGTGACTTGTCTAGTTTTTAAACTTGTATTAAACATGAGTGTTTTCGTAAAATGAAGTAAAATAATTTCCTATTTCCATAAGTAGTCACGTTTTATGGTTGATGTTTTTAAAGTTAAACTTTTTTTAATTTTAATTTTAATTTAATTTATTTATTTTTTTTTAGGTGAGGCAACCCTTAGTTGACCTCACAGATTGCAAGGACCTTCTCAGTTTACAATCCCTTATTTTTTTTAGTTTTTATGCCTACAGCACCTGGTCTTCCTAGGTGGTCTCCCATCCAAGTATTAACCAGGTTCGACCCTGCTTAGCTTTCAAGATCAGACGGGATTGGGCTTGTTCAAGGTAGCATGGACATAGACAAAGTTAAACTTTTTAAAAATTTAATTTATTGGGGTGACATTGGTTAATAAAATTATACAGGTTTCAAGTGTACAGTTTAATAATACATCATCTGTATATTGCACTGTGTTCACCACCAAAGTCAAATCTCTTTCTGTCACCATATATTTGACCCCATTTACTCTTACTTACCTCTTCCCTCCCCTCCCCTCTTTCCTTCTGGTAACCACTAAGCTGTTGTCTGTGTCTATGAGCTTTTGTTTGTCTTGTTCATTTGTTGCTTTCAGTTTTATATACCACACATGAGTGAAATCATATGGTTCTCAACTTTTTCTGTCTGACTTATTTCACTTAGCATGATATTTTTAAACTCTGGGAAAAGGGGCATTTGTGATGGTACTTCTATCAAAATATAAGCTATATCATATGAAAGGATTGCTTATAGTATATTGATAGTATAAAAGCTTTCTTTAAAATTTTTTAATTACAATTAAAATGTCTAAATTATAATCATCTACTAAGAAACAGTTTTAATCTTTTCCATAGTTCTCCATGTGATGTTAATACTGTGTACATTAGTATTGATGCTTGAGTTTAAAACATTAAAATTGCTAACACCATAGCTTTGGTAATACACATTTGAATATTTAATCACGTTGCTAAAAACAGCTTCTCTAATGCTACATTTTCAGTGAGTATGATGGGCCTTCTGTTAGTGCTGGTATTTAAGCAATCTTGCTTTCTATTTTTCTCTTGTATAAACAAAGTGAAGTATTCCCACCTGAGACTTCCCCAAAATTTCACTTGGGAAACAAAACATGATTTGAAAGATGTTTTCTGTTGTATGTTACTCAAATCAGGCTTTGCTTTGAATCAAGCCAAATGATGAAAACATAGTCCAGCCTTCTTTCCAGAAGAATGCAATTACCTCTAAGGCTTATAGTAAAAAGACCACTAATTGAGAACACTTGTCTTTGTTTTCAGTTAGCAAAGATTCTTATTAAGAATGTCCATTTTTTAAATTCAGAAAGGTAGGTTTATTTTTAATGAACTTGAGAGTTCTGAAAATTAAAGTATGTGCAGGTTATCCTCTTCCTCAAGGGGACGTAAACTACTGCTGCGCTCGTGTGAAGTAATAGTGAGATACCATAAGCAAACAGTAGATGATTCGTGTCAGATGGTTCTCCAATAATCTTAGTGGGGAAAAAGCAGCTGATGTATGGGATATTGAAGGCAGATTAAGTTGTTAATGTATATTAGTATATTCTTAATTTCTTTTTAATTGAAAAAGACATATTGACTTTAATTAGAACCATTTCACAGGAACTGTCAATTAGCACATGTCAAACTAGTTAATTCAGAACAGAATTCTTTTAATTAGGGTCTGCTTTCCTTTAACTGTGGGTCCAATGAAATCAGCCTTTCCTTATCTAGATTTTAAATGTCTCTAAGACATATAATACAAATGTAGACTCTTATCTATTATTAGAAGCCCATATGGATAAAATTAAAATGATGATGCTGGCATTGTTCATGCAGCACAAATCAGAGTCCTTTTATGACTGTTAGAAAAAAACATGGCTTTGAACAAAGACTATTTTAAATACCAGATTTATCCTACTTTAAAGAGACTACAAAATTTATGACATGCATGTTCACATTTAAAGTATTATTTAATACGTCTGTTCAAATAAATGGGCCTATTCAAACGTTTTGTGTGTTCTATCAGCCGAAGACACATAAAACATTGTCAAGCCATACAGCAACATTTTCTCCTTAAATGAACTGTAATCAAAAAGGGAAAACAGACTGAATGGTTTTTTATTTTTTTTGCACAACATAAAAATAGCATTGTTAACTTTCATTGTATCCAAAGATTTAATACCAATAGAGGTGATACACTGACTAAACAACTACTAGTGAGCTAATGTGATCTTAGCAATCAGACAGTGTGAAATCTGAAACTTGGCTCTTGCTTAATGTAATGAAATGATAGCATTTTAGTTGCACTCGGTATGAGGATGGGCACGTACAGTGAACTTGGTGGGGCAGGGCTATGTGGTGTTCATCTATAAATAGGTATGCTCAAAATTAATAGAAGATTTTAAGTGAAACATAGAAGGAAAATTAATATGAAATCCAGCTTACTTTATTATGTAATTTAGCCACTGTTTTACTGAGTTATAGCAAGCAAGGATCACAGAAATTAATAAAGAATATTTAATAAGCTAAACTCTGGATTCCAAAGAGAATTATCTAGCAATGTATTTTATGTATCCTCATACTTGTTCATCTTGCTATAGATATATTTAATTTAATAATAGTGGTAATGTTTCTTTCTAAAGTGTGCTATACTGTAACTGTATCAGTGGCTGCATTGTGTCAATTGAATTAAATGAAGAATGTAGTAATCTAATTTTGATTAACATAGGCAAAACAACAAGGATAGCAAACAAACAAATGAAAAAATGCAATCAAAAAACCCCTTTCCTTTTTCTTTCAGAGTTGACCTCTCTGAACTATTTCTAGAGATGCCTTTGCTATCTCTCTACTCTGAGAGACATAGCTGACATTCAGCATGTCCATATTTTGTTCAGACTGATAGCTTTTAACATATTTAGTACCATAAAGTCATTTGAGTCTGTGATGAAAGATATTAATCCTCTTCCCGGAAAAATTTACATATGCATACATGTACTAAAATGTTCAGGATGGGAAATCTTAACTTCTTAAAAAATAATTTGGCACAGCCTGCTGTAAGGTGTAACCTCAGTTTGATATAATTGATTACTTGTAGTGTTGCAGGCACTATGCTTGGTTCTGGGAATATAACAGTGAGTAAGATGAGCAACCTTACCATCTGAGTCACTGTGACATATTATTAACATGTTTTCAGAAATTACTATGTGATTCATTTTAAAAAACCCTTTTTACTCTCTGAACTGGTTAAAATTTGATCTGTATTTACAAATCTTTGTACAAGTTATAAATGTGATAAGATTGACAACTTTACATAAAAAAATTGCCTGAATATAATTATTGAAACATCAGAGGAGATTGATTTTATAAGTGTAACAACAGATTTCATTAGCCCTTTCCATCTTATTTATAATTGTTTTGGTTAACAATCTCAGGTAATATTAATTAACATTATAATTTTGATCCATCTTTTAGTTCTGTTTATTTAAAATATAATATTTATAATTATAAAGAAGACATAAGGCATACTGATATAATTTTTATAAGTTAGTGTCATTTACACTTAAAATAAACTGTGCAAATGATCTTGGGGGTGGTGCTAATTAATTTCTCGATTTTCCGTGAGTAGGTTATCTGTGCTATTCTGGGGTTTAAATTTGAACAGTGCCTGAGCTAGGTCTACTTTTCATAAATATTAACACACCCAGAGTCTGTTATTCTACCAAGTAGTCTTAATTCCTTTGTATCTTAAAATGGGTATTATGTGTGTGTTTGTGTGTGTGAGTGTGAGTGTGTGTGTTTGGTGTTTAAGAATATACTATAGCATTGTTACATATATTAAATATATTTAAATATATATATGCATATATAAACATAGATACATATATATTTAAGCATACTTACATACTTAGTGTATGTGTTTTAGTCCCAATTTGCTCCTTGATTGTTTGTAGCAGATTAAATTCCCTTGTCTATTTTAATTTATTAAAAGTTGACCCTCAGTGCAGCTACCAGCAACAAAAATTTCTATTTGGAAATTTATAGGACACATGAGCCTTGACTTGGTTTCATCATTTTAATGGTATAGATGGTGTAGGTTTTATATATTGGTAAAAATAGGCAAAAATTGTTCAGATTATATGTTTATGAATCTAAATAATAGCCATTTAACTTTCACTTGGTTAGCAGCATTTTAATAGATTAAATTATTAGGAGCTATGATTTCAAATAGTTTTCAACAAATAGTAAAGTTCTAGAAATGACTGCAATGCTTCATTTAAAGGAAAGTAACTTTCAGACTAAATTTTTTAATTCTCGAATTTTAAGAGTTAAATGGAAACTTTAAAATTATTTCATCCACTTCTAGATTCTAAATTAATATAGTATTGATTTTATTAGGGACTAAAGAGACCACTCTGTGTGTGGGATTTCTGTTTATTCTATGTATATGTAACTACCCCTCCCCTATTTTCGACCTAATAATCAATGATTCTCTAACATTAGTTATATATTATAATTTAGTAAATTTAATTTTTTATTAACTTGAATGAGACTGTTCACGTAGCTTTTGGAAGTGAAAGGGAGATATCTCTTTATTTGTTTCTATTTTTATTTTCATTGGCCGTCTCAGGTTAGTTTTGTTCAATACCACAAATATTTATTAACACCTATTATTTACAGAAACAGTTAATATTAGGCATTATCTTATTGAACATTAATTAAAACATTTATTTGTCTTTCTTTTAACTATGTGGAATCTGTTAAAAACTATTAACGATGAGTAAATTAGTGATGGCCTTTTTCAAAATTATTTATTGAAATATTTTCAAAGCCATTATCATATGCAATATGAACAATCCCATCAGTAATTTCCTTCACCGATATCACTAGGGGTTCTGCATATAGAAAAGCTGGGTTCAAATTTCAGTATTGCAGTTTACTGACTTTGTAAACTTAGATAAATTAACATACTTCTCTGAGCTTCGGTTTCCTCTTCTGAAAAATGGGGATAATAATACCTACCTTATGATGTTGTAAGGGTTAAATGAAATATGTAAAGGGTTTAGCACCCTGTCCATTATATACTCACTAAATATTGGCTCCTATTCCCTTTTTCAAACAGTTTTGTTGTACTGACTGACCCTAATGAGAAATAAAACCATCTGTTAAGTAAATTCACCCTTAGATGGGAATACAAATTGTTAACATGAATGCTGTACTAATTTGATTGTTAATAGATATTAATAGGGGAGCTGTACCACTGTCCTTGATGCTTCAGGAGAAGCCAGCTGGTGACAATCATCTACTTATGACCAGCAATTCTTTTTTCACTTGCATATGAAATATTTTATGGCTATCACTCAATGAAATGGCTTCTAACCAAAACCCTTTGTTTACAATAGTTCAATGTGGAACATTTAAATATTCTTGAATACCAATATTAGCTTCTAAAAATAAGAAAAGGATATATAAAAATAACCTATAATTATGCCAACCAAAGGTAATCATTGTAAATATTTTGGTGTATTATATATATATGTGCTGAGAATTTTACTAGGTCATTACATTTTATTCATAACAGTGATTCAAATGACTTCATAGTTCATTTTTTAAACTAAGCTCTTCTTGGGGGTTGTATTTTTTCTTTCTGCTCTAATAAATAATGTTGGAATGCACATCTTTATATATAAAAATTTATTTGCATTTCAGATTTTTTCCTTAGGAGAATTCTTAGGAGTAGAATTACTGGTCAAAGAGAATGAACATTAACATTTGATATGTATTACCTCAAAGTGCTTTCCAGAAAAGTTTCATTAGCCCCATGTGTATTTCTGAAAAAAGAATGAGTTGCTTTTTGAGTATACAGTTTGGCTAGTTTGTTAAGTCAGTTGATTAGTGTACAGTTTTTTGCTAACTAATTTTCATTAAGTAATTCAATTTGACATTAATTTAAGAAGAGGCCCAATAACATTCTAATGAACCATGTGAAATCACTTTGGATTTTCAAAAAGATAACTTTTAATTTAAAAGTAACGTTTAAAGTAATATTTTGTATAAGTAGTAACTGGTCTGCCAATTTGACATAGTCATATCTTGATTTTTGTTTGCATTATGAGGTCTCTTCAGGGCTAATTCTATAGCAATTTTTATAGGAACGTGAGATTCTTCTAATGTGCAATTAAAGTATTTGCATTATTGGCAATATACATTATAGAGAAACTTAAGGATAAAAATCAGCTCATTTTATTTTGTAGTAAAATCATAAATAGGAAAAATATGCTAACACGATAATATCTAATGAGGGAAATGTTCCATGCAGATGTCTGTTTTTCTATTAATCCCTAAAATGACTATATGCTTTTATTTGTATGAGTAACATCAGATACAAACATGTTACTAGGAATATATCCACTTATAAAAAAGATAAACACAATATGAGTTTAGAATTTTAATAAATTCTGTTTTAAAGGTGATTTAAATCTTTAGATAATGTAAGATTTGAGATTTCAAGAAAGATATAATATCTGTGTATGCTACTTCTGAGAGTTATTTAGATATTTTTCTCTTGTTTAGCTGCATTTAGTACAGCTTCTTACATAAAGAAATGAGAACTGGGTCCTGTATGATGGATCTTTTATGGGATATAGAGAAATATAATTTTCTTTAGTTATTTTTGAAGCCTCCATCTAGGCACACTGGCAATTTTATTTTTATTATAGTATGTAGATAACAAGATTATATGCTCTCAAGCTAACACAAAGGGCATGTGAAGGGAAAAAAGAAAACACAATTTTTGTTTTTGCTGTTGTCATTAGGGAGTTTCATATTTTCTTTGTACATTGGGTACCTTTTCAAGTTTATTGTACTATGCTGATAGCAATGCCAGATTTCATTTAGTTAACACCAAGTTAGTGAAAATGAAAAGTGACTATTTTGCTGCTATTACTATTATTCTAGATTTTTTTCTTGTAAATACCTTTTATGGTTATAAGTTATTTCAGAATGGAAGTGCTTTGGGGAGATGTATTTTGTTTTAAGCCAGATTAGGCTGCTAACCTAAATTTGGACCTATCCCTTTACTATTAGTAAACATGTCCTGGTACTAATACAGATGTATACAAACAGTTGTTTTATTCTGTACTTTCACATTTTCTATTGAATATATGTCAGTGAAGGAACAGCTTTGGTGAGGGGAGGGGAGAGAGACATATATACACAAGCAATCACCCTTTTACATTGGTATTAGCATCCTTCAGTCTTAGAATTAAGAAAAACAATAAAGTCACACTGTTAGTTATACATATTTTATACTAATCCTATCAGAGTTGATACTATTCTAGACTTGAAGGTACAATGACAGAGAAAGGGATTGTGGGCATGGAGAATTAGAAAGATGAAACAGGGAAAGACATAGAGAAGGTTAATGCTCTTGGCTTTTGATATTTAATTTGAATAATGAATTTTTTTCCTTATGTCTCGAGCTTATGGTGTAATTGGAACTAATTTAAGCATAATTACCAAAATAATGGAATAAATCATTTTAGACTGGGTATCTTATTTGTTATTGAATATATTGATTAGCTCTAAGTAGGTCATCATGTAGTTTATAAATTTTAATGCCTTGTCACTTATAAATATGCCTGATATTTAAAAAATTAAACCCATTTATCCTTGCTTTGATTTTTCTTTGCTCTCTAGGATTAATGAGCAAAATGTGAACTTCACTATGAATATTTCCTAAAATTTTGATATACAGTTTACTTTCTTAAGATTCATTTTGAACAGAGATCATGTTCTATAAACTCTTATGAAGGGATTTCAAAATGACTAAGGTTGACCTTTGGGGGTATGATATTTTGGGAGGTACTTATCTAAAATTAATAGATATTATTATGTTAGCTGCTACTAATGTATTAGAAATTATTCTTTAAAGAGTCCAGTTGAACACCAAGCCCAATGTCTTTTGGTGAAGGGTGGGAAGAGGTATATATGCACATTTACAAGCCTGATAGGACTGCTTGCCAGTTTTCATTTATTTTAACATGAATAAGCACCAAGGATCAAGTTAATTACAAAAAGGTAATGCCAGACTTAGGAATTTTGCAGATATACTTTAGTGAATGTGTCATGATTTTTTAAATGTAATGTGAGGATAGAAGTCAAAGATATTGTCTGTTGTACCACACAGTGTCTGTAGTTAACAATACATTATTGTGCCCTTTAAAATATATCAAGAGGATAGATCTCATGTTGTGTTACCACTTACCACTTATAGAACATAAACAAAACACAAGGAAATTTTTGGAGATGATAGATATATTTATAGTAGCTTGATTGTAGTGATAGTATCATGGGTATATGTATATGTCCAAACTCATCAAGATGTATATATTAAATATGTGCAACAAAAATACGTCAATTATACCTCAGTAAAGCCAAAAAAATGTTGATTATATTTTAAAGCTATGTTCTGGAGAAGGAAGAGAAGAAAATTAAGCAAAGTCCCAAAGCATTCAGAATTCTTGATGTAGGAGGTGAAAGGGAATGGCTTCATGAGTCTTTGTTTTAGTCTATTGCCTTCATGATGAGTACTTGATACTGATGATGTTGGTATTCTCTTTGGCATTTAAAGGAATAATAAATATACTCTTAATAATTTCTCATTAGAGAGCTTTTCTTTTACTGAGGCTGCTGATTCACAGGAAAAAAAACTCTTTGAGGGCAATATACAATTGGAAAACAATTTATGACAGAGGAAGCAAAAGAGAAGGAGAAAAAGATGGCAAACATGGGTAGATACTGACAGAGGAAACATGAAGGAAAGGAAGATGAGGAGGGACAGTAGGTGGGATAAAAGAAATTTTTCTTCGTTCTACTGCTCAGGCCTCAGCCATCCAAAGGCTTTCTTTTGCTTCCATTCTGCCTACCATACTCCAGCTATTAAAAATCTTATCCCAATTCTGGTGTTAATCTAGTTCCTCGAGGCTTTTACCTTTTCCATCAGCATGTGTTCTAGGTTCACATGGTCACCATAACTATCACTCGTCTTTTTACTCCTCATTCCACTGTCAGTAACATTTTCTCAAAGCTTTCTTGGAATATTCAAATCTCTCACTTAGTTACTTCAAACAGACTCACTGTTAATGGTAATTTAGTGTCACTTTATACCAGGTAGTATTCTAGGCTCTGGAAATATAATAGTCAATGAGATGAAGTCTCGATCCTCATGGAGCTTCAATTGCAACAGATGAATAAATATATATTTGATTTGTTATGGTGGAAAAAGCAGGTGAAGGGGACAGAGAATAACAAAGTATGCTGCTTTAGAAAGGGTAGTCAAGGAGGTTTTCTCTATGGAGGTGACATCTGAATGAAGTGAGGGAACAAACCATATGAATTTCAGGGCAGTATATACCTGGCAGTGGGATGAGTCAAGTACAAAGGCTTATGTTTGGTGTGGTCAATGATCAGCAAGAAGCTAGTGGAGGGGAGAGTCATAGGAAATGAGGTTAAGACAGGCAGAGGCAGGTCACAAAAAAGCTTATAGGCCACAGTGAAATCCTTGGATTTTATTGAGTGTGTTGGAAAATCATTGCACTTAGAGGGATGAGAGCAGAGAGGCAATGTGGACTTACTTCACTCTAGGAATACTTTCTGAGATGAAAGTGGAGCTACAAGGTATCAGGAGAATTTTTAGGTAATTACCCAGTTGCATTTATTAATATAAATACTATGGTAGGAATGGGAAGTGGTTGTTCAGGAACAGCTTGCGTGGGATAACACTACTGAAGGTCTATTGTACCTTTGGAAGAGAAATACAGTACCATGATTGAATAGGTGACTTTTCCTAGAAAAAATTTCATTGATTAACCTGTTCAGAGGTCAGTAGAAGTGAAGTAAGTAGTGGCTAATTCAGTAAATATTTTTGTGGGCTTATTATGTATCAGATACTGGGCTAGATACTTTTGCAAATGTGAGAGGCTTTGCAGGTATATCTCTCCATTTCACAGAGAAGAAAACTGAAGCTCAGAGGTCTTGTTGTGCCACAGCTGTTGGAAATATGTGGCTAATTATCTGAATATTCAAACTAAAGTAGGCACTTTGCCTGAATTATTGGGGGAATTACAACAGTGCTGTGCAGGTGATGTGCTGTTAAATTTCTAAGAATGTATTAAAGGGGCAATTAAAAGACGTCTTCTATTTTAAAACATATTTTCTAATTATTTCTGGAAATTAAAGGACTATGTGGTCAATTTAGAAAAATTGGAAAATATAGACACACACACACACACACACACACACACACACACACACATTGTAACAACCTCTCTGCTTCCTACATTTTAATGCCGCAGACCTACACTTTTCTCATGTAAACCAATGGATTTTGGTGGCATTGTTATTGTATTTATATAAATAGTTGCAGAACGAGTGAGTTTCACTCACTTTGTCCAGTGTTACCAGTCATTTAGACTTGCCTTAAGACAGTTTATTACTTGAAAACGAGTTTGGGAAACTTAATAAGCGTGTTTGATAATTGAGTTTGTTGAGCAAAATTGTTACAGAAGTCATCTGAAGAACTTAATTCTATAGTCTATTATGTTGTAGTCATGGAAATCTTATGTTCTAGTGGCCTATCTGTGGGGCATATTACCAAATCCAGTATTTATTTGGCATAATTAATCTAAAGCAAGGAAAAAAATAAAATGATTTTCCTTTCCCTGGATAACCTCCTTGCTTACAGCAGACTATGGAAGTACATCTCAGTCTACAGTGTCACATGTTCAAGGAGTAAACTTTTTGTTAATTTTTTATAACTCAGTTTCTGTTTGGAGCCCCTATTCTGCCCAGATGGCTGAAATTTTAATATTAACTTGGGATCTCTTACCTCTTCCTAGTGCTCTGCTAATCCTTGGGTGGAGGTGGTGGGTCCTATTAGATATCTTTATCTTTCCTCATTGATAGCATTTGTAGAAATGTTTATCCTTCATTTTGTTTCTGAAGTTGATCATCACACGTTACTGCTGACTTATCCCTCATGCCCATCCACACAATTTAAGCTGGTAAAGCAACTTTTGCTGCAATTTTCATGCTTTTGATTATATTGTGTCTTCCTGTGGTCCCCAAACTGCACCAAGATGTAGAGAATTCTCTGAGAGTGCCAATTGCCTGAGCCTCTCTGGGGCTGGATGGGGCCTGGAAAACTTTGAGGCTGAAAACATTGTTTGCCTCTCACATTATCCATCCCATTCTATGAGATCTTTCTGCTTCCCTGAGTCTGTACCTAGGAAATGAGACACAGATCGCCACCATTCTCTTGTAAAAAAATGTCTATGCATTGTTCCTTTGACTCTTTTCATCCTTCCAGGAAATTTTATCAGGTCCGGAGAATGAGAAAGTCTTTTCTTTTTTTAAGGTGTTCTAAATCTGTGTTCTGTGCCTGATGTTATAAATTGATGGGCTGAATTTGACCCACAGAAGTGCTTTTAGCTTGAGAAATATTTCAATTTTTGAATTTTTGAATTTCCAGATTTCTTTTGGGGGAAAAATGATCCGGTAACACTGGAACTACATTCCAAAGGGATTGTTTACTCTAGTCCTCACATTCTTTTATTTTATATTATTCACCTGCCTGCTTTGGTAAGCATGTGTTCTGGGTCATTTCCATTATTCTCAAGGCCCAGGATTTTGAAATTCATAGTGACAGCTTTCTGCTGTCATTGCTTTTCCTGAAGGTAAGCTTATCTACTGCTTGAATGGAAGAAGTATCTAAGAACAATAGGGGAAAAACTTGGCTAGTATTTAAAAAATGTTAAACCATTACAGGAAATTATCAAAATTTTATTTTACTAATTTAAAAATGTTTTGTCAAGTTAATTTTTAAAATTCAGCTTTATTGAGGTATAAATTGCATAAAGTTCACCAATTTTGAATGTATAACTAAGCTGTTTTCCAAAATGATCGTATCATTTTACTTTAATACTAGCAATGTACAAAAGTTCAATTGCTCCACAGTCTTGTTATTATTTGGTGTTATTAATATTTTAATTTTAGCCACTCTAGTGAATACATTGTATGTAGTTATATCTTGTTGTGGTTTTAATTTGCATTTTCCTAGTGAATAATGATGTTGAGCATCCTTTCATGTGGATTGTTTTCTATTCATATATATATATATATATTTTAAATGTGTCTGTTGAAATCTTTTGTCTACTTAAAAAAATTGTTTTCTTATTTTTATCTAAGTATGAGGTAAGGGTAGACTTTCATTATTTTACATGTGAATATCTAGTTGTTCAGCTGT
>NW_006436298.1:23145484-23176737 GCF_000325575.1 Pteropus alecto | reverse complement strand
ATGTTAGTATGATGCATTTGTTAGAAATTAGCTGATCATAGGTATATTCTGAATTTTATTCTGTACCATTGCTCTATGTCTTTCTTAAAACAAGTATCACACTATCTTGGTTATGATAGCTTTAGTGTAAGTCTTGAAATAAAATAGTATAAATCTTCTTCAAACTTTTTTTCAAAATTGTTTTGTATTTTCATATGAATTTTAGAATAAGAATACCAATTTCTACAAAAAGGCTTATTAGAGTTTCGATTGAAATTGTTTTGAATCTATAGATTAGTTTGGAGAGACCTGACATCTTAAACAGTATTGGATCTTCTGATCTATAAACATGGTATATTTCTTGATATATATCTCTATAGATCTTATATGCATTTTGTTAAATTTATTTCCAATTTTTTTATTGCTACTGTAAATGACAATGCTTTTTGAATTTCAATTTCCAATTATTTGTTGTTAGTATGTAGAAATACAATTGAGTTTTACACATTGACTTTGACTCCTAGGACCTTGCTAACCTCATTGATTAGTTCTGGTAGTTTTTTGTTCGTTTGTTTGTTTTTTGTAGATTTCTTATAGCGGAATAATGATACATAATCATGTCATATGTCAAAAAAGCAGTGTTACTTTTTCCTTCCTAATTTGTCTGCCTGTTATTATTTTTTCCCTAGGAACTCCGGCACAATGTTGAATAGAAGTGGTTAGAGCATATGTCTTTATTTTCCTGCATAAAATATCTTTTTATCCTCCTCTGTCTGCTTTAAAGATTTTCTCTTTATTTCTTATTTCTGACAGTTTGATTAAGTTGTGGTTTGTTATGATTGTGTGTGGTTTTCTTTAGGTTTATTCTGCTCAGGATTTCTTGAGTTTCTTGTATCTAGGGATTTATATTTTTCACCATATTTAGAAAATTTGTGGTCATTATTTAAAAATAATTTTCTCTCCTCTCCCCTTTCCTCTGGTACTCCAATTACATGTATATTAGTCTGCATATTTTCTTACAGGTAACTGAGACTCTATTCACTTTGGGGGGTCTTTTTTCTAGTTATGCATCATTTTGAACAGCTTCTATTGCTGTCTTCAAGTTTACTACTATTTTTTTTCCTGTGAGTTTTATTCTGTTGTTTATCCTACCCATTGTCATTTTCATTTCAGATTTTATAATTCTCATTTCATTAGAATTTGGGTCTGTTTTTATATCCTGTATTTCTTTCTCAACATGTTTATGTTTTCCACTATAATCTTGAACATATGGAACATATCTATGATAATTGTTTTAATCTCCCTTTCTTTTAATTCTACCATCTCAGTTATTCTATTGGTTTATTTTTCTTTAGGTTTCTATCGATTACTTTTTATCTGGTATGGTTCATATTTTCCTGCTTCCTTGCAATCTTTTTTGATCAGGTGCTGGACATAATGAATTTTATTTTGTTGGGTGCTGGATTTTGTTACATTCCTTCAAAGAATGTTGGACTTTGTTCTGGTATGCAATTAAATTACTTGGGATCAGTTTTACACTTTCATAGTTTGCTTATAAGCTTCCAGATTAGCCTTTAGTATAGCTAAATTACTCTCATTAACTTTGAAAAGCTACATTAGTCTCACTGCAGATTCTACTAATACCTCATGTATTATGATATCTCTCCACTCTGGCATATGCAAATTATTCTTAACTCAGTGTGACTATGTGAATTGTTTGAGCACTGATTTCTGGTGTTTCCTCAACCTTGAGGAGTTTCACTTCATGCATGTGAAGATAAATATTTAACCACAGATTTGAAAAGACTCTTTGCAGATCTTCAGAACTCTCTTTCTATTTAGCCACCTCCTGTCTAATAATCTTCTCCACAAATTCTAGCTGTGTCAGCTTACCCAGATGGCTATCTCTGTCTCCTAAGCTCACTGAGACCGCTGGGCCCTATTTGAATTCTGCATCTCAGCTCTGTAGCCTGGAAAACGCTTCTAGGCAGTAACCCAGAGGGCTCAACTAGTTAGTTTGTCCTTTTTCAGAAACCATGGTTCCTGTTACCCAATGCCTGAAAACTTTTGTTTCATATATTTTATTCAGTTTTCTAATTTTTATAATTGGAGGGCAATTCTCATGGCAGTTTAATGTTCATGGGTGGAAGTGGAAGTTCTTGTCAATTTGTTGACAAAGAGTTTTATTAATATTCTTTAAGAGTAACTGTGTTATCATTTTTTGTTATTTTGCTAAACATGCCTATGAATTTTAACGAAGTTATAGTATAATCTGTACTATAGTATAATTTATTGTTTTAAATCAGTATGTTTTTAAATAGCAGTAACTTTCAGTTTTCTTTATAATCGAAGGCAAGCAGTGGTATACATTATATAAAACACTAAATAATTCTAAATCAATTTCCAGTGGTCTTTGGAATGCATTATGTGATTTTGAGGCACAGTAGAATTACCTTATAATTATGAGTGCATATCAATGAAAACCTTTCCTTCAGAAACTTTAGCCAAAAGCAAAGTTGAGGGCCCACTGCCTTCAAGTGTGCTTAACAATATCAAAATTATATGTTAGAAGGAAACATTTAAATTACTTGTATGTGCTGAGTATACCCCATGTGCTTCATAGGGAAAAAGGAAGAATAATTCTGAAATGTGCTCAATGATAGGGAGAAGCCAATTTAGAATTAAAATTTGTTGTAGTCATAATTAAGAAATGACTATATATTACACTTTTAATTCACCAAGAATCAATAGCTGTCAGTTTTCTTTAAAAGATCTTCTCTAAAAAACTTTTGTAAATTAAATAGATAGTCCTTTTAACATGGTTGTCAGGTTGTCATCATTATGTTAATCAAAACTCAGGTTTACAATTTGTTCCTACCTTGTGAAAAGGAGTTGTTAGTAATTCTGCCTCAGTTAGAAGTATTTTTAAGTAACTAGGCTATCACCTTCCTGAAAAATGTTGGCAAGATTATCAGATTGATAGTGACAGATAAAGGTGTGGAACATTGTAAATGCAATCACTTTCTTAGTGTTTGAGACCACATACAGAACATTAACATCCTACAGTATGGTAAGAGGTTTGTTAAAAGTTCTATTGTTAAATAAGTTTGGAAAACATTATTTCCTATATATTTCTCTTGAATATTCATTATGTACATAAAGGTTCTAAGAAATCTTATAGTAAACAAACCTGTGTAATTTTGTTTAATTCAGCATTTCCCACACTTAACTTGACTACCACTCCTAACTACTTTCTACCCATGAACGTTTCTTGACATCTCTCGGGACACTAGTGTCTCACAAAACACAATTTTGGAAATGCTGCCTAGATAATGGTGACATACATACATATATATATATATACGTGTATATATATACGTATATATATATATACACGTATATATATACGTATATATATACACGTATATATATAATATACATATATATAATTTAGTTACATTGTAGCTGTATTGGGACCAATAGAGTTATTAAAAATGTTAACAAAAAATTAGTTGATCATGTGGAAATGTTTTGCCAAGTGTAGACTCTGTTCAAATTAAATTAGTAATTTTGAGGTACAAGTTTTTAGAGCAACTTTCTCTTTAAAATAAGTGTTTCAAGGTGTTATAAAACCAAATCTCATAAGGCATCTTAGAGAAGAACTCTTATAAAAAATAAACTTTTCGTGAGCAAACTTTAAATGAATCAGAAACACACAAAATAATTTGCCTTTGAAATATTCCTGTATATAAAATTTGAGAAATGATATAAAATGAGCTTTGGCCAAATGTGTTTTGAGTTTTGCTAAATTCAGACATTAAAAAGTTTAGAATATACATAATACTTGTGAAAAGTCATCTATTCCCAAAATTTCAGGAAAGAGTTTTAAAATGAACATTGGTGTTTAGAAGGTGCTTAACAGATCTTGACAGCCTACAAAACAAGTTTTTTGAGGTTACTAAAGTCTATTCACAACCCTTTCTGGTAGCCTGTCAGAACTATTTACTGAAATTCCAGATTGGACCACTAATCTTCCAGAAATACAGATGTGACATTTTGTCTGTTGTTATTGTTGTTGTTGTTGTTGTTGTTGTTGTTGTTATTGTGATGAACAGAGATGAAGCAGAGTCTTTAAAAAGTTGTGTTTATTAGGCACCTCCAACTATTTGATATTTGGTCTTAGTATACAACTCTAATAGGTATGTTCTTTTTTATATAAAACAGTGATCAGTGATGTTAGCAGGTCTCTGGAAATAGAATTTCCTAGCTTGTATTTACTCTGCTGGATTCAAAGAAGTAGAGCAGAAAATATTGTAATACTGTAAAAACACTCTTTTAATAAAGTAAGATTTTACAATAGAATCTTTTATCAAGTGGTAAGATTTACAGTAAATTGTCTGTAATTCATTAGTTTCTATAATCATAGTACCTTAGTATTATCTCTAAAGTATTCAAAGGTGAAGAATTGGTTTAATAAACACATTAAAAGGTGAACATTAAGGAAACAGTTAATGAATAGTCTGGTGTTGATATTTTACAAGGTTAAAACATGTTTTCCTACTAAGATTTTATAGTAAAGGAGAAAAGTAAGATGATCTATACTGTAGCTATATCTAGGCCTTAATAATTATGCAAAGTGTTTGGAGTGTTAGTTGAAAACAAAATAATAATTTATTAAATAGTAGACTCCATTTGAATTTAATGGGTTTTGGTGTGGTCAACTTTATGATACCTTCAAGAAAAGAGTGTAACCTAGTATGTAACCTATTGTTTTCAAGAAGCCCTACGTAAATTTTGCCTTCCGACATACATATATTTGTTTACATATTTGTATTTGTAGCTTCAGGAAATACTAATCCTAACACTGAATTCTAGTTTTCTAGTGTAAGAATAGCTCTCTTATATATTTTGTGTAAGTAGTTTTTAAAACCCTGATTTTTATATCAATTTATGTAGCAGCAATAAAAAGTCTTTAAAGAATATTACATGTGTATATGAGAGTCCTATATTTTCTACTTGATAGAATGTTTGGTTTTTAGCTGCTTGCCTGCTGTGATAGTTAATTTTATGTTTTAATTTGACTGGGCTATGAGGTACCCAGATATTTGGTCAAACATTATTTTGGGTGTGTTAAGACTTTTTTTTTTTTTGTAATTTATTATTTTTAAAAAATTAAGTTTATTGGGGGTGACGCTGGTTAATAAAATTATATAGATTTCAAGTGTACAATTCAATGATACATCATATGTGTATTGCATTGTGTGTTCGCCACCCAAAGTCAAATTTCCTTCTGTCACCATATATTTGACTCCCTTTGCCCTTATCTACCTTCTCCTCTACCTCCTTTCCTCTGGTAACTGTTGTCTGTGCCTATGAGTTTTTGTTTGTTTGTCTTGTTCATTTATTGCTTCAGTTTTATATCCCACATATGAGCAAAATCATATAGTTCTCAACTTTTGCTGTCTGACTTACTTCGCTTAACATGAATATCTCAATCTCAAGGTCCATCCATGTTGTCGCAAATGGCAATATTCCATCTTTTTTAAAGCTGAGCAATATTCTACTGTATTTATGTACCAGATCCTTGTTATCCAATCATCTAACAAAGGGTATTTGGTTGTTTCCATGTCTTAGCCACTGGAATAATGCTGAACCTCCATATTGTTAATAGGGCTATAGCAACTTACATTCCCATAAGCAGTGTATGAAGGTTTCTTTTCCCCTACAACCTCTCCAATACTTGTCACTTGTCTTGTTAATAGCCATTCTCATGGATGTGAGGCAGTATTACATTGTGGTTTTGATTTGCATTTCCCTAATAGCTAGTGAAGTTGAACAGCTTTTCAAATGACTATTGGCCATTGGTATGTCTTCTTGGGAGAAGTGTCTGTTCAGGTCCTCTGCCCATTTTTAATTGGATTGTTTGTGTTTTTGTTGTTGAGTTGTATGAGTTCTTTATGTATTTTGGATATTAGCTCCTTATCAGAGGCATTGTTTCCAAATATCTTCTCCCATTCAGTTGGTTGCCTCTTCGTCTTGTTGACGATTTCTTTTGCTATGCATAAGCTTTTTAGTTCAATACAGTCCTATTCATTTATTTTTGTTTTTATTTCCTTTGCCTTTGAAGTTAAATTTATAAAATCCTCTCTAAAACCAAGGTTCATGAGTTTAGTACCTGTTTCTTCTATGCAATTTATTGTTTCAGGTCTTATATTTAGGTCTTTGATCCATTTTGAGTTCATTTTGGTGAATGGTGACAGATAGCAGTCTAGTTTCATTTTTTTTGCATGTGGTTTTCCAATTTTCCAAGCACCAGTAATTGAAGAGGTTTTCTTTTTTCCATTATGTATTTTTGGCTGCTTTGTTGAAAATTATTTGCCCATATATATGTGGGTTTATTTCTGTGCTCTCAGTTCTGTTCCATTGATCTGTGTGTCTGTTTTTCTGCCAATAACCATGCTGTTTTGATTATTGTTGTTTTGTAATATAATTTGAAGTCAGGTAATGTATTACCTCCAGTTGTGTTCTTTTTTTCTCAGGATTGCTTTGGCTAATTGGGGTCTTTTGTGATTCCATACAAATCTGTAATTTTTGTTGTTGTTCATCTATTTCTTTAAAAAATGCCATTGGGATTTTTTTTAAATTGAAGAAATGATTAAAATTTTTAGTTTACATATTTGATTCTACTCCTTTCTGTGCTGAGAAGTCTGATGATAATCTAATGGGATTTCCTTTATAGATTACCATCTTCTTTTCCCTGGCTGCCCTGAGAATTCTGTCTTTGTCATCGATTTTCGATAACTTTAATACAATGTGTCGTGGTGAAAGCCTTTTTGAGTTGAGATAATTGGGTGTTCTATTGACTTCTTGAATTCCAAGCTCCAGCTCATTCCTTAGATTTGGGAAATTCTTGTCCACTGTTTGTCTGAAAATGCTTTCTAGTCCCTGCTCCTTTTCCTCGCCTTCGATAATGCCGATTATTCTTACGTTTCCTCTCCTGATGGTATCAGCTAGTTCTTGTATTTCTCTTTCATTATTTTTCATTCTTTAGCTTCTCTCTTCTTCCTTCTGATTTATTTCTAGATTTCTGTCTTTGATATCACTGATCCTTTCCTCCATTTGGTCGACTCTATTTCCCAAGCTTGCTATTTCATTTTTCAGCTCTTGCAGTGTGTTCTTCATCTCCAGAAGTTCTATTCTGTTCTTTTTGAGGGTTTCAGTCTCCTTGCTAAAGAACTCATTCTGCTCATCTAGTTGTTTTTTCACATCCTGAAATTGTTGATATGACTCGTTTGGCTCTCATTGAGTTTTTTCATAAGTACCATGCTGAATTGTCTGTCATTTAAGTTGCATATTTCTACGTCTGTAAGCTTATTTTCTGGAGATTTTTGTCTTTCTTTCTGAGATGCCTTGTCACCTTGGTTGTTCATAGTGTTTAATGGACTATTTCTCCTCTGGGGCATTAATGGAAGTGTATTCTGTTTTGTTTTGTTTTGTTTTTTTTCCAGAAAGAAGATTTATTATATGAAGGTCTCTCTTTAGCCTGCTGCAAAGAAGGCGCTTTTCTTTTGGTTTCCAGTAGGTGGCGTCTAAGCCTCTTGGATCCCTGTTTTATATAAAGTCTTAATAATGTCTTTTTTTTCTCTTATAGGAGTTTAATCATGCTCGCTACCCTCAGTCTCAGTTCCTTTCAATGTTAGCAATGGCTTTGGTGGCATTTGCTCAGATTCTTTTGCGGCTCCACAGTGTTGGGTCTCAAATGGTATGGCGGGAGGGGCCCTCTGGGTTGGGGGTTGTGGGCTGTGGTTCAGCTTCAGTTTTGCAGACGTGGCTGGTAAAAAATCACTTCTTGTTTCTCTGTCATCCTCAGTTTTCTGCTATCTCCATTTCTCTGCCTTCTGCCCTGATGACTGAGCATTGCTGCCAACCATGGGGAGCTCACAGCTCTCCCAGGCAGGGCTGTTCAGGGAACTTGCCGCTCCTTCTCCCCTCCCTCTCCTCCTACAGGGAGCTCTGGCAGTGAGAGGCAGCTTCTTTTTTTCTCCCATCTGTTGCCTGACACCCAGAGTTCTGACCTGTGGTAGCTCTTATGCGCAGGTTTCATGCTCAGTTGTGCCGGTGTGCAGTTTGGGTGTTTTTTGTTGAGTTTTAGATTTTCAGCTTATTGTTATTTCAAAGGGAGAGATCTGGGGACATCTCTCACTCCATGTTTCTGATGTCTGCCATTGAGAATTTGACAGGAATTGCATTAGATCTGTATATTGCTTTGGGTAATATGGCCATTTTAACTATGTTGATTCTTCCAGTTCATGAGCATGGAATATCTTTGCATTTTTTTGTGTCTTCTTTAATTTCTTTTAATATTGTCTTGTAGTGTATAGGTCCTTCACATAGTTTGTTAAGTTTATTCCTAGGTGTTTTATTCTTTTTTTTGCAATTGCAAAAGGAATTGTGTTTTTCAGTTCTTTTACTGAAATTTCATTGTTAGTATATAGGAATGCAATGGATTTTGTACATTGATTTTGTATCCTGCCACTGTACTCTATTTTTTGATTGTTCTGATTGTTTTTTTTTTTTTTTTTTGGTGGAGTCTTTAGGGTTTTCCATATAAAGAAACATGTTATCCGCAAAAAGTGACCATTTGATTTCTTCGTTCCCAATTTGGGTGTCTTATTTTTTCTCTTGCCTGACTGCTCTATCTAGTACTTCCAATACTCTATTAAATGAGAGTGGTGAGAGTGGATATATTTGTCTTATTCCTTATCTTAGAGGAAAAGGTTTCAATTTTTCGCCATTAAATATGGTATTAGCTGAGAGTTTGTCATATATGGCTTTTATGATGTTGACGTATGTTTCCTCTATTCTCACTTTGCTGAGGGTTTTTATCATAAATGGATCTGGATTTTGTCAAATGCTTTTCTGCATCTATTGATATGATCATATAATTTTTATCTTTTATTTTGCTTATGTGGTGTATCACATTGATTGATTTGCAAATGTTGAACCTTTTTTGCACCCCTGGAATGAATCCCACTTGATCGTCATGTATAATCCTTTTACTGTATTGTTGTATTTGATTTGCTAGTATTTTGTTTAGGATTTTTACATCTGTGTTCATCAGAGATATTGGTATGTAGTTTTCTTTTTTTATGTTATTCTTACTAGGTTTTGGTATCAGGGTAATGTTGGCCTCGTTCAGTGAATTAGAAAGTATTGCGTCTTATTTAATTTTTTGGAAGAGTTTGAGAAGGACAGATATGAAATATGAAATCTTTGAAAGTTTGGTAGAATTCACTAGTGAAACCATCTCGTCCTGGACTTTTACTCTTTGGGAGGTTTTTGATGATTGTTTAAATTTCCTTATTATTGATTGGTCTACTTAGATTTTCTAGTTCTTTGTGATTCAGTCTAGGAAGGTTGTATATTTCTAAGAACTTGTTGATTTCTTCTAGGTTGTTGAATTTTGTGGCATATAATCTTTCATAGAATTCTTGTATGATCCTTTGTATTTTTGTTATATCTGTCATAACTTCTCTTTCATTTCTGATTTTGTTTATTTGTGTCTTGACTCTTTTTTCTTTAGTGAGGCTAGCCAGGGGTTTGTCAATTTTTTTTATCTTTTTAAAGAATTGCTCAAAAAAAATAAAGAACCAGCTTTGTTGCATTGATGTTTTCTATTGTCTTTTTGTTCTCCGTTCCATTTAATTCTGCTCTAATTTTTATTATTTCATTCTTTCTGCTGACCTTGATCTTCATTTTTTCTTCTTTTTCTAGTTCTTTGAGATGTCATATTAAGTTGTTTATTTGGGATTTTTCTTGTTTCCTGAGTTAGGCCTGTATTGATATACATTGTCTTCCTATTACTCTTTTTGCTTTATCCCAGTTTTCACATGTTGTATTTTCATTCTCATTTGTTTCTTTGAATCTTTTAATCTCTCCTTTTATTTCTTCTTTGACTCATTTGTTCTTTAGTAGCATGTTGTTTAATCTTCACATATTTGTGGTTTCAGGTTTTTCTAGATGAGATTAACATTTGGATTGGTAGACTGAGTAAAGAAGATTGCCCTTCCTAATGTGACTGGGCCTCATCCAATCAATTGAAGATATGAATACAACAGAAAAGATAAATAAGAATGAACTCCTTTTGCCTAACTGTTTGAGCTGGTACATAAATATTTTCCTTTTGGGACTGGAATTGAAAAATTGGCTCTTCTTGGGTCTTGAGTTTGCTGGCTTTCAGACTAGAACTTACACCATAGGCTCTCTTGGTTCTCAGGCCTTCAGACTCAGACTAGACCTACAACCATCAGTTCATCTGGTTCTCAGGCCTTTGGATTAGACTAGAACTATACCATTGACTCTCATGAACTTACTGATTGCAGATCTGGGGACTTCTCAGCCTCCATAATCACTTGAGCCAATTCATTGTATTAAATCTCTTTATATGTATTTCTCTCTGCTATTGGCTCTATTTCTGTGAAGAACGCTGATTAATATACCCACCTTCCTGTCTTTTTCATTAAGCCTAGAATAGAGCTATGCAAGTAGTATACTAAAACTATCAGGTTGTTACAAAGAGTTGAATTTTGCATAGCCATCTCTAATAGACATTTTTTCAGCCACATCTAGTCACTATTGAAGATAGATGAAGAGAAAGTGCCATGATGCCAGCCATTATCTTTGTGAAGCTGAATATACTACATTTAATGACAAAGTTTTTAAAAACTAAAGACCATTAAATGTCTCTGAGTTTTTTTCACACTATCAAATCAGTGCTAGTCTATCTTGTCAGGTAATTTTAGACCGTATGAACAGAAATCCGTGAAAGCTTATTTGGTTTATTAATGGTCAAAAATGAGGTAATATTATTAAAGTTATAGTGAAATCTGTGTTATAAGTACAATGGGTCCTCAACATTATTTTGTTCAATGTCATTTCATTAGAATGAAATGACGAGATGTATAGGAATTTGACTCTTGTTTATGTCATTAGCTTATGGTAAAAATGGTTTTGTTATGCATAATTTTGCTTAAAGTCAGAGAACTACTCACAATGTTAAGTGAGGACTTACTATATGAGTGAGAAAAGATTTTCTATAAAGGGACAGATAGTAAATATTTTAGATTTTGTGGGCCATATGGTCTCTGTTGTAACTCTGTCATTACTATTTGTTACACAGTCTATCATTATAGTGCAGAAGTAGTCGTAGACAATACATAAACAAATGATTGTGGCTGTGTTCCAATAAAACTTTATTTACAAAAACAGGTGGTGGGCAGATTTGGCCTGTAGGCTATAATTTCTTAACCCCTGTTATAAAAAAATCTTACAAAAATCATAACTACAATTTATTGAGCATCAACAGCATAGTGGTTAATGTTATAGGTGCATTACATTGTTATTTAATTAATCCTCACAACAGACAGGAAGCTGAGGCTTAGCAGGTTTTAAATTATTACTTTAAAGTTACATAGCAAATGCAGAGTTATTACTAGAACTCAGATTTATTTCCAAAGGTGAAAATATTCTTTATATGAAGGAAAATGCTCTGTGAGTTTAAGAACTTTGTTTCCTATACTTTAAAACAACCAGGTTTTAAAATAGAGTCAAGCTACCATGATCTTACTGGAAATCATTTCATAGCTGATAGTTCATATTGGCCAAAGAAAATAGTGAAAATTTAAATTAGGGTAATCAACTAGTGATTTCCAGGGTACTGGTATCTCCCTCAGTTGTTCACACTGCTGGAATCATAGGCATTCTTGACACCTGCCCTGGTGTGCCAGTTGCTTTAAAGATCTCTCTTTTTTGACTTTGTTGAGGGTCTATCTTGCCTGCTCTAGATAAGATTTTGGAAGACAGCATCTCTTCTCAAAATTCAGAACCTGAAATAACTCAGCTCTTTGGAGAGGACAGTGAGCAAAGATGAGGATATTTGATCCTAAAAAGTTCGTGAAGAAATCGTCCAGTTAAGATGTCATCTTATCTTTTCCATCTTAGTGCTCCTGGCCTGGAAACAAACTTGATTTATGTAGAGATTATATTAACCTCTGCCTTACATGAAAAAGTCTGAAAAAAAAGCATTTTTTCTTTTCTCATGAAAGCATCTGGTAGCTCTGAAACTCCAAACCTAGGAGTGGGTGGGTTGTTGAAATTAGGGAAAACATCAGCAATATGGCATGTCAGTATGTATGTATTTGTGTATGAGTATGTTATAGGAGGTAAGAAAAGCCCTACAACCTAAATCCTTCTTCTCATTTTTTTTCAAGATTATAATTCCCTTTATGATTTTTAAAAGCCTTATCTGATTATTTATTTTTTTACAGAAAACAGTTAATTATTAGGTATGTACTATGTGCCAAGCATGATGTTAGAATTCAGGATATGATAGAGAATTAGACACACTGTCATCAAGGAGGTTACCGTCTAATTGGAGAGATAAAAAAAATATATAATTTTAATATTGTGTTTTAAATGCTAAAACATGAGTAAACTCATAGCAAAGACATCTAACCCTACTGTGGGAGTCAGAGAAGCTTCCTGGAAGTGATAAAACCTGAGCTAAGAAGAAGAGCTAAACTGGACAAAAAACTAGGATGAAGCTCATCTGAATTTTCCCCAATTCAGTAAACATGATTCATCTGAATCAAACATGCTTAACACCAGGCATTTAAAAAGGAAAGAGCTTTTTTAATTGAATGCCATGACTCCCCCCCCCCAAATAATAATAAATAAAAGGATAGATGTGACGCCAATTACCCACCCCAAATCTTGTCACAAGAAGGCATACAGCCTGAACATTTTCTTTGTCCGAATAAATGTGGCTGGCATTGAATACAGTGATAGTGGCTCTTCTTGATTATTGTTAGCCCTTTTTTGGCTACCAGTTCTAAGAGGATGTCATTGAATTCTACTGGGCTCAAATTTTTATGAATAAAGAAGAGAGGAACTATGACAAATTCATAGGCTCAGGACACCCAATTTATCCTTTGTTCCACAGTCTTTTATGTTAGAAGTGAGATAATCTCTCATTTTCTTTTTTCCCTCTTCCCTTACCCAGGTGATATAAACACAGATAGAATTTCATTGTATATAAATTCTTACCTTGAAATACCTCGTACTGCTACAAAGTCTGGACCTTATCCCGAGGGCAAAGAGTTGACATAAATAGATCATTCCAGCAGCAATGTGAAGAATAGATGAAGTAGGGCAACACTGGAGGCAGTGACACAGATTAGGCTTCTAGGTGAGAGAGGATAATGACTTGAACTAGGATAAAGGTAATGGGAATGGAGAGAGAAGTACAAGATTTGAGAGAAATGTAGACAGTAGAATAAATAGCACTTGGTGACTGATTAGATATCGTGGGACTAGTGAATGAGGGACAGGAGTCAAGATTAATGGTTTGGTTCCTGACTTGGGCAATGGAGTAGATAGTGGTGCTTGTCTGAAGATTGAGAACATAAAAGGAGTGTTAAGCAGTTCCTAACCAGCAGTCAGCTGCTAGGTCAGTTCACTACAGTTCCATAGATTCCAGTGATAAGGAAACAAGGAGCCCAGATAGATTTAGATAGTTTATTACTCAAAGCAAAGTAGGCAACATGATCTTCATGTTCATATAGGTTTCCAAGTCCTGTAACACAGAATGAGGCCCAGGTAGATGTTATGCAAACAGTGTATCTTTGTTCTCCCAATCTTGTAAGGGGCTACTAGCAAACTCACTCAACCTTTGTCTTAATGGGTGACATTATCTTTGTTATCCTCATCAGGAAACAATATGCTCTCTAAACCGGAGGGACATACTTTTCCTATTCTGAGACACACAGAAACACCAGAGAGAACTGCCTCCTAACAGCAAGGTAATGATTTCAGTTTTGACATATTGAATTTAAAATGTCCATTGTATCTAAATAAAGATTTTCAGTAGTCAGTAAATTATTTATAAGAATATTTAGTATAGTATTTTTAGGAGTGAGATAATTTAAAACAATCTACAAATTTTGGCTATTTCAAAATAATAGTATTGATAGTCATTTGTCAGTTATAGCAGGTGGTTCCCATGTTGCCTAATTAACCACTATGATATCATTAGTGTATCTAAGATTTATTTTATTTATTACAAACCAAATTCACCCAGGCTTAGTCTTTTGTTGCTCATGAGGTTTGATTATCTGCTAATTAGAAAGTAGTATGGTGGCGGGATACTTTTAACACTATGGAACTGGTCTCATAATTATGACTTTTGCTTACTTTAGTCTAGATCAGCCCTCCTCAATAGAAATAAAATATAAGCCACATATGTAATTTAAAATTTTCTAGTAGGCACATTTAAAAAAGTAAGAAGTAGGGGAAATTAATAATATATTTTATTTAATCCAACATATCAAGAATATTTCAAAACATAATCAACATAAAATTATTAGTGAGATATTTTACATTTTTTCATACCGTATCTTTGAAATCCGATGTGTATCTTACACCTATAGTATGTCTCAATTTGGACTAGATACAAGTACTCAGTAGCCACATGTGGCTACTGGCTACCATACTGGACAGCTCAGATCTAGACCTCAAGAACAAGAAGTTATGAATATAGTTCTTCTTTGTATGTTAGAAGACTAAATACTATGGTATGCTTTTTTATCTTAGATGATTGAATACTACAAGATAACTAACATTATAATGAAAAAACAAATGGCCATTAAATTTACATGGTATTTTTTTTTTTGGAGGAGATTATGAAGTTTTACTTAAAATCAGCTAGATCTTGCAGTGCCTAAAATAGGCACCTTGGAAAGTGAATTAGGCTGTTAGAGTGTATCACTGGTAAACCCACTCAAGGATTTCACTAAATGGACTAGGTTGCCAGGAGATGAAAGTATAGTTCATTCTACACCACTTACCCTTGGAAAATAAGTTACGTATTGGTGAAATTTGTTCTGTTATATAATGAGGTGCCTCATCATTTTGTGGCTTGTAAACATTTACTTATTCAGCATGTTGACAAATGTATTGATTCCGCCATGCAGAAGCATCTTGAAAACCTAAAAGATTTCTGTTATGTAATTTAATTAAAAACAGATGTTGAGGAGAAGTCAGTCATCTTATATGCCCTCATTACAGCAGTTGGAAATAATATACTTTTGAAAGTCTGAAGAATATTAGTAGTTTTAGAAGAAGACTAGTTAACTAGTTTGAAAAACTTAAGACCTTATAAAAAACTGATGATGGATAGTAACCACTTACTGAGTTCGCTTTGGGCAAGCCCAATAATTCATGGCACTTGCTATGTATTTTAGCAAGGACACCTTTCACCCTAATCTATGAAATACAGTCACATTGAATTATGTATTGATGCAGTGTGCTCAGGGAAAGGTATATCTCTGCTGAATGTGAATGAAAGCACTTGATTACTTGTAAAGCCTGTGGCTATCTCTGCCATGTTGATTATTATCTGTGATTCTTTGTTGGATGTTTTTTGTTTGTGTTTTAAAGACTTACTTGGGAAAAGCAAATGATGAGTGTTATATAGTTAAAAAGATTTTTTAAAGAGAGTGTTTCATAGGAAAAGACAAATAGTTCTACATTATTTTTGTTTTATATTGCTTTTATTTAGGAGCAAACAACTTTAATTCATAGCAAAGTGATAGAGAAGTGGATGTGCTGCATGTAAAAAGAAAGTGAATTAAATCAGGAATCAAATAAGGAAGTCAGAAGCAGCAGGGTGGGTAACTTCTACTTTGTTTTCATTACCCAGAAGCACTAGGTGTACACCAGCAAAAACTCTTTAGAAAGTTTGTCTATCCACTATGGTATAATAAACCAGTAAGGATTAAAATCCTGTTTTGGACTTACCATTTATTGGTTAAACCTTTTGTCATTTTACATATTGCTGTAATGAAGCTTTGGGAATGAAGGGGTTACCATCAAAAGGGATTTCAAACAGTGCTTTAAAAAGTTTGAAACCACTGTTCCGCTATAATAAAGGTGGTCAGGGAAGGCCTCCCTGAGAAGGGTATATCTGAGCTTTGACTTGAAGGAGATGAGGGAGCGAGCTGTGCAGGTTCATGGGGAGGAGGCTCCCAGGAAAAGAACACAGTGGATGCCAAGCCCCTACTGGAGGGAGCATACCTGGCAGGTTGAAGGGACAGTGTGATGACCACAGAAATACAGGGGTTACCATCATTTATTCTGTCTTCTCTATATTCTAGGTACTTTTATATAAATAAACCTGACTTGGAAAAAGGAAAATTGAAGAAAAAAATATGTTTGGTTTTTTCAAAGTGGATTTCAAACTTTTAAAAGCATTGTTTGGAAACAAATTCCAAATGTAAAATAAATAAAAATGATGTTGCAGCTCAAAAAATTACAGGAACATGTCAAAAAAACACAAGAGTCAGATCAAAGGAGTTTCCACTAGCTATATCTGAGGCAATTTGAGCTTCAAAATAATGAGATTAATAAGTTTTAATTCATTAAATTATAAACAAATCTATGAGTCCACACTTATAACAAACAAATAAATAATGGAATAGGATACCAACTTAAAAATGTAGGAGGAATGGTAGTGTTGGAAAATCACCATTTTACAGCCATTTTAACTACCAAACAAGAATCATAATTGGAAGCTAAAACCAGTGGGTGAGAATTTGTTGAGGACTAGGATATATACAGTCTTAAAAGTATCTCTCCATGAATTACTCTTTAATTACAAAGGAAAAAAGGGAACTTTACTGTGGAATAACCTGGCAGACACCACCTTAACTATTTAATTAATCAAAATTAATATTGCCAATAATTGGACAAACTAATATAATGTGCTTCCCTAAAGTGATACTCTGAGAAGAACACAACATCATTTATATAGTATACCTGCCCAAAATGTATAACCTGAATCTAATTATAAAGAAATATTAGACAAACCCAAATTGGGGAATTTTTACAAAAGAAATTGCTGGTATTATTTATAAATGTTAGTGTTGTAAAAGACAAAGGCTGATTCTGGACCAGAAAAACAAAAATTGCTATAAAGGGTATTTTGAGGACAATTAACAAAATTTAAATAAATTCTATCGATCAGATAATAGCATTGTGTGAGTATGATTTCCTGACTTTGATTACTATACTGTGATAATGTAAGTGAATATTCTTGTTCTTGTGAAATCTGTACTGAAATATTTAGAGGTAATGGAACGGGGTGTTTGTAATTTTCAAAAAAAGAGAGAAAGAAGAGGAAAAGAGAGAGGAGTGGGAAGGGTAGGAAAGAATGATAAAACAACTGTGGCAAAATGTTAATCTGGGTCAGGCATGTTCAGGAACTCTTTATATTAAACTTAAAACTTTTTTGTAAGTTTAAAATTATCTGAAAATGAAAAGTTACAAATAAAAAGTGATGGTGTGCCGAAGTACCTTCTGTTGATATCTACCTCCGTCACTCATTTTCTTCTAAAAAGGACTCCTGACGTGCCCTGAATACAGTTTGAAAATCACTGCACTAAAGTGATCATTCCTTTCAGTAAAGAAAGGGTAGAAAGCAAATAGTTTTACACGTAATAGTGGTTTACTATAGAGAAGGGGATATCTTATATTCACTAGCTATAAGAGGAGACTGCTTGTCCTTTTAAATATTCTAATGTGCAGATATAGTTGGTAAATATTGATGTACACTTAAGAAAAAGAAAAAAAATAGGCACAGTAGGGCATATGTATTTGGCCCCAGGATTCATGGAATTTTTTCAATTAAAAATTATTGGGATGACACATGGAATTCTAAGAGAGACTTCCTGTAGGTAGTTAGGAAGATACCCATTTCGGTAGCTGCAATAAAATTTACTTTTTACTTAGGTTTGCATGTGCAGCTAGAATGAGGCATAGGACAGAGTGACGTATGGAAATTCTAGTTTAAGTTTATTATCATGGTAAGGGTGGCTGCTACCACTAGAATGACAAGGTCATAGTGAACTTTAAAAGTTAGAGGACAGATGTTGAAAAAAATTATTCAGGATAGACAAGAGAGCAGTCAAAGGAGCAATGTTAAAAATGTCACACTTCAGCAGTTATACTGAGTCAATGCCATCTATGTACCTCTTGGAAATGGCATGCATAATGTCAGAGAGGAGCCCAACCTGAGCCAGATGCCATTTCCCTATGTTTCCTGGAGTTAACAACATAATCCCTATGCCGTATAGTACTTCAAGAAGAATAGAATTTGAAGATCTAGAAAACAGTAAATTGGAATACTGAAATTATGGAATTATAAGCATGTGAATATCACATAGATTGTTTTAGTTTCACTGCATATAGATTGTTTTAGCTTCATTGCAAGGAAATTCTAGTTTCCTTAAAAGAAAAAAACAACAACAAAGGAGAACAAAATAAGTAACATTTTGATCTAATTTGTGAGCTAAAATCTTATGAGAGGAGATATAACAAAAGTGGGGAAATTAGTATATAAGACATGAAAGAATATTATTTTCAGAATTGCCACAATATATTAGATATTATAAGGGGTAGGTACGTATGATGTAGAGAGCAGAAAAGAATGAAAATGAACTTCATTAAAGTCGAATAATGCATATATCAAGATGAAGAAGAAGAGCAGTAATGCTTATAATATACCAATAATTGTATGTACAGAACCTCTGTTTTCTTGGCAGTTTAGAAAATGCGAAAATAAAGAGTGACTTCTTATGGACAAAGGTGATACAGGAGTAAAAAGCACAGTTGTTATAAAAATGACCCTTACTTAGAGATTAAGAAAAATATAAATTTAAAAAAGAGAGATGTTAAATTTGAACATTTAGTGTGAAAGTAGGTAGAACTAATCAAAAAGGAAAGCATGTTGACAAAAGGAACTATAATTTTAGGCAGTGTATAGACAAACTGCTTTGTAAAGTTCTGCCACAGAACAGTGATGAAGCATCAGTAGTAGTTGAAACAAAAGCATAGGAGAATGGGTAATTTAATGACCACTTGTAATAGTTATTTCTCTCTAAGATATGATAAGAAGGACAACCAAATCCAGTGCTCCAGAACACAAGGTAGTTGGCTAAAGGAATCAGAAGAAGATACTGTATTTTAATGATTATAATAAATGCTTATAAAAAATTCAGCAAATATAAAGATATTGGTGTTTCGGTAGAATTAATGACTACATCTGTCTTTTGATTGGGGCTTTCATTTAAATCATCAGGTCTAATGATGAGCTCCCAGTCACAGATTTTATTAAAAGAATTGACTATATATAACATCTGACATTTTCGATTCTTATAATGGACTAGGTTTTAAACACTGGAACCACAGCGTTGCCCAATGAAAAACACAGGTGTTCTGACAAGCAATAATAGCAAATAAGATGTAGTATTCTTATTTTGTAAAATAATGTGCACACATATAGTGCCTGCAAGGATCCAGAATACAAGACTTATTTAAAGGCAATTAAACGTTAGTAGAATTTACTTGATTGTAACATCTTCCTTTTAGGCTAGAATGTGGTAGCTTACAGAACATCAGGCAAATCACTCATTCTGGGAACAAAGACTTTTGAAAGCTGTCAGCTTACTGACAGTTATGATGAGCATTTATTTCAGGCTTATAAAACATATTAATGAAACTTGTTCACAGTGTGGTGGTCCAAAGAGGGTTATTTTATTTTTGAGAGATACTTTAAATAACTGAGGAGCACTGGTAACATATTCTCCATGAATACAAAGCTACGGTGTTGTTTTTTTTTCCTTCAAAATGAGTAAATGGTTTTCTCAGGCCTAAAGAATGATGCATACTGCAGGAATCTGTTTATTACAAGATTATTTGCAGTAGACCTATGCACCATTCATTGAACCTTGAAAAACACATGAAAATATGGGTTGCATTTGCAAACTTCAGTGTATGACATGGAAATCTGGCAAGCTGCCTAGCTTCTACTTAAAGGATTGTCATTCGGGGAAAAATAAATTTCTCTAACTAGACAAAAGTCAATGTTTTCATGTTTTACTGCAATCAAACTGATAGAGCTGACAATTTAATGTCTCAACACTTAAAATATCTGTGGATAATCAGTTACCTCAATCAATCATAAACACAAATCCTTCTATTTTTGAAGTTTGTGTGTCTGTGACTAAGATATAAAATAGTGTGGTGAGCCCCTTCCCCCACAACACATCATCTATCCCCCACCACCCTCCCAATATTTCCGATTTGTTTTTAGCTGTGCAGATATTTATACAAATTATGCATCTGGAAATAACTTTTAACAACTCTGTGTGATCAAATTTAGAAACTTTTCTTTCACTGTCCTGTTTTATTAATTTTTATGGGTAGTTTATAGACTGTGTGCCTGTCAGAAAAATGTGGAAATTTTCTGGCATTCTAGCTGAAGACATCATTATGAGTGAAAAAATGCTCAAGGCTTTTTCAAAGTGGGTGCTGAAACACATTTCCTTTCTCTGACTCCAGGGAATGCTGGTAGCTACCCCAAACAGACAGGTATTTTGGGGTCAAATTGTATAGTACCAGCCCCTTAGGATTTCCTGGCAAGCACAAGAAATGGCTTACTTCTGGAAACTAATCATAATGATGATGATGATAAAGCAAGGGAGACAGTGACAACAACATAAAACGCTGCCTGAGGAATTGGATTCCAGGTAGCTCTAGATTTGGCAGAGCTGACAGGTTCAGTTCGCTAAGCTTTGGTATTGATAATGATGGGAAACTTCAGACAGTTTTAGAAATCTGTTTCTATTAAGATATGCCATGGTGTTTCTGCAACGTGAGAACAAGTTTACTGAGGCTCACAATTCTTCTTTTAACATGGTACGAATTGATGTGAGTGGTTTTACATTCTAACAGATAATTACTGTGAACATTCAATAAGCCATATTCTTTATTCGAAGTATTCTGTATATATATGTATATTTATGTATGCTATATATGTGTGTATGTGTATATATAGACATACACATTCACCGCCACTGACATACACTTTTTTGTTTCTTGGATCATGTGAGGTTTTGCAGTTAAACGAAGGAGAGTTTTAGGACCCTTAGGGCAGCATCTTTTAGTTCCCCATCAGGCTACATTGAAAAACAATCAATCTTGTTCTTGCACTCACTTGGCGGAAGTGCCACGACACGAATTGTGCAGTGCTCTTGCCATGAAGCCTGGGTGACAAAAGTTTTTACAAGAAGCTGACTGTATTTGGGGTTATGAATATGCAATGACTCTCATTAGTATTGAAGTGCCAGAGCAGGGGCTGACATCCCCCACCACTTTGAGTTGCTGCAGTATCGGCTAATGAATTGTCTTGCTCTTCCACGCACACAGTCTGTTGCTGTGGTTCCTAAGTTCCAAGGGGGTGTTGCCCAGTTTGAGAAGGCCATTGACTGTAGAAATTAATTGTCAAGATCTACTCTTGATTTTGTGAAATGATATTTAGACAGTGCTTAGGTTGTCAAAACAGAAGAGCACTAAACTTTACATAAGATAATATCCTGAATAGGAACATTTAGTAAGAGAGATGAGAATGTATATATGTACTTATATTTACCACTGTATATAGATATGCTTTCATCCTGGATCATTGTACAGTATGTGTATCTATATATAGATGAAATCATGTCATAGAAATTTTACATTCTGTTGGTTTGTCTATTATCTTCCAAATATAACAAACAGAGATGATAGAATATTCTCAACATGAACAGGGTAGAAACACAAAGCTATTTCATCAACTCTTTACCATATTCTTTCTTTCTTTTTCATTCCTGGGTCTCTGCCAAACATTTTGCAGTTCATAAACATAACCATCTTTTACGAATATGTTACTGATAAGGATATGTTTCTAGCCACTGATTAAGATATCTAAGCTGATTTGCAGTGTGTAAGAAGATGTAAAAGTGCTCAGAAACCATTTAGAATGGTCCCTTTTCAATAGGATAAATTAAATGTGGTTTCCCACACCCCTCTTCCTTTGAACTTTCCTTTCAACTAGAAGAGAACTTCTGTGGTTTGCTGCAGATTGTAAAAGATGGATTGAATTGAAATGGATAGTATATACTGAAAGGTAAGGGATATGTCATAAGCTGTGCAAATAAGGCACCTCCTTGTATTGAGGTGCTTGCCCTATTGTCATTTATTTAATCTGCACTGGAAAGGCATCCCTTATAAGGAAGCAGATGTATGTTATTTTTGTAGAGCTTTAGAGGGTAGTGTTGTTATAATTGTCATATCTTTTTGACCCATTGCTCAAAATAAGAAAAGAACTAAAGCTCAAGAGCATACACATTTAAGAGTACCAAGTATGAATATAGCTTAAAATAAATGCAGTCTGACAAAAGTAGCTCAAGTATCATATATCAAACACTTGTTACCTCTGTTGGTCTTAGTGACTGCATGTGACTAAGAACAAATCAGTGATAAAAAACATAACCATCTTGAGATAAAAAATCTCAAGAAAGATGAAATCAGTCTGGGCCTTTATAAGACCATCAGTCATTTTATAGAGCTATAATATTATTTGTTCAAATAATCCTTGATTTCCTATTTAAGGGACATAATACACCCTCCACTCTTAGGCCTAATTCACCAAGGAAAATGTTCTTCTTTTTCCTTTTTAGAAAAAATATCAGATACATCTTAGACCAATCAGAAATGACCACATGACAAGCTACTAAATTATTTAATTTTATTCCTAAATTTGCATTCTTCTTGCATTTCATTGTACAGGGTTTAAGAAACTTACTGTTTTAAAGCTCCTATATAATCAGAAGAAAATGCCTGTACAATCATAAGAAATATGTGATTTTTATGCTGTTTTTCTAGGTATCCAAACATTTTTTAATGTAAGACAGAGATCTAACTGGGTACATCAAAATATTCAACTCATGAGGCACACACTCAGATTTTAAAGCATAGAAATGGAAAGAGATCAGCTGAAATAATATATATGCATAAAGTACTATTTAAATTAATGGAAATATTAACCAATATCTGTTGCTGTGGGTGTGAGAATCACATTATAAGTGAAAATATCATAGTTTTAATTGCAACTATGGTGGTTTTGATTTGGCTCTGTAATTACCATCTACATTCTAGACTTTGTGACTGCTGTGAAAACATTATTTATGGAAGGTTTACTCAAATATAATTTGGTGCTTGTTGCCTTGATCAAATTATTAGAGTCTAATGGAATAAAATGCTAAGAACTTGTGCTTCTGTGTGCTTTGCTGACAATCATTTATTGCACTTCCTTTTCTACATACAACTATGATACAAGTGTAACAGCAGACAAAGCAATATGTTACGTTGTTTCTATTCATATTATGTTAAGCTGTTCGGCTACATACCTGCAATAGAATTTGCAGGGGAATATCAAATACATATATGGATTTAGGCAATTATTTGATTCCTTTTTCTACACTCTGTATCATGCATATCCGTAATTAATATCCTGACATAGTTTTATGACGTTAACCCAGATTGGGATATCCTATAGCACAACGGTCCCTAACCTTTTTGGCACCAGGGACTGATGCTCCTATGAGAATCTAATGCCTGATGATCTGAGGTAGAGCTGAGGTGGTGATGCTAGTGCTGAGGAGTGGCTGCAAATACAGATGAAGCTTTGCGTTTGCGTGCTGCTCACATCCTGCTATGTGGCCTCTTAGGAACTGGTCCACAGCCCGGGGTTTGGGGACCCCTGCTATAGCAGACCAAGAACCAGCACCATAGTACTGGTCCACAGCCCGGGGTTTGGGGACCCCTGCTATAGCAGACCAAGAACCAGGAAATCAGAGACACATGCTTGTATACTCACTCAATCAACCTCCCTCTCTCCCTCCCTCCTTCCCTCCTTCCCTTCCTCCCTCTCTTTCTCCTCTCATAATGGGGAGAGGAAAGAATGAGAGAGGAGTTCAGCCTTTGATGAGTTTACCTAAAATTTTATCAGCAGAAGCTATTTTAATTTGAACATATATGTAAGTTTTGTGCTTTATGGTTGAGTAGTATTTTTATTTTGACTTACATGTGCATGGAGGGGTACCATAAGTTTTCGGTGTTTAGTGTCTCTAGAAGTCTTGATCTGAATGGACCAAGGAATTTACCATCAGCAAATGTTACTTATACATTTCCTTGTCATCAGTAAAATAACATTTATTGAGTACAATCTGGGTGCTGGGAGTGGAGAGAGGTGGATTAAGGAAATATAGAAAGCAAAATTCTGGGTCCCAGGAAGTTTACAGTATAGCTGGGGTGAAGGATCACAGGGGAAATGATGAAGATTCATTTACAGGGCTAGATATCAATAAATGTAGAGTGTTTTAGTGTACACAAAAGGCAGAAGTGTGTCAGAGCTGCTGTTGAGATGTGAGAACAGCCTCAGGAGGGACAACTACAGAAACTCCTTATAGGAGGCAAGTTTCTACTTGGATTTTGGAAGTTTAAAGATTTTATTAAAATGTATTAAATTTGGCTTTACTTTGAAACAGGATTTACTGTGTCTAAAACTCACTTCATATGATTTGAGTGTAACATTTCCTGTAGAAGTGACAATTTGAAGTTTAGAGTTGTGTGTTTGTAACATGTTTTTATTTTTGTATCTTTAGGTGGGGAGAAAAAAACTTATTTATTAAACTAACCCTTTTAAGTGTAAAAGGGAATAGAGTGAAGGAATATGCATTAAAAAGATCAGAGTAAATCATTTTAAGCACTCTCTTTTCTTCCTTAAGGCTTTCCCCAGTAGTTTTGCCTAAGTATACATATAAATGTTGACTCCATAAAAATGCCCAGAAAAATTAGGCAGAGATTCCTAAATCCTATATCACCAGAGATAGTCATTGAATACCCTGGGCATAGGGAGAACTTTTATTCCTTGATGGGGTCCCTGAAGACTGACATAGCTGTTGAATTACTAGCCATAAGTCTGGCTTTCAGAAAAATTGTAAAGTTGTCTAACTACTACTCCTTTACTTTCATGCTCTTTTTCTTACCCTTCTCCCACTTTCCTCGGATATTAATGATAAGGCTTGAAGTTACCCGCCTCAGGTCATTTGCTTTTCTAACAGGAGACTTTGAGTTTTGATGTGTGTTACATGTATGGCAGGCACCTGTGATAGATCCTTTACATATGTTATTAAACATAGATAACTCTGCGTAGATGCATGTAAGTGAATGTTAGGATCACACAAGTAGCTAGGTTTTGATTCCCAGTGTTTCAGACTCCAAAGTCTATACTCTTTGCACTACAGAAAAACATTTTAAGACTTAGAATAATCTATGCTGGAAGTTTAGGCTTTGTGCCAGTCTCACAGGAAAAATGCTTTTGGCTGGGAGCACTGCCCTGGTGCCCTTCAAATGAGATGAGGTGGGTCTAATTAGTCCTACTTACTCATAAGGCCAGTTTTGTATCATTGCACCTTCAGTCTTTTAAATGTAGGGTTATTTGAGGGAGACTTTAATCTTTTGAATTTATTCAATTAAATTCAACTTAGTGAGCATTTATTGAATGCCTGTTTTTTGCCAGGCACTGTGCTAGATGCTGGTAGCACAAAAACAGTCTATTTAGGGAGACATTATAAATAACTATAATACAATTCACTGAATGCTATAATAGAGGCATATGCAAAGGATCATGGGAACATATGAGGGAATAATTAATTCAAAAGAAGATGTCAGAGAATGCTATATTCGAGTAGAACTTTGAGAGACAAGAAGAAAGGATTTGCCAGAAGGACAGACGAGGTTTATAATTCATTTCAGGTGATGGGAACAGCATGAACATGTGTGTGAATATGCTTGACATGTTTGGGATATGGTATGAGTGGTAGATTGTAACAATGCTCACAGATTCTATTCTTTTTTGCATCCAACTCCTGTCATTAAAGATCCTTCCATTAAAAGGTGAAGTCTATTTCCTCATCACTGATTTTGGGTTGACCATGTGACTCGCTTTGGCCAAAGGACATTAGCACATATGAAACCAAAAGAGACTTGAAAAATGCTTATTCACTGGGATTTCTGTGCTTGGAACCCTGAGACCATATTGTGAATGAGCCCAAGGGTATACTGCTGGAGAATTGAGTGGCAGTCTGCAGGAGAGCAGAGACTCTGGCTGACAGCCTAATAACCACTAGACATGTGAGTGAGATCATCTTGGATCATCTCGTTACCAGCTGATCCATCATTTGACCACAGACACATGAGAGAGTTTAGGAGAAATCTGTTATCAGCCCAGACAGAATGACCCAACTGATTTGCGTGATTATGAACTAAATAAAATATTATTTTAGCCACTGAGCTTGGGTTGTTTTGTTATACAGCAAAGCTAATACACAGCGGGTTTGAGAAGAATGCAGATGAAGAGGATGTGTAACATTTGCAATATTATGTTAAGGAGTTTAACCCATTTTGTAGGACCAAGCTTTCCAGGCTTCATTGATTAACGTACCACTTTTATCTTTTTAAAAATATCTGTATACTATCTGAATTAATTTTTATTTTAATTGTCTGATTTTATGCTAAAATTTATTTGAAAAACAAACTCAATATTAACAGTTTGATGTGTTAACTCTAATTCTCTAAAACTATTAATATATATAAATATTTAAAAAGTTGGTCTGCATACTATCAGAAATCTTGTATGAGTGTGGCATTCTTGGATTTTCTGCTTTAATCAGTAAGAATCAGGAGCATGTGGAGAATAGTTTGAAGTGGAGAGGCTACTGGTAAGGAGGAGTGAGGAGGCTACTTCAGAGGTCCAGGTGAGATATGGCACGTCGTAGACAGACTTAAGATGAGTTCCTGAGGAAGAAGAGAAATGACCTGGTTACAGATTTGTTGTGTGTGCAATGGGAATGGGGAGTTTGAAGCACCCACTGGGTGGATACTATTAAGAAAGGGAAGAGAAAAAAATATGTAATATAGAATTTGTTGTTGCACTTGAGTTTGAGTTTGTAGGTCATTTGAGAACAGAGGTCCACTAGGCATTTGCATATGTGGGTCTGGGCTTAAAATGTTATTTTTGAAATCATCATATAGGTGATAGTTGAAGTCACAGGAGTAGATAATGTCAGGTGTTTAGTGCAGAGATCTTCAGCTGTTTTTTTCTCATCTCAGAGCTTTTTAAGGGATGTGATTTACTCCAGTTAGAAATAGAGAGTGGTTCATATAGGTAATGATTCTCAAATGGAGGTGGAAATGTGTAGTTCAAAAAAATGTCCCCCAAGTGATTTTGATGTACTACCTTTTACTCCTTATTGATTTAATGAGATAGGGACAGGGCTGAGGAAGAGGAATCAGTTAAAAGGGACAGAAGGATCCGAGAGGTAGACCCCTTTAAGAGGGAGAGAATTTTTATGGAAGCGAAAGGACTTTAATATAAAGTGGCGAGTCATTGTACTAAATTCTGCATAGAAATCCAGTAGTATGAGGATTATTCTTTAATCAAAACTGGCTCATCGAAGTATATTTCATGGCATGTTATGGGAGCACGATGAATTTTTGGGTGAATGATTTATATAGAACTGTTTTGTTTTTGAAACACGCTATAAGCCTTAAATATTCAAGGATTTGTAATTGTACTGCTTTAGGCTCCAAAATCAATGTGGGTTTTAAAAATTTTGTTTCTCTGTCCATGGTCAGTGTCTTAGAAGAGTGCCCACTTGGGCATTATAGTCCCGATTTCAATGCAAAGCACTGTTTGAGGCAGTTTTCGAGAAATAATGTCAGTCAACAACCGTATGGCTGGCCACTCCACCCATGGGCCTCCTAACCCTTGCCACCCAGGGTTCCCAGAACTAAGTTATTTGCCTTATGATGATTTGGGTTGATGGAATGACTATATTTGTCTGGCAGAACTGGAACACCACCAACCTATCTGGTTCTCAGGTAATTTTTACACTCATATTAGCAGTTTCTTTTATTATTGTTATTATTTTTTAATGACAAATTTCTGCTGGGCTTTGCCTGCAGCTAAGGAAAGTCCCCAGATCAGGATAGCAGAATCTCCTCAGACCATGATTTGGTGCCCGAACAACCTGCTTAGAGCATGTTCAGCAGCACACACTGGTTTGACATCTGGCATTCACGACTCCTGTGAGATTGGCTTCCCCTTAAATGTGCCCTGAAAGCATCCCTGCTGTGCCCCGTCTGTCCAAGTGTAAACACATCACAGGAAATGAACAAGTAAAGACCCAACTTTTCTTAAAGGAGTCAAGAAACCCCTCACCCAGCTAGAAACCTGGGCTTTGGTGTTCAGCTTCAGGAAATTTGACCAGCTATTCAGGTAAGAGCTGTTGTCTTGTGGCATCTTAGTCCCTTTCTCCTTCTAAACTCCCCATGTGCTCCGTTATGTTATCCATCTGAAGAAGATTGCTTCAGGATCTTTAAAATGTAAAATAAGGGTTGTCTTTCATTGTCAGTTCATTAGTACAGCTGGATTTAGTTATTTACAGTTGTAAATTTGGCACTATATTTGCTGAGGTAGTGGACTCATTTTAAAATGATTGAAACCATCTAAAGCTAAGCCTCTAAATAAATAGATTCATTTTCATTTGTTTTAATATGAAGATAAAATATTAAAATAATTAAAGAAAATAGGTATATACCAAGGAAGTTAAAACACCAAAACAAAAGAGGAAAGCTTTTGCACTTTTCTCGTGCTGTCTTCCCAATTCCATTTTTTGCTGCAGCCTAATGAGTGCATTTTAAGTAAAATCCACGCACTCTCTTTGCTCTCTGTCTTCCTAGTACTACAAATATAAGTTCAGCCCCTCTTTCAGATCTACTTCAAGGAAACATAGATTTGAAAACTCTCCCCCATGGTTTTGTCTGAGCTGGCTGCCATTCTACAGCATACTCTGGAGCCAATTGCTGGAGTTGGGGAACCTGAGAGGTGAGTGAGCAAGGGAGAACGAACACTTAGCCGAGTGAGTCAGGCGGGCCTGCGTGAAAGCATGTAGGTGAGCCAGAAACTAATGGGAAAAATAGGGGGTCGTCGCTAATTTTGATGTGGGGAAATCTGAAAGCTTCTTCTGTATGCCAGAGTATTTGAATATTTGGCAAACAGCTGGCTGGGCTCTGGGAGAGTGCTTCTTGATTTGCCTCCTCAGATGTTCAAAGATAAAATGAGGCAGCCGGCCCGCCAGCACATAGCTCATAGCCTTGCAGTCAGTTTTGAATTTAGATTTGAATTGTGATATCAATGTCATGGTGGCACATGCTTTGAGAAAGTACTTACAGAGAATAATTGAAAGATTCAGTGTGAAGCTTCTGAAAGCCATAATTTAAAGTTCCAGAAGCCTCCGTATTACTCTCACCATTAAAATTTAAAGTGACAGAAGCCCAATTATGTATAGTTATTTTCTTAAATAAAATCATATTTCTACCCCAAGTGAAAGATTCATTGCTGTCTACTAATCTCTGTCAGGAGAACCAATCTTGTTGCGTCCAGCGTCAGCAGCAAAGATTGTTCACTTTATCTTGGGGACAAAGAAGCGACACTGGGGAAGCAGAGCTGGAAGGCCTCCTTGGGGGAGCTGGACTTGCAGGAGGCTGATTTGCATGATAATCACCATTATGGATCCTTTCTGGTACCAGCCTCCACACTTAAACAAATGTAGTATAACTTTAATAGTAGCTGAGAAGCTTGCATAGGGGCTGTAGCACACATTTTACAAAACCCAAATGATATCAAAAACTGCTAGTTAAGAGGGGGCAACTAGTTAAGGGGGGTGGGGGAGGCTAAACCACACCAAGGAATGGAGACTTGGGACATAACTTTAAAACCTGATAAAGGATATAACTCTGGAGGCTGTTATATGATATGAAGCCCCTCTCTCTTTTTTTAAACTCATAGAAATCTGTTTACCAGAAAAATTTGTTTATCACTTCTGTGGCCATTGAAACCATGGCATGAGAATAGATTGTTGGAAATACAGAAACATTTCCAGTACAGAAATTTCTCTATCAGTTAAAAATATGGAGCCAGACTTTTACACTATGAATCTCTCCACCAATTTTTTTGGTCCGTTTGGTTTTATACTGTGCTACATTGTGATTTGGGGAATATGGTGTAATGGTAGCCAGAATTGTTTGCACAGGGCCAGTCAAGCTTAAAGCACTGTTATTTATGAAAAACTTTATTCCTTAAGAAAAAGGAGCATGCGAATCAACTAATGTTATGATGCATGATGTTGAATGATATGGAATATATATGCATCAGTATTATCTAAGCAATGTTTTATAAATAAAAAAAATCACATAATTTCCTAAAAGTTTCACAGTAAGATAAAGCATTTATAAGTACATCTTGGTTCTGCTGAGTTTTGTCATGACTTTAGAACAACTAGCCCTGTGGTAGTTCGCAAGTTTAATTTTTGTTGTCTAGCTTTAGCCCTAGAAACTATCTACCTTTTTACAAAACTGCTCCCATGACATAAATCTTTTTTTTTTTTTTTATTCTTGCCTCAAATCACTGTGGCTTTTTTTCTTCCTTCCCTTTTATTCACATCTCAGTAAGAGGTATCCACCTTTACTTGTGTCAATGATTCCATCACAGTGCTCAGACTCTTGCTGTAAATTATTTTGTCTCTTTCACTTTCCACATTTGACATTTTGTTGGCTTCTTCCTTAAAAAAAGTCCTTTCCTAGATTCCTTACTCTGTTTCCTTTCTTTGAATTCTTTTTGACTTGTTAACTTACTTTCCTCTGCCTTCTCACCATTCACTCTTTAACATGTTGCAATCTAGATTCAGCCACCACTGATAACTATTTTCTTGGACAAAGACTATACTCCTACTTGACAGCCACTTTTTCTCACTGTGCCCTAGAAGGAGAGTGCCTTACCTAATTGGTGAATTTTGCATGAATAAGTGGGCCAGCTCGGCTGTCAACCTCCTTCTTCCCAGACAGAGGCCTGCCTACCAAGAGCCCATGTTGTCCCTGAGGCTGGGAGTCTACCTCAGCCCGGTATAGGCCTGGCTTGTAGAGATGGCCTCAGTTCTTGAGTCTAGGCAGCTAGACTTGTTTTGGTTTTCACACTAAGCTACCTCCTCTACTCTAGCCTCAATCAGTAAAAAATGGTTACATTTTAGCCTCTCATCTGTTTTATTTTTGTATTACTTCTTAACTTGATCAGAACCCAAGAGAGGAAGGAGGTCTCAATTTGGGGGTATTGCTTGGAAACCTAAATAAATACAATAGTGTGTACAAGTATAAAGTTAAAGTCTTCCCTTCCCAATCTCACTATCTAGAGGCTTGGTTCCTCTTTCTCTTTCTCTTTC
>NW_006436298.1:23131089-23145211 GCF_000325575.1 Pteropus alecto | reverse complement strand
CAGGGTATAATAAAAACATGGCTGTCTATAAGCCAGGAAGTGAACTTTCATCAAGAACCAAATCTGCTGGCACCTTGATCTTGGGCTTCCCAGCCTCTAAAACTGTGAGAAATAAATGCATGTCATTTCAGTCACCAGTGGATGGTATTTGTTAGAGCAGCCTGAGTTAATTATTCCTGATTTTTTTATGCATATGCAAATGGATGTGTATATAAGCATATAATACAAATATTTTTACCTGAATATCACAAAACAGAAATATACGTGACTATATATTTACACTTATATCTCTCTAAAACATCTTTGTTTTATATAATCTGTCTCTATATACATACAGTTGTATTTTTTCTGAAGATGGTAACACAATACATTTTGTTCTGCATCTTCCTTTTTTCACTGAATACATTTTCATGTCAGTAAATAGAGACCTATCTTATTATTTTTAATGGCTTCACAGTGTTTTATAGTTTGGATGGTCATTAATAAACCATTCCTCAACTGCTGGCTATTTAGATTGTTTCACTTTTTTTTTTTTTTTTGTGATTACAAACTGCTGCAGTGACCCTGGCAGTGTTTTCATTTTTGTGAACTCGTGCCAGTGTTTCTGTAAGGAAGATTCCTAGAAGTGGAATTGCTGGGTATCTCAGAAGATTGAACCGATTATTAACCATCAGAGATTCATAGGTTGGAAAAGATTCTGAGAGTGCTTGGAGTTTATCTCAAACACCCAGGAAAGATGTTTTCTTCTCCTTCTGACTTTGAAAAGTTCAGAGAATGAGACTCCATATTCTTTTTCAGTAATGCCTTCCAATGACTTGAAATTGAAATAGACTGTAAAAGAAATGGTCATAGTTATGATGCTCTGGCCAACTAAGTTGGAAATAAAGTGAAGGACTGAATCCTAAGGTAACACTTTGGTGAGCCTAGTTTGCAGACCAATCAAGCAGCACAAGATACAGAATTATCAGTGTTATAGCAGTCTTAGATATTTGGGTTAATTTACATTCATATAGTAGGGAAGTTTATACTTTTATACTTCATGCAGAATAGCACTGGAAGATTAGTTCACTCTGGGTATTTCAAGACTGCAAACCTATCCCTCAAGATGGCCCTCAGCAAACTGGTCCCCTTTAAGCTTTGACTCCGTCACCAGGAAGCAGGCGACCTACTGAGAGTCTAGCCAGACCACAAATGACCTTAAATCTGGTTCCACCACCTACCCAACAGTGCGTCAGTCCTGAAAGAATAGTTGGGCTGCCCTCTACCTGGATTGTTTGCTTGTGTCCCAAGGTTATCTCCCTTACAAAGAACCTTGTGGTAGCTCATTTACAAGCTGACCTAACGACAAAAAAAAAACCATGATGCTACATGACAGAGCTGGGGATCCTGACTGCTTCAGGTAGCCCTCTCCAAAGCACGTAGAATTTGTTTGGAATCTTTGCAACACTGTGATGACCTAACGTGAGAAAACACTGTGTATTATAGACTTGGCTCTGGGAGCAGACATGTGCTTGACTGTCACAACTTGTACATTTTTCTCACTCAGGGTACACATGGAAGCATGTCTTCATTAGAAACAAATGCGGAATGAGTAGCAAAGATGACCATGTTAAACAGCCAGGACTTTTCACACAATGTGCACATTTACACAGCACTGCAGAAAGGACTAGGCAGCCTGGCTATGTTAGATCATTTCACTGTTCACCAAAGAGATTTGAAATGGACTTTTAATTATTATTGCTGATTTGTTATGGCCGTATTTCTTAATATGGACATCTGATTAGAATTAATTTTGATGAATAGAGCACTTAAACTTGTAGGATTGAATTTGTTGTTACATACTGGCATATATACTGTATTGTTGTATTGAAATGTGTTATGTAGTATGACTTTTTGCTGGAGTACAAATTACAGGCACTTCTTATCTGTTTTAGTTTTGAGGTCACTGCTCTTCCTTCCTTCACCTTTGTATGGCTTTTTAGATTTGTTAATGGAGATAGAGCAGAGCTAAGTGACTATTAAACTCTTTTCTATATACAGTAAAACCCATTAACACAGACTTCACTAAATTTGGAATTTATGATAATGAGGGCAGGGCCTGGGTTAAAGTTTACTTTTTCATTGTCTCTGAATAAAAGCTTTGCTGAGCTAATAAATAGTATAAATATACTTACAGGAGGATGGCACTATTTACTTTAAAAAGCCGTCTTTTCAAGCACTCTGGAGAAAGTCTTTGCAGGAGAGACAATGAGGTAGTGTGGCAGAATGGCATAGTGCAAGGACTGTGTTGCTCACTAGCCATGTGACCTTCGGCAAATTACTTAGCTTCTCTGAATATCTTTTTCCTCATCTGTAAAATGAAGACAATTATCTAATTTATGGGGTTGCTGTGAGGGTTAGATTTAATAGATAGAAAGTGCCCGTTGTGCATTATGTACTTCGTAAATAAAATAATTAGTAAGCTAATTTTAAATACTTATCATTTTTCAGTAAAGCAAGGTTCCTCATCACTTTAAAGTTTTGTTAACATAATCTAAGTTATTGCTTTGTTATTATTATTGATTAAAGGAAGACACTAGCAGTTTGATGTAGTGGTAAAGACCATGGGCTTTGGACTCAGACAAACTCAAGTCTGAAAGCAGTTTTGTGACTCATTAGCTATGTGGCCTTAGGTAAGTTACTTTATATCAGTCAGGTTTTGTTTTCTAATTTGTGTAAATAGGATGATAGTATGTGCTCTAGGCTTTTCTGAGGACTCAGTGAGATAACGCCTGTAAAGTGTTCAGCTCAGTGATTTTCAGGTAGTAAACTCTCAAGCATTAGATGTTGCTGTTATCACGGTCTTTTTTGAAAATAGTCCATACTTTATTTAGATCTTTCATTAATTCAGACTTGTCTTCTTCAATTCACCTAATTAATGAATTTTACTCTAGATATCATCTTCATTCTGATGAGAATTTTAAGTGTGTAAGTAAAAAATTATAGAGAAGGAAAATGGCTATATAGGTAGGTAGGCTGAAAGAGGAGAGAATAATATTTTAAAAGTGGAAGCACAAAGCCTCAAGTGTGACTTAAATTACTGAATAGTCAATTTTGTGCATAATCTTTGTGTCCTTTATGAAAAGTCTTTATATCAGCCAGAAAGAAATAGAACTTTATGTATCAGCTCATATCATTTGTTGGAGAGAGGGGCAGTAAGTCCATATTCAACTTTATTTTCATCTTGTTGCTTTCCCTTAAGCTTCATAGGGCTGTATGGATGAGAAATGCAAGCACTATTATGTCCTGCATAGAGACTATAATTTATCCTCCCCTTATTGATGGGCTTATACAGTTTGTCAGAATCCATCAACTCAACAGATCAGACTGAATTACTTTGATGACTGACAAATGGGTGCCACTCATGGTGAAATGAAAATAGCCAGGTATGTGTGCTTATTAAGTACTCTTCAGTAGCAGAAATGTGTTTTACTGAAAACTCTCATCCATGCTATTTTTGTAGAATCAAGAAGTACCATCTTCTTTTGGGAAAACAATTATTTTTCATGAGATTCTGAACTATTACAATAAAAATTTGGAACCATAATGTGTTATAAAGATCATTTTTTTTTCTCATTCATATGCACGCACAATGGAAACTTGTAATAAAAACTAGAGGAGACAGAACCAATACTATTGGAGCTATGTGTCTTTGACTTTCCAGGGCTGCCCAATTTATGCAGATAATTAAAAAATTCAATTCAATTCATTAAATTGACAACCAATAGTTTAACATATAAGAATTTTCATATAAATAAATTCACAAGTCAGATAAAAACCTTTTGTCAGATCATGTTTTCTAAGATTTGGGTCAGAAGCGAATGCACACCGTGTTGATTGGTTGTATTATTTCAGATTTTTATTAGAAGTACCTAATGGTTAGTTGTTAAAGTATGGCATTGTCTAGATTTGCATATCAACAGGAACAGCAATAATGACTCATTTTTATTGAATGCTTACTATATACAGATACTGTGCTAGATATAATGGGAAGCAAAAAAAAAAGGGATACTGTCTTATGTTAACAACAACCTGTGAAGTAGGTATAGACAAAGAAACAAGTTCATAGTGCTTAATAATTTGTCTAGCTCTGTCTAAGTGGCAGAGCTAGAATTATATGGCTGTGTTTGTTACAGCAACCTAACCAATGTGCAGGTTAAGAGACTCCAGAATATAATGGCTTAAATAAGCTAGAAGGAGCTCTCTGACAGAGTAGAGCTGTCATATCAGCTCTGGACTGCTTATGCCTAGATTGTTGTGTAAGGGTGAAATGAACTTCCATCTTACTACTCTCTGCTGCCCCTGGGTTGACCTCATCCATACATCTGAAGATACGTAAATATTATCTTTAAAGGCATTCCCTAGATGTTGGATTCCTAACTTCTGCTCATATTCTGCTAGCCATATTAGCTTTAAGGAAAACCTGGAATTAATAGTCTTTGTGGCCATGTACCTCTCAAAATTCAGGGGTTCTATTAATAAAGGAAAAAGGGGAGAAGCAGGCAATTGGCAGTCTCTACATTGCATGCTAATTAAGAGCATTGTTTCCAAGTGGAGTTTTGGCCACAGACTTGAACAAGTGACAAATGATCTCATGACTTTGGGATATGCCTACATCCATTATTCATTTCTTTCCATGTGCATGTGTATAGTTTGTATGATATATTTAGATATTCAAAATGTGTGAGACGACATGATTATTACTTGATTCTACAGTAGACTCTGGTCATCTGCAAGTGCTAATTCAAAATTTCACAGTAGGAGAAGCCCACTGGCTTTAATCTTTGGCAGGAAGGCTTGCAAAACCCCCAGGATTTGTCTTGCTTGCAGTCTCACTCTCAAGAAGATCTCAAACTCAAAGATCTATATTGTAAGCAATGTGTTCTTAGAGAAATGGTTTAATAGATGGCATGTATTCAGTACATAAGTCTATAAACAACACTGGCCCAGAACTTCAGAGTTTCCTGGAATTCTTGGTCTATTCTGATAAAGTTAGATATTTACTATAGAAAAATCAATTCACAAGTATTTATTGAGAATATACTTAGATAGTAGGTATGTGGAGATGGATGGACCCACCGAATTTACCCAGGTATCTCCTGGGGCTACAGATACTTGGAGGAGATAACCACAGGCTAGATCTCAAGTACATATCCATATATTCTTATTTGTTACCTGAGTGCTCCCCCCATACCCCCAAATCTAATGCAGTCTCTCATGAACTCAGCTCAGTGTGGAGCTGCTTGGAAATATTGTGTCTTGTACGGATAGGCCTCCTTGGTCCTTCTCTCCCAAGTATAGCTCTTTAGATCCCACTTCACTAGTGGCTAGATGAGACAGGAGAAAAACATAAAAGAAAGATAAAGGTTTAAGTTAGAACTAGTCTAATTAGTCTCCCCAAGGCTTTAATGGCGGTGGGGGTTGGGGGTGGGGTGGTGGTTGGGCTGATGTTGGGAAGCATCTCCCAAGTGAGAGGCAGTTCCAGACCTATTTTGCCTCACTGGCTACATGGAAGTACAGAGAAGCAAAGAGAGAGAACCTCAAGAGACAAACTCCAAACAGACCACAGCCTACAGAAGACAGAACTTTAACCTTTCCTCTCATTATACCTGAAGCTTCACTCCCTTTTAAGAGGTTTAGTTGAGTCCAGTAACTTGATTCAGTCACCTTGTCTCTTTTCCTCCATGGGAGTGGGGCTGGGAAATGGAGTAAGGGTAGGGAGAAGATGGAAGTGGAACTTTGCTCTCCCACTAGAGGTCAACATCAAGTGTTTTGGAGGCACGTATAGGACGTGGCCTTTCTCCCAGTTCTCAAAGAATTGTCTGTCTAGGGAGCTAATGAATATGAAAAATTTAGCGAGAACCAAGTACTTAAACTGCGTGATATTGTTTATTCCAGAGGAATTCAAATAAGGGATAAGTCAATGTGGATTTGTTTCTTGGGGGAAGCTTCTTAGATCTTGTCACAAATGAGGTGATTAAGAAGGCAGAGATAATTAAAGAAGGCAGAAAGAGAGGATGAACAAAAATTAAGAATGAGCTGAGAGGGCAGTAGACCTGTGTGCCTTAAGCGGAAAATTCATGTTAGAGACTAGGAAATGAAGTAGAATAAGAAAGTGGAATACTTTAAAAATTAGGCAGGGGTTAGGCTATATGCAGTCATGTAAGATTTTTTTTTTAAAAACTAAGTTAATGTTAACTAATTTTTTATGAAATTAAGTGAGGATAAATTCATAAATGACCAACAATGAATTAATAAAAGGTAGATATTATAAAAATATAGTGTTAGAATTTGTTTAGGGTGGGAATAGGGGGTTCCTATGCAGGATCTCAACATAGGTTGCCAAGGAACAAGATGAAGTCAAGACTAGATATATCAGGGATTGGGAGCCTGACTGCCCTAGCGTTAGCCAGTAATCCTAGTGTTAGCTAGTAATCCAGTCCTCAGTGACCAAAGGATGTGATGATCTTGGTATTGGTTTGGGAAAAATATTGGATCTGAGGAGATTCAATTCAGCGGGAGGTTGGAGCCACTAAAATATAGATAGCAGATGAGATTCAGAGTCAGGAATGGTGGCATTGTGGCAATGGCAATCATCCCAGCTGGATCCCAGCTAGCACCTGGAGTCCTGGAATAGGAGCTGGGGCGGGGTTGGATCAAGGCCCTAGTCAAGTAGAGTTAGGTTTGGGGCAAGGCACAAGGCATTGTAGGAAATGGGAAAGCTGGTCAGGGTAGAAGCCAGTTCTGAAGATTGGCTGGAGTTAGATGGGAAATAAAGGGAGAAATAATGAAGCAGTGTAGAGCAGACTCAGTGAAATTCAGTGCATTTGTGGCCAAAAAAAGAATTCCAGTCCTTCAGTCTGGTGGGCTGAGGTTGATTCTCTTTTGCCTGCCTGATGAGAGTGGGCTGAAGATCATAGCTGCACTGAACCTTTTAAATGAAGACTTCAGGGGCCCCAGCTCAGAGAGATCTTGGAATGAACAGCTGAACTAGAGGCCCAGTGGAGGCAGCATTACTTGGAAGGAGTCGAGACTACAGTAGAGGAGACCTAGGTGTAACTAGGAGGCTGTCATATTCCAGAGTGTGGAGAATAGAGTCTGACTAAGGGGGAAGGATTTAATAGAAATTCAGAAGAAAAGGGGATTGAAAAAGACATTTTAAATTAAGAAGTAGTAGGCTTCAGTGACAGGTTTGTTATAATTGATAGAGAAGGAAGAACCTAAAATGATTCCAAATGGATTTTAAATGCTCATGTGGTATGACATTTAAAATGAACTGAAGGACATTTTAAACACGTATGCAATTGCTTTTGGTCTATTTTTAAAAACTCAAATTAGTAAATTGGCAAATAAATTAAGAGTGTTAAGGCTAAGCTTGTTTGTTCATTGGCTTTGCATCTCACTGCAGTGGGTCTGTAATGGGACATTCCAGAGAGACAGTAGCCCTTGAGCATGTGAATGAATAGAAATGTTTCTTCCAAAGATATCTATCTTTCCTGGTCTAAGATAGTGTTACTAATATATGTATGCTTGGGTATGACTGAAAAGCCTAAGGTGGGCCTACCTGGATCCTTTCATGCTTCTCTCATGGGGCCTTTGTCGCTGGAGTTGATGTTTAAAGTGTTCTTTTGAGCCTCTTTTATCCACCTGGTTAGCTCAGAGCCTTTGCGGAAGAAAGTGTGCTCCTGCCCCGCCAGATTGCTTCACAATAGGCTTCTTTATCTGCAGCTGTTGTTTCCCAGCTATCTACTTTGGTGCTACATGATGGGACACAGGCAGGGACTTATACTGTTTATGAGGGGAGAGGTGTGCGACCTCAGCAGGGATATTATTCCTGTTTATCAAGGCAAGGAAAGAAAATACAAAATCTAGGTAGGGAAACCTCGTTTTCAAAATGCACAGATATTTGGTATTTCTGCTTTTGTTACTTCTGGATGTGCACCTGGAGGTGACATGGATTTCAAAGTCACTATTTAAGGTAAGGAAAGAAAACTTTTAAACATCATTATCACCATAAAAGATCTTGGTTATATTTTTGAAATATGAAGCTTAAAATATTAGCGATCAGCAAAAGACCAACCATTGTACTTCTGAGAAGGACTCGGATTAATAATTTGTTTCCATTTTGTTCACAGATATACTATCTGTAGGACAGGGGTAGACTGAATACCTGCTTCACTGAATCCCTGCTTCAAGTCATCTTTCACATTTTCTTGTTTGGAAGAACAACCGTTGGGGAATCACCTTGTTACCATCAGCAAAAATGAAAACAAATCCAGACATTAAGAATGCCACCGTGGTCAGCAGTTAATGAAGCCAGCGTTACACAAGCAAGCTTCATTCAGCAAAGGAAGTTTTCGAGACAGTGCCTCCCTAGCCAGAAATCAGGAAAGACTGAACTGATTCTGGTCATCTCAGCTGCTCCTTAAATCACTGCAAGCCTTCCAAATTAATGCAAATTGAAACATGCATTGCTTTTTCAGCTTACTTGAGTACTTGCTATGTGTAAATCACTGTACAAATAAGATGTGGTCCCTGCCTTCAATGGATTTACAGTTAGTTTCAGTGCATTTTTTTTTGGGGGGGGTCTTCTGTTCTTAATTAAGTGTGTCTCTAAGACAGCAAACAAATGAAAAAGTGTTCTGTAAGCATTTTAAGTTCCTTTACTAGAAAAACAAACAAACAAAAACTAATGTGGGCAACTCAGGACATCTTAGTTCTATTTTTTTGCACTTCTAATAGATAGGATCCATTTTGTTGATTCCATAAATATTCAGTAGACTTGAAAGATATTAACACATTATTTGGATTTAATTTGAATCAAATTCTTTTTCATTCTTTAGGTGTAGATTGTTGGAAAATATGTTGTGTTTGTACATTTCTTGAGAGGTGAATTATATCTGTTGTCTCAGTAGCCTCAAATTTCCATGCCCTAGGGACCTACCTGCCATTCCCTATGAGTTAATAGCATCCTGGAGAAAGGGAAGGTTTGGATCAGACTTGGGGGTCCCTGCTCATGCACCCAAGACAGGGCAGGGAAGGAGCCAAGTAGACCTGGACAATGGCTCTGTATGAAAATTTGGCTCTTTCAGTATTCATTGTGTTGTCTTCTGTGTTCTATAAGTTGAGTGAGTGACTATGTAGTTTTTCCAAAAAAATTGTTTCTTATCTTGGAGTAGGTCATGATTTTTCCAGTTTTAAGACACTAATGTGATTTTAGACACTAGACATTTAATATATTGTCTGTGACCCATTTTAGTATGTATGAGCCAATAATTGACATGTCTTTGTCTTTAGTAGTATCCATCGGAATTGAAAATGTGCCAGCTTTTTAACATTATCAATAGTCTTCTTAATTAAGCTGCCAATACATACTGCCAATACATACAATAGTACCGTGTGTCATATGAGAAATGAATTGTGTAAATGCTATTTCTCTCTTATTGAATAAACAATGTTGCTCCATATAAAATGGATTTCAAGTGTTCTTTGAATGGGACATTATATTGCTCCCTAAAGAATTTCATGAGAATTCTCATACCATTCCTTTTTATTTAATTTCTAAAATTTTTTATTTTGCTTCTCAATAAGGAATTGCTCTAATTTGACCAATAACTTTAGTTATAATGATTCATCCCTAATAGGATAAATAACCTGGCTCTCAAACTCATGATGGTGATATTGTGTATTTATAATCTCACTTTCATTTTGCATGAAATGACTTCCAGGAAATCTGGGTTATGAACCTACATCGTACTAAATTGTAGATATTTATTTTCTGTTCTGGGAGATTTTTGGGGGACGATTTCTGTATTCCTGGTGCCTAGCACAGTGTCTGGTACAGAATAGGTATATGTTCAGTAAACATTTGGTGATTAAGGCATGTAAAGTAGCTTTTTTCATCTATGGTTCTTAAGGCTCTGTGGAAGACAGGAGGTCTTGCTAGCAGAGTAGCAGCTTCATTGGTTTGTAGTTTACATTCAATCTACTTAGAATAAGTCCAAATCAGTTGAATACTTCATATACAGTCTAGTCCACTGAGCCTCTTAACACCACTGAGCCTGGTGTTTTGGATTCACCAGTGCAGCCCTGTGATTTGTACCAACATTCACTCTGCTTCCCCTGGCTTTTGCCCAACTCTACACAGGGGCTGGGCCTTTCGAGGGGCTGCTCCTCTTCTCCTGCTCCGGCTTTGTTCATCAATAGAAGAGCAATTGCTCTATTCACTGGGTACCCACCATGTGCCAGGTGCTGCACTAAGTGCTTTACACATATCCTTTCTCTTAATTATCTCATTTAAACCTCCCAACGACCATTTGAAGTAGGTATTATCCACTGCAGAGATACGTATCTTGCTTAAATCATGGGGATCTAAGTCCAGATCTCTCAGATTCCAAAGCCTGAACTATTAACCCCACCCTCTGCTGCATCCCAGGAGAAATTTGGGGGGAGGCAGATCAAATCTGGATGTAGTCCAGAATCACCGCATTTAGTATTCCCAAACAGCAAACTGTCTAACAGATAAAACACAGCAAATCACAATTGTTTTGAGAATGGGGGAAGGCAGAGCAATTGGGAGGAAGCAAAGTTGGGAACAAACCAGTCTGAGTTAAACCTTTAGCCTTTACCTCATAATGTTTCTGTTTCTTTTTTTTTTTTTTAAACTTTCTTTTTTTAACATGGCCTGACACCATGCGATAAATCAAAGCCTGACGTAATTGACCCAATACTGATCCCCAAATGTCTTCTGGGGAAAAATGCTTTAACTCTGGTTGTTGATTCTGAGGAATAATTGCCACCCTAGAAAGGTAATTACATATGCCATTGTTTATATACATAATAGGCTCAGAATGCATGTTCTACACAGAGAGGAAAAGAATCCTGCTTGCACATTAGGGGTGTGCACTGTGTATTGTGTCAGAATGCCACAAATAGCTTTTGAACTGTTCCCTATTACTGCCGATGTCCTCGACATGTGTGAGTGTGAGAGTGTGTGTGTGTGTGTGTGTATGTGTACGTGTGAGGGAGAGGCTGGCAGTGAGGAAGGGGATGGGCCACGAAAGCTGAAATGGCAGTGTTTTGCTTTTCCTTAATTTTTGAGTTTACCAAAACATCTTCTGGATCTGATTCATTTAGCTTGGTCTGGTAAAAAGATTGTTTTCTTTCTGCTCGGCATATGCGTATTAATGAGTTCTCATATTTCTTTCCATCAAGGGCTGTTTACTTTGTGGCAATATAAAGTGAGAATCCTTCTCCGCAACATCCTCCTAAATGCTCTGGTTTTGACCACCCCTTTAAGTAAACCAAACAACAGCTAGTGCCTTTCCTCTCCCTCACTATGCTTTCTGGTAAAACATAAATGGGATTTAAACCACAAATGACCAATTAAAGCATTTCATGCTTTTTTCCTTTAGCCATAAGACAGTAGTTGTCCTAAATAAATACAATAAACAGGCTATTTTGTGGTAGTCTAACCCTAACAACATATATATGTTTTTTAAAGCCAAGCTTCATCATAACAAAATGTCATGACTTTTTGTAGTGCTGCACAATGAAAGAAATACATATGTATTCCAATACGGAACTGAGCATTGTTTGAGGCTGAAGCAATTCATCCTAGGCTATTCTCTGCCGTAGTGTCCAGCAAATTGCATGACCTCCTTGTTAGGCTTGACAACAGTTTTTTACCTAACAAAGGCCTCTGCAGTGCCAAGCAGCAGTAGAATGTCAGAATGAGCACATTTCACACACAGATGTGCAGCCATAATAGCCTGTAAGAAGATGCATGTGGCAGGGAGCAAAGGGTGGGGGCTGGGTGCTTAGAGCAGTGTGGTGCGTGAGTGTGTAGGTTGGGGGCCAGTGGGCGGGGGAGGCCAACAGTTAGCAGGAGGGACATGGCCCCACTGACCACATTTAATCAGCCCTTTGTAAACAATTCAACATTTTCATTGTTCTCTAAAAACTAATAAAGAGAAACAAGCACTTTTCATTCATCTTGAAGTAATTTTCTGTCAGGTTGGAGCCCCTTGTGGCCTCCAGCTCATGCAATGCTAGCTGTGTGATACAACAACTATTGCAATTTATTTTACAAACTCTGGTCATTCACATGTCAGTTAGTGTTCACCAAGCCGGCATCTGAAATTGTGCAGTTAACGAGTTTTACAACATTTCTATCAAGAGAAACTGTTTAGCATAACTGACTCTTAAGGAGTTATTATACCTCTAAAAATCCATTTTAAGGGGCATTATTTAAATAAAATAGAAAAACGGTTCACTGCCTTTTAAAGGGGCTACAAAAAAAGTCCATCAGCTCCAGCGCAGTAATCCTCAGCTTAAAGCACTCTTGAGAGTACTTCTGGGAATTGTCAGCATAATGAAATGTTTTGTGAAATGTCCAGATAGATTCCTCTACTCAACAATTTTACTGCACCATATTTATTTTCCTTCCAGTTTTTAAAGAAGTGAATTACTTTTTGAGAGGATGGCTCTATGTTGTATAGATTAACTGAGCACATTATTACCCAGGTTGTAGCAGAAGTGATGGTTCTGTTTGCAGTGTCATCTATATGCCTCTGTAGACAGGGACAAAAAACGAAAGGCAGCTTTTCCCCCTTAGTGTTTTAGCTCCAAAGGGTTAAGTCACAATGAGGCTTATAGAGTTTCACATTTTCCTCGTGGCACATTTTTTCTCAGACTTTTAAACAACTTTGATACACAACGGCACCTGTGAATACTTGCTTTAAATGTTACAAAATGGACTCTGTTTTCTTAATAAATAAATAATAAATAAATGCAGGAAAACCGATATACATGTACATTGGCACATGCATGATTATGCATATTGTTTGAATCTGGCCCATTTCAATAGGAGATGCTATTGCACATTTTACTTAAGAAGAATAGATTCCTCACATTAACTGAGATGACCAATGACCCCAAACCAGTTAATGGCTAGAGTCCATAATGGAGCACTATATAGCATAGTGGCAAGTTCATTTAGCATATTATATTACCTAACAGAAGTAGAAGCCACCACTTGTAAAGTAAATGGCTTAATGGTTCTTTCTACAATGAGCAAGACCAGGAGAAAAATTACATTCTGCTGTAACGAGATATTCCATATCCTTAGGAGGTGTATCTATAACACGGCACATTTTCATTTTGCCACAAACGGTCCCCTAATTTCCTAGACTGATATTTGTGCACATGACTTTAATTTTCTGAGGGAGACAGGCAGGTGTTCTTGTGCCTGTTAGCTGTATCTGCCCATAAGAAGCACAGTAACATCCATGAACCAAATACAATTTGACATAATTCATGCCTTTATTACCTCCTACAGAATGATATTATTTCATGCTGTCACATTAATGTTTCTAGCACGATACTGTCATTTCTGGAAATTTTACCTCCTGAAGTTCAAATATTGAAGAATGGGTTTTAAAACCCTCTAACTGCCTTAGATTTGGGGAAAATACAACTTATTCCAAGGTCAGCTTTTTTACTCTGATATTTGGTGACACTGTAGATAATGATCAACGGGCAAAGATCATATCTGAAAACTCTCACCTCTCCTTGACCAAAGAGCTTGACCTAATATATTTCCATTTTTGCAAATAATATTTTGTCAACTTATCATGTTAAACTTTGCTACTGTTTGTTCCCCTAGTGATGTAGACTGAGGAGATGTTGACCAAAAATCTTTAAATGACTGAAACTTGAATCCATTTGATATAGTACTTAGATCTGTCCTAATACTCCAGCATTCAAAATTAGTTAGGGTGGATGGAGTGTATAAGTTTCCTATTGCTGCCGTAAAAAGTTACCACAAAATTAGTGGCTCAAAATAACATAAATTTATTATCTTATGGTTCTGTAGGTTAGAGGTCTCACTGAGTTAAAAATCACTTCTTGACTGGGCTGCATTCCATCTGGAGGCTCTGGGGGAAAATACTTTTCCTTGCCTCTCCTAGCTTCTAGCGACTGCCTGCCTTCTTTGGCTCATGGCCTCTTCCTCCATTTTCAAGACTAGTGATGGCGAGTTGAATTCTTCTCACATGGCATCTGTCTTACTCTCTTCCATCGT